>NC_092756.1:43575514-43948014 GCF_047496795.1 Chiloscyllium punctatum
GAGAGGGGGGCGCAGAGAGAGGGGGGCGCAGAGAGAGGGGTGCGCAGAGAGACGGGGGCGCAGAGAGAGGGGGGGCGCAGAGAGAGGGGGCGCAGAGAGGGTGGGCGGTGAGAGAGGGGGCGGTGAGAGAGGGGGGCGGTGAGAGAGGGGGGCGGTGAGAGAGGGGGGCGGTGAGAGTGGGGGCGGTGAGAGAGGGGGCGGAGAGAGGGGGTCGGAGAGAGAGAGGGCGGTGAGAGAGTGGGTGGAGAGAGAGGGGGTGGAGAGAGAGGGGCAGGAGAGAGAGGGGGCGGAGTGAGAGGGGGGCGGAGAGAGAGGGGGCGGAGAGAGAGGGGGGCGGAGAGAGAGGGGGCAGAGAGAAAGGAGGCGGAGAGAGAGGGGGCGGAGAGAGAGGGGGCGGAGAGAGAGGGTGCGGAGAGAGAGGGGGGCGGAGAGAGAGGGGTGCGGAGAGAGAGGGGGCGGAGAGAGAGGGGGCAGAGAGAGAGGAGGCAGAGAGAGAGGGGGCAGAGAGAGAGGGGGCGGATAGAGAGGGGGCGGAGAGAGAGGGGGAGGAGAGAGAGGGGGAGGAGAGAGAGGGGGAGGAGAGAGAGGGGGGTTGAGAGGGAGGGGGGGCGGAGAGAGAGGGGGCGGAGGGAGAGGGGGAGGTGAGAGAGGGGGCAGAGAGAGAGAGGGGCGGAGAGAGAGGGGGGCGATGAGAGGGGGGGGATGAGAGAGGGGGGCGCAGAGAGAGGGGGGCACAGAGAGAGGGGGGCGCAGAGAGAGGGGGGCGCAGAGAGAGGGGGGCGCAGAGAGAGGGGGGGCGCAGAGAGAGGGGGGCGCAGAGAGGGTGGGCGGTGAGAGAGGGGGCGGTGAGAGAGGGGGGCGGTGAGAGAGGGGGTTGGTGAGAGAGGGGGCGGTGAGAGAGGGGGGCGGTGAGAAAGGGGGGCGGTGAGAGAGGGGGCGGTCAGAGAGGGGGCGGTGAGAGAGGGGGCGGTGAGAGAGGGGGACGGTGAGAGAGGGGGGGGCGGTGAGAGAAGGGGGCGGTGAGAGAGGGGGGCGGTGAGAGAGGGGCGGTGAGAGAGGGGGTGGAGAGAGAGGGGGAAAGAGAGAGGGGGTGGAGTGAGAGGGGGGCGGAGAGTGAGGGGGCAGAGAGAGAGGGGGACGGAGAGAGAGGGGGCGGCGTGAGAGGGGGCGGAGAGAGAGGGGGCGGAGAGAGAGGGTGCGGAGAGAGAGGGTGCGGAGTGAGAGGGGTGGAGAGAGAGGGGGCGGAGAGAGAGCGGGGCGGAGAGAGAGGGGCGCGGAGAGAGAGGGGGCAGAGAGAGAGGGGGCAGAGAGAGAGGGGGCAGAGAGAGGGGGCGGAGAGAGAGGGGGTGGAGAGAGAGGGGGCAGAGAGAGAGGGGGCGGAGAGAGAGGGGGAGGAGAGAGAGGCGGAGGAGAGAGAGGGGGAGGAGAGAGACGGGGAGGAGAGATAGGGGGGCGGAGAGAGAGGGGGGCGGAGAGAGAGGGGGCGGAGAGAGAGGGGGAGGAGAGAGAGGGGGCAGAGAGAGAGGGGGGAAGAGAGAGAGGGGAGCGGAGACAGACGGGGTAGTGAGAGAGGGGCAGGGAGAGAGGGGGAGGAGAGAGAGGGGGCGGTGAGATAGGGGGGCGCAGAGAGAGGGGGCGGTGAGAGAGGGGGGCGGTGAGAGAGGGGAGGGGAGACAGACGGGGTAGTGAGAGAGGGGCAGGGAGAGAGGGGGAGGAGAGAGAGGTGGCAGATTGAGAGGGGGCAGAGAGAGAGAGGGCAGAGAGAGAGGGGGAAGAGATAGAGGGGCAGAGAGTGAGTGGGCGGAGAGAGATGGGGGCGGAGAGAGAGGGGGCGAAGAGAGAGGGCGCGGAGAGAGAGGGGGGCGCAGAGAGAGGGGGGCGCAGAGAGAGGGGGGCGCAGAGAGAGGGGGGCGCAGAGAGAGGGGGCGGTGAGAGAGGGGGGAGTTGATAGAGGGGGGCGGTGAGAGAGGAGGGCGCAGAGAGAGGGGGGCGCAGAGAGAGGGGGGTGCAGAGAGAGTGGGGCGCAGAGAGAGGGGGGCGCAGAGAGAGGGGGGCGCAGAGAGAGGGGGGCGCAGAGAGAGGGGGGCGCAGAGAGAGGGGGGCGCAGAGAGAGGGGGCGGTGAGAGAGGGGGGCGGTGAGAGAGGGGGGCGGTGAGAGAGGGGGGCGGTGAGAGAGGGGGGCGGTGAGAGAGGGGGCGGTGAGAGAGGGGGCGGTGAGAGAGGGGGCGGTGAGAGAGGGGGGCGGTGAGAGAGGGGGCGGTGAGAGGGGGGCGGTGAGAGAGGGGATCGGAGAGAGAGGAGGCGGAGAGAGAGAGGGGGCAGAGACATAGGGCGGTGAGAGAGAGGGTGGAGAGAGAGGGGGAGGAGAGAGTGGGGGCGGAGAGAGAGGGGGGCGGGGAGAGAGGGGGCGGAGAGAGTGGGTGCGGAGAGAGTGGGGGCGGAGAGAGAGGGGGCGGAGAGAGAGGGGGCGGAGAGAGAGGGGGGCGGAGAGAGAGGGGGCAGATTGAGAGGGGGCAGAGAGAGAGAGGGCAGAGAGAGAGGGGGAAGAGATAGAGGGGCAGAGAGTGAGTGGGCGGAGAGAGATGGGGGCGGAGAGAGAGGGGGCGAAGAGAGAGGGCGCGGAGAGAGAGGGGGAGGAGAGAGAGGGGGCAGAGAGAGAGGGGGCAGAGAGAGAGGGGGGTGGAGAGAGAGGGGAGCGGAGACAGACGGGGTAGTGAGAGAGGGGAAGGGAGAGAGGGGGAGGAGCGAGAGGAGGAGGAGAGAGAGGGGGAGGAGAGAGAGGGGGGCGGAGAGAGAGGGGGGCGGAGAGAGAGTGGGGTGGAGAGAGAGGGGGGCGGAGAGAGATGGGGCGGAGAGAGAAGGGGAGGAGAGAGAGGGGGCAGAGAGAGAGGGGGGCGGAGAGAGAGGGGAGGGGAGACAGACGGGGTAGTGAGAGAGGGGCAGGGAGAGAGGGGGAGGAGAGAGAGGTGGCGGTGAGAGAGGGGGGCAGTGAGAGAGGGGGGCGGTGAGAGAGGGGGGCGGAGAGAGAGGGGGGCGGTGAGAGAGGGGGGCGCAGAGAGAGGGGGCGCAGAGAGAGGGGGGCGCAGAGAGAGTGGGGCGCAGAGAGAGGGGGCGGTGAGAGAGGGGGGCGGTGAGAGAGGGGGGCGGTGAGAGAGGGGGCGGTGAGAGAGGGGGCGGTGAGAGAGGGGGTGGTGAGAGAGGGGGGCGGTGAGAGAGGGGGGGCGGTGAGAGAGGGGGGCGGTGAGAGAGGGCGGCGGTGAGAGAGGGGGGCGGTGAGAGAGAGGGGCGGTGAGAGAGGGGGTCGGTGAGAGAGGGGGCGGTGAGAGAGGGGGCGGTAAGAGAGGGGGCGGTGAGAGAGGGGAGCGGTGAGAGTGGGGGCGGTGAGAGAGGGGGCGGAGGGAGAGGGGGCGGTGAGAGAGGGGGGCGGTGAGAGAGGGGGGCGGTGAGAGAGGGGGGCGGTGAGAGAGGGGGGCGGTGAGAGAGGGGGCGGTGAGAGAGGGGGCGGTGAGAGAGGGGGCGGTGAGAGAGAGGGGCGGTGAGAGAGGGGGGCGGTGAGAGAGGGATCGGAGAGAGAGGGGGGCGGTCAGAGAGGGGGGCGGTGAGAGGGGTGGGCGGTGAGAGGGGGGGCGGTGAGAGAGGCGGGCGGAGAGAGAGGGGGCGGAGAGAGAGGGGGCGGAGAGAGGGGGGGAGGAGAGTGGGTAGCGGAGAGAGAAGGGGCGGAGAGAGAGGGGGCGGAGAGAGAGGGCGTGGAGAGAGAGGGTGCAGAGAGAGAGGGGGCGGAGAGAGAGGGGGCGGAGAGAGAGGGGGCAGAGTGAAGGGGGGCGGAGAGAGAGGAGGGCGGAGTGAGCGGGGGCAGAGAGAGAGGGGGCAGAGAGAGAGGGGGCAGAGGGAGGGGGCGGTAAGAGAGCGGGAGGTGAGAGAGGGGGCGGTGAGAGAGGGGGCGGTGGGAGAGGGGGCGGAGAGAGAGGGGGCGGAGAGAGGGGGCAGAGAGAGAGGGGGCAGAGACAGAGGGGGCAGAGAGAGGGGGCGGTGAGAGAGGGGGCGGAGAGAGAGGGGGCGGAGAGAGAGGGGGGCGGTGAGAGAGGGGGGCGGTGAGAGAGGGGGGCGGTGAGAGAGGGGGCGGTGAGAGAGGGGGGCGGTGAGAGAAGGGGCGGTGAGAGAGGGGGCGGTGAGAGAGGGGGGCGATGAGAGAGGGGGCGGTGAGAGAGGGGGCGGTGAGAGAGGGGGCGGAGAGAGAGGGGGCGGAGAGAGAGGGGGGCGGTGAGAGAGGGGGGCGGTGAGAGGGGGGCCGTGAGAGAGGGGGTCGGAGAGAGAGGGGTCGGAGAGAGAGGGGGCGGAGAGAAAGGGGGCGGTGAGAGAGGGGGTGGAGAGAGAGGGAGAGGAGAGAGTGGGGGCGGAGAGAGAGGGGGCGGAGAGAGAGGGGGCGGAGAGAGTGGGTGCGGAGAGAGTGGGTGCGGAGAGAGTGGGTGCGGAGAGAGTGGGGGCGGAGAGAGTGGGGGCGGAGAGAGAGGGGGCAGAGAGAGAGGGGGCAGAGAGAGATGGTGGCGGAGAGACAGGGTGGCGGAGAGAGAGGGGGCGGAGAGAGAGGGGGCGGTGAGAGAGGGTCGGAGAGAGAGGGGGCGGAGAGAGAGGGCGCGGTGAGAGAGGGGGCGGTGAGAGAGGGGGCGGTGAGAGAGGGGGCGGTGAGAGAGGGGGTGGTGAGAGAGGGGGTGGTGAGAGAGCGGGCGGTGAGAGAGCTGGCGGTGTGAGAGGGGGCGGAGAGAGAGGGGGCGGAGAGAGAGGGGGGCGGTGAGAGAGGGGGGCAGTGAGAGAGGGGGCGGTGAGAGAGGGGGCGGTGAGAGAGGGGGCGTAGAGAGAGGGGGGCGGTGAGAGAGGAGGGCGCAGAGAGAGGGGGGCGTAGAGAGAGGGGGGCGCAGCGACAGGGGGGCGCAGAGAGAGGGGGGCGCAGAGAGAGGGGGGCGCAGAGAGAGGGGGGGCGCAGAGAGAGGGGGGCGCAGAGAGAGGGGGCGCAGAGAGAGGGGGGCGGTGAGAGAGGGGGGCGGTGAGAGAGGGGGGCGGTGAGAGAGGGGGGCGGTGAGAGAGGGGGGCGGTGAGAGAGGGGGGCGGTGAGAGAGGGGGGCGGTGAGAGAGGGGGCGGTGAGAGAGGGGGCGGTGAGAGAGGACGCGGAGAGAGAGGGGGCGGAAAGAGAGGGGGGCGGTGAGAGAGAGGCGCGGTGAGAGGGGGGCGTTGAGAGAGGGGGGGCGGAGAGAGAGGGTGCGGAGAGAGAGGGGGCGGTGAGAGAGGGGGCGGTGAGAGAGGGGGTGGAGAGAGAGGGAGAGGAGAGAGTGGGGGCGGAGAGAGAGGGGGCGGAGATAGAGGGGGCGGAGAGAGTGGGTGCGGAGAGAGTGGGGGCGGAGAGAGAGGGGGCGGAGAGAGAGGGGGGCAGAGAGAGAGGGGGCAGAGAGAGAGGGGGCAGAGAGAGAGGGGCAGAGAGAGAGGGGGCAGAGAGAGAGGGGCAGAGAGAGAGGGGGCAGAGAGAGAGGGGGCAGAGAGAGATGGGGGCGGAGAGAGAGGGGGGCGGAGAGAGAGGGGGCGGAGAGAGAGTGGGAGGAGAGAGAGGGGGCAGAGAGAGAGGGGGCAGAGAGAGAGGGGGGCGGAGAGAGAGGGGAGCGGAGACAGACGGGATAGTGAGAGAGGGGCAGGGAGAGAGGGGGAGGAGAGAGAGGGGCCGGTGAGAGAGGGGGGCGGTGAGAGAGGGGGGCGGTGAGAGAGGGGGGCGCAGAGAGAGGGGGGCGCAGAGAGAGGGGGGCGCAGAGAGAGGGGGGCGCAGAGAGAGGGGGGCGCAGAGAGAGGGGGGCGCAGAGAGAGGGGGGCGCAGAGAGAGGGGGCGCAGAGAGAGGGGGCGGAGAGAGAGGGTGCGGAGAGAGTGGGGGCGGAGAGAGAGGGGGGCGGAGAGAGAGGGGGGCGGAGAGGGAGGGGGCAGAAAGAGAGGGGGCAGAGAGAGAGGGGGCAGAGAGAGAGGGGGCAGAGAGAGAGGGGGCAGAGAGAGGGGGCAGAGAGAGAGGGGGAGGAGAAAGAGGGGGGCGGAGAGAGAGGGGGGTGGCGAGAGAGGGGGCGGAGAGAGAGTGGGCGGAGAGAGAGGGGGCAGAGAGAGAGGGGGTCGGAGAGAGAGGGGAGCGGAGACAGACGGTGTAGTGAGAGAGGGGCAGGGAGAGAGGGGGAGGAGAGAGAGGGGGCGGTGAGAGAGGGGGGCGGTGAGAGAGGGTGGCGGTGAGAGAGGGGGGCGCAGAGAGAGGGGGGCGCAGAGAGAGGGGGGCGCAGAGAGAGGGGGGCGCAGAGAGAGGGGGGCGCAGAGAGAGGGGGGCGCAGAGAGAGGGGGCGCAGAGGGGGGGGGGGGGGGGGGCGGAGAGGGAGGGGGCAGAAAGAGAGGGGGGCAGAGAGAGAGGGGGCAGAGAGAGAGGGGGCAGAGAGAGGGGGCAGAGAGAGAGGGGGAGGAGAAAGAGGGGGGCGGAGAGAGAGGGGGGTGGCGAGGAGAGGGGGCGGAGAGAGAGTGGGCGGAGAGAGAGGGGGCAGAGAGAGAGGGGGTCGGAGAGAGAGGGGAGCGGAGACAGACGGTGTAGTGAGAGAGGGGCAGGGAGAGAGGGGGAGGAGAGAGAGGGGGCGGTGAGAGAGGGGGGCGGTGAGAGAGGGTGGCGGTGAGAGAGGGGGGGCGCAGAGAGAGGGGGGCGCAGAGAGAGGGGGGCGCAGAGAGAGGGGGGCGCAGAGAGAGGGGGGCGCAGAGAGAGGGGGGCGGAGAGAGAGGGGGCGGAGAGAGAGGGGGCGGAGAGAGAGGGGGGCGGAGAGAGAGGGGGCAGAGAGAGAGGGGGCAGAGAGAGAGGGGGCAGAGAGAGAGGGGCAGAGAGAGAAGGGGCGGAGAGAGATGGGGGCGGAGAGAGAGGGGGCGGAGAGAGAGGGGGAGGAGAGAGAGGGGGAGGAGAGAGAGGGGGAGGAGAGAGAGGGGGCAGAGAGAGAGGGGGCGGAGAGAGAGGGGGCAGAGAGAGAGGGGGCAGAGAGAGAGGGGGGCAGAGAGAGAGGGGCAGAGAGAGAGTGGGCGGAGAGAGATGGGGGCGGAGAGAGAGGGGGCGGAGAGAGAGGGGGCGGAGAGAGAGGGGGAGGAGAGAGAGGGGGCGGGAGAGAGAGGGGAGCGGAGACAGACGGGGTAGTGAGAGAGGGGCAGGGAGAGAGGGGGAGGAGAGAGAGGGGGAGGAGAGAGAGGGGGAGGAGAGAGGGGGGGGCGGAGAGAGAGGGGGGCGGAGAGAGGGGGGTGGAGAGAGAGGGGGGCGGAGAGAGATGGGGCGGAGAGAGAGGGGGAGGAGAGAGAGGGGGCAGAGAGAGAGGGGGCAGAGAGAGAGGGGGGCGGAGAGAGAGGGGAGGGGAGACAGACGGGGTAGTGAGAGAGGGGCAGGGAGTGAGGAAGGGAGGGGGAGGGGGCAGGAGAGAGGGGGTGGGGAGAGAGAGAGGGGGCGGTGAGAGAGGGGGGCAGTGAGAGAGGGGGCGGTGAGAGAGGGGGCGGTGAGAGAGGGGGGCGCAGAGAGAGGGGGGCGCAGAGAGAGGGGTGCGCAGAGAGAGGGGGAGCGCAGAGAGAGCGGGGCGGTGAGAGAGGGGGGCGGTGAGAGAGGGGGCGGTGAGAGAGGGGGGCGCAGAGAGAGGGGGCGCAGAGAGAGGGGGCGGTGAGAGAGGGGGGCGGTGATAGAGGGAGGCGGTGAGAGAGGGGGCGGTGAGAGAGGGGTCGGTGAGAGAGGGGGCGGTGAGAGAGGGTGCGGTGAGAGAGGGGGCGGTGAGAGAGGGGGGTTGGTGAGAGAGGGGGGCGGTGAGAGAGGGTGGTGGTGAGAGAGGGCGGCGGTGAGAGAGGGGGGCGGTGAGAGAGAGGGGCGGGGTGAGAGAGGGGGGCGCTGAGAGAGGGGGGCGGTGAGAGAGGGGCGGTAAGAGAGGGGGCGGTGAGAGAGGGGAGCGGTGAGAGAGGGGGCGGTGAGAGAGGGGGCGGTGAGAGAGGGGGCGGTGAGAGAGGGGGCGGTGAGAGAGGGGGCGGTGAGAGAGTGGGGGGTAAGAGAGTGGGGGGTAAGAGAGGGGGCGGAGAGAGAGGGGGCGGTGAGAGAGGGGGGCGGTGAGAGAGGGGGCGGTGAGAGAGGGGGTGGTGAGAGAGGGGGGCGGTGAGAGACGGGGGCGGTGAGAGAGGGGGGTGGAGAGAGAGGGGGGGCGGTCAGAGAGGGGGGCGGTGAGAGGGGTGGGCGGTGAGAGGGGGGGCGGTGAGAGTGGGGGGCGGAGAGAGAGGGGGGCGGAGAGAGAGGGGCGTAGAGAGAGGGGGCGGAGAGAGCGGGGGAGGAGAGAGAGGGGGGCGGAGAGAGAGGGGGCGGAGAGAGAAGGGGCGGAGAGAGAGGGCGTGGAGAGAGAGGGTGCAGAGAGAGAGGGGGCGGAGAGATAGGGGGCGGAGAGAGAGGGGCGGAGAGAAAGGGGGCAGAGTGAGGGGGGGCGGAGAGAGAGGAGGGCGGAGTGAGCGGGGGGCAGAGAGAGAGAGGGGGCAGCGAGAGAGGGGGGCAGATAGAGAGGGGGAGCAGATAGAGAGGGGGCGGTGAGAGAGCGGGCGGTGAGAGAGGGGGCGGTGAGGACAGGCGGTGAGAGAGGGGCGGTGAGAGAGGGGGCGGTGAGAGAGGGGGCGGTGGGAGAGGGGGCGGAGAGAGAGGGGGCGGAGAGAGGGGGGCAGAGAGAGAGGGGGCAGAGAGAGAGGGGGGCAGAGAGAGAGGGTGGCGGAGAGAGAGGGTGGCGGAGAGAGAGGGTGGCGGAGAGAGAGGGTGGCGGAGAGAGAGGGGGCGGAGAGAGAGGAGGCAGTGAGAGAGGGGGCGGAGAGAGAGGGGGCGGTGAGTGAGAGAGGGGGCGGTGAGAGAGGGGGCGGTGAGAGAGGGGGCGGTGAGAGAGGGGGCGGTGAGAGAGGGGGCGGTGAGAGAGCTGGCGGTGAGAGAGGGGGCGGAGAGAGAGGGGGCGGAGAGAGAGGGGGGCGGTGAGAGAGGTGGGCGGTGAGAGAGTGGGCGGTGAGAGAGGGGGGCGCAGAGAGAGGGGGGCGCAGAGAGAGGGGGGCGCAGAGAGAGGGGGGCGCAGAGAGAGCGGGGCGGTGAGAGAGGGGGGCGGTGAGAAAGGGGGGCGGTGAGAGAGGGGGCGGTGAGAGAGGGGGGCGCAGAGAGAGGGGGGCGCAGAGAGAGGGGCGGTGAGAGAGGGGGGCGGTGAGAGAGGGAGGCGGTGAGAGAGGGGGCGGTGAGAGAGGGGTCGGTGAGAGAGGGGGCAGTGAGAGAGGGGGCGGTGAGAGAGGGGGCGGTGAGAGAGGGGGGTGGTGAGAGAGGGGGGGCGGTGAGAGAGGGTGGTGGTGAGAGAGGGGCGGCGGTGAGAGAGGGGGGCGGTGAGAGAGAGGGGCAGTGAGAGAGGGGGGCGCTGAGAGAGGGGGGCGGTGAGAGAGGGGGCGGTAAGAGAGGGGGCGGTGAGAGAGGGGAGCGGTGAGAGAGGGGGCGGTGAGAGAGGGGGCGGTGAGAGAGGGGGCGGTGAGAGAGGGGGCGGTGAGAGAGGGGGCGGTGAGAGAGTGGGGGGTAAGAGAGTGGGGGGTAAGAGAGTGGGGGGTAAGAGAGGGGGCGGAGAGAGAGGGGGCGGTGAGAGAGGGGGGCGGTGAGAGAGGGGGCGGTGAGAGAGGGGGCAGAGAGAGAGGGGCAGAGAGAGAGTGGGCGGAGAGAGATGGGGCGGAGAGAGAGGGGGCGCAGAGAGAGGGGGCGGAGAGAGAGGGGGAGGAGAGAGAGGGGGGCGGAGAGAGAGGGGAGCGGAGACAGACGGGGTAGTGAGAGAGGGGCAGGGAGAGAGGTGGAGGAGAGAGAGTGGGCAGTGAGAGAGGGGGGCGGTGAGAGAGGGGGGCGGAGAGAGAGGGGGGCGGAGAGAGAGGAGGGCGGTGAGAGAGGGGGGCAGTGAGAGAGGAGGGCGCGGAGAGAGGGGGGCGCAGAGAGAGGGGGGCGCAGAGAGAGGGGGGCGCAGAGAGAGGGGGGCGCAGGGAGAGGGGGGCGAAGAGAGAGGGGGCGGAGAGAGAGGGGGCGGAGAGAGTGGGGGCGGAGAGAGAGTGGGCGGAGAGAGAGGGGGGCAGAGAGAGAGGGGGCAGAGAGAGAGGGGGCAGAGAGAGAGGGGGCAGAGAGAGAGGGGGGAGAGAGAGAGGGGGGAGAGAGAGAGGGGGCAGAGAGAGAGGGGGCGGAGAGAGAGGGGGGCGGAGAGAGAGGGGGCGGAGAGAGAGGGGGAGGAGAGAGAGGGGGAGGAGAGAGAGGGGGGCGGAGAGAGAGGGGGGCGGAGAGAGGGGGGGTGGAGAGAGAGGGGGGCGGAGAGAGATGGGGCGGAGAGAGAGGGGGAGGAGAGAGAGGGGGCAGAGAGAGAGGGGGGCAGAGAGAGAGGGGGGCGGAGAGAGAGGGGAGGGGAGACAGACGGGGTAGTGAGAGAGGGGCAGGGAGAGAGGGGGAGGAGAGAGAGGGGGCGGTGAGAGAGGGGGGCAGTGAGAGAGGGGGGCGGTGAGAGAGGGTGCGGTGAGAGAGGGGGGCGCAGAGAGAGGGGGGCGCAGAGAGAGGGGGGCGCAGAGAGAGGGGGGCGCAGAGAGAGCGGGGCGGTGAGAGAGGGGGGCGGTGAGAGAGGGGGGCGGTGAGAGAGGGGGGCGGTGAGAGAGGGGGGCGCAGAGAGAGGGGGGCGCAGAGAGAGGGGGGCGCAGAGAGAGGGGGGCGCAGAGAGAGCGGGGCGGTGAGAGAGGGGGGGCGGTGAGAGAGGGGGTCGGTGAGAGAGGGGGCGGTGAGAGAGGGGGGCGCAGAGAGAGGGGGGCGCAGAGAGAGGGGGCGGTGAGAGAGGGGGGCGGTGAGAGAGAGGGGCGGTGAGAGAGGGGGGCGCTGAGAGTGGGGGGCGGTGAGAGAGGGGGCGGTAAGAGAGGGGGCGGTGAGAGAGGGGAGCGGTGAGAGAGGGGGCGGTGAGAGAGGGGGCGGTGAGAGAGGGGGCGGTGAGAGAGGGGGCGGTGGAGAGAGAGTGGGGGTTAAGAGAGTGGGGGGTAAGAGAGGGGGCGGAGAGAGAGGGGGCGGTGAGAGAGGGGGGCGGTGAGAGAGGGGGCGGTGAGAGAGGGGGTGGTGAGAGAGGGGGGCGGTGAGAGAGGGGGGCGGTGAGAGAGGGGGTGGAGAGAGAGGGGGGGCGGTCAGAGAGGGGGGCGGTGAGAGGGGTGGGCGGTGAGAGGGGGGGCGGTGAGAGTGGGGGGGCGGAGAGAGAGGGGGCGGAGAGAGAGGGGCGGAGAGAGAGGGGGCGGAGAGAGAGGGGGAGGAGAGAGAGGGGGGCGGAGAGAGAGGGGGCGGAGAGAGAAGGGGCGGAGAGAAGAGGGCGTGGAGAGAGAGGGTGCAGAGAGAGAGGGGGCGGAGAGAGAGGGGGGCGGAGAGAGAGGGGCGGAGAGAAAGGGGGCAGAGTGAGTGGGGGCGGAGAGAGAGGAGGGCGGAGTGAGCGGGGCAGAGAGAGAGGGGGCAGCGAGAGAGGGGGCAGATAGAGAGGGGGCAGATAGAGAGGGGGCGGTGAGAGAGCGGGCGGTGAGAGAGGGGGCGGTGAGAGAGGGGCGGTGAGAGAGGGGCGGTGAGAGAGGGGCGGTGAGAGAGGGGGCGGTGAGAGAGGGGGCGGTGGGAGAGGGGGCGGAGAGAGAGGGGGCGGAGAGAGGGGGGCAGAGAGAGAGGGGGGCAGAGAGAGAGGGGGCAGAGAGAGAGGGTGGCGGAGAGAGAGGGTGGCGGAGAGAGAGGGTGGCGGAGAGAGAGGGGGCGGAGAGAGAGGAGGCGGTGAGAGAGGGGGCGGGAGAGAGAGGGGGCGGTGAGAGAGGGCGCGGTGAGAGAGGGGGCGGTGAGAGAGGGGGGCGGTGAGAGAGGGGGCGGTGAGAGAGGGGGCGGTGAGAGAGCTGGCGGTGAGAGAGGGGGCGGAGAGAGAGGGGGCGGAGAGAGAGGGGGGCGGTGAGAGAGGTGGGCGGTGAGAGAGTGGGCGGTGAGAGAGGGGGGCGCAGAGAGAGGGGGGCGCAGAGAGAGGGGGGCGCAGAGAGAGGGGGGCGCAGAGAGAGCGGGGCGGTGAGAGAGGGGGGCGGTGAGAGAGGGGGGGCGGTGAGAGAGGGGGCGGTGAGAGAGGGGGGCGCAGAGAGAGGGGGGCGCAGAGAGAGGGGGCGGTGAGAGAGGGGGGCGGTGAGAGAGGGAGGCGGTGAGAGAGGGGGCGGTGAGAGAGGGGTCGGTGAGAGAGGGGGCGGTGAGAGAGGGGGCGGTGAGAGAGGGGGCGGTGAGAGAGGGGGGTGGTGAGAGAGGGGGGGCGGTGAGAGAGGGTGGTGGTGAGAGAGGGCGGCGGTGAGAGAGGGGGGCGGTGAGAGAGAGGGGCAGTGAGAGAGGGGGGCGCTGAGAGAGGGGGGCGGTGAGAGAGGGGGCGGTAAGAGAGGGGGCGGTGAGAGAGGGGAGCGGTGAGAGAGGGGGCGGTGAGAGAGGGGGCGGTGAGAGAGGGGGCGGTGAGAGAGGGGGCGGTGAGAGAGGGGGCGGTGAGAGAGTGGGGGGTAAGAGAGTGGGGGGTAAGAGAGGGGGCGGAGAGAGAGGGGGCGGTGAGAGAGGGGGGCGGTGAGAGAGGGGGCGGTGAGAGAGGGGGCAGAGAGAGAGGGGCAGAGAGAGAGTGGGCGGAGAGAGATGGGGGCGGAGAGAGAGGGGGCGGAGAGAGAGGGGGCGGAGAGAGAGGGGGAGGAGAGAGAGGGGGGCGGAGAGAGAGGGGAGCGGAGACAGACGGGGGTAGTGAGAGAGGGGCAGGGAGAGAGGGGGAGGAGAGAGAGTGGGCAGTGAGAGAGGGGGGCGGTGAGAGAGGGGTGCGGAGAGAGAGGGGGGCGGAGAGAGAGGGGGGCGGTGAGAGAGGGGGGCAGTGAGAGAGGAGGGCGCGGAGAGAGGGGGGCGCAGAGAGAGGGGGGCGCAGAGAGAGGGGGGCGCAGGGAGAGGGGGGCGAAGAGAGAGGGGGCGGAGAGAGAGGGGGCGGAGAGAGTGGGGGCGGAGAGAGAGTGGGCGGAGAGAGAGGGGGGCAGAGAGAGAGGGGGCAGAGAGAGAGGGGGCAGAGAGAGAGGGGGGAGAGAGAGAGGGGGCAGAGAGAGAGGGGGCGGAGAGAGAGGGGGCGGAGAGAGAGGGGGCGGAGAGAGAGGGGGAGGAGAGAGAGGGGGAGGAGAGAGAGGGGGGCGGAGAGAGAGGGGGGCGGAGAGAGGGGGGTGGAGCGAGAGGGGGGCGGAGAGAGATGGGGCGGAGAGAGAGGGGGAGGAGAGAGAGGGGGCAGAGAGAGAGGGGGCAGAGAGAGAGGGGGGCGGAGAGAGAGGGGAGGGGAGACAGACGGGGTAGTGAGAGAGGGGCAGGGAGAGAGGGGGAGGAGAGAGAGGGGGCGGTGAGAGAGGGGGGCAGTGAGAGAGGGGGGCGGTGAGAGAGGGGGCGGTGAGAGAGGGGGGCGCAGAGAGAGGGGGGCGCAGAGAGAGGGGGGCGCAGAGAGAGCGGGGCGGTGAGAGAGGGGGGCGGTGAGAGAGGGGGGCGGTGAGAGAGGGGGCGGTGAGAGAGGGGGGCGCAGAGAGAGGGGGGCGCAGAGAGAGGGGGCGGTGAGAGAGGGGGGCGGTGAGAGAAGAGAGGGGGCGTGGTGAGAGAGGGGGGCGGTGCGGTGAGAGAGGGTGGTGGTGAGAGAGGGCGGCGGTGAGAGAGGGGGGCGGTGAGAGAGAGGGGCGGTGAGAGAGAGGGTGCGCTGAGGAGAGGGGGCGGTGAGAGAGGGGGCGGTAAGAGAGGGGGCGGTGAGAGAGGGGAGCGGTGAGAGAGGGGGCGGTGAGAGAGGGGGGCGGTGAGAGAGGGGGCGGTGAGAGAGGGGGCGGTGAGAGAGAGGGGGCGGTGAGAGAGGGGGCGGTAGAGAGAGTGGGGTGTAGAGAGAGGGGGCGGAGAGAGAGGGGGCGGTGAGAGAGGGGGGCGGTGAGAGAGGGGGCGGTGAGAGAGGGGGTGGTGAGAGAGGGGGCGGTGAGAGAGGGGGGCGGTGAGAGAGGGGGTGGAGAGAGAGGGGGGCGGTCAGAGAGGGGGGCGGTGAGAGGGGTGGCGGTGAGAGGGGGGGCGGTGAGAGTGGGGGGCGGAGAGAGAGGGGCGGAGAGAGAGGGGGCGGAGAGGAGGGGGCGAGAGAGAGGTGGAGGAGAGAGAGGGGGGCGGAGAGAGAGGGGGCGGAGAGAGAAGGGGCGGAGAGAGAGGGCGTGGAGAGAGAGGTGCAGAGAGAGAGGGGGCGAGAGAGAGAGGGGGCGGAGAGAGAGGGGCGGAGAGAAAGGGGCAGAGTGAGGGGGGGCGGAGAGAGAGGAGGGCGGAGTGAGCGGGGGCAGAGAGAGAGGGGGAGAGAGCGAGGGGAGCGAGAGAGGGGCAGATAGAGAGGGGCAGATAGAGAGGGGGCGGTGAGAGCGGGCGGTGAGAGAGGGGGCGGTGAGAGAGGGGGGCGGTGAGAGAGGGGCGGTGAGAGAGGGGGCGGTGAGAGAGGGGGCGGTGGGAGAGGGGGCGGAGAGAGAGGGGCGGAGAGAGGGGGGCAGAGAGAGAGGGGCAGAGAGAGAGGGGCAGAGAGAGAGGGTGGCGGAGAGAGAGGGTGGCGGAGAGAGAGGGTGGCGGAGAGAGAGGGGGCGGAGAGAGAGGGGGCGGAGAGAGAGGAGGGCGGTGAGAGAGGGCGCGGTGAGAGAGGGGGCGGTGAGAGAGGGGGCGGTGAGAGAGGGGGCGGTGAGAGAGGGGGCGGTGAGAGAGGGGGCGGTGAGAGAGGGGGCGGTGAGAGAGGGGGCGGTGAGAGAGCTGGCGGTGAGAGAGGGGGCGGAGAGAGAGGGGGCGGAGAGAGAGGGGGCGGTGAGAGAGGTGGGCGGTGAGAGAGTGGGCGGTGAGAGAGGGGGCGCAGAGAGAGGGGGGGCGGCAGAGAGAGGGGGGCGCAGAGAGAGCGGGGCGGGTGAGAGAGGGGGGCGGTGAGAGAGGGGGGCGGTGAGAGAGGGGGCGGTGAGAGAGGGGGGCGGTGAGAGAGAGGTGGCGGTGAGAGAGTGGGCGGTGAGAGAGGGGGCGCAGAGAGAGGGGGGCGCAGAGAGAGGGGGCGCGAGAGAGAGCGGGGCGGGTGAGAGAGGGGGCGGTGAGAGAGGGGGGGCGGTGAGAGAGGGGGCGGTGAGAGAGGGGGGCGCAGAGAGAGGGGGGCGCAGAGAGAGGGGGCGGTGAGAGAGGGGGGCGGTGAGAGAGGGGCGGAGAGAGGGGAGGAGAGAGGGGGCGGTGAGAGAGGGGCTCGGTGAGAGAGGGGGCGGTGAGAGAGGGGGGCGGTGAGAGAGGGGGCGGTGAGAGAGGGGGTGGTGAGAGAGGGGGGGCGGTGAGAGAGGGTGGTGGTGAGAGAGGGCGGCGGTGAGAGAGGGGGGCGGTGAGAGAGAGGGCAGTGAGAGAGGGGGGCGCTGAGAGAGGGGGCGGTGAGAGAGGGGGCGGTAAGAGAGGGGGCGGTGAGAGAGGGGAGCGGTGAGAGAGGGGGCGGTGAGAGAGGGGGCGGTGAGAGAGGGGGCGGTGAGAGAGGGGGCGGTGAGGAGAGAGGGGCGGTGAGAGAGTGGGGGTAAGAGAGTGGGGGGTAAGAGAGGGGGCGGAGAGAGAGGGGGCGGTGAGAGAGGGGGCGGTGAGAGAGGGGGCGGTGAGAGAGGGGGTGGTGAGAGAGGGGGGCGGTGAGAGAGGGGGGCGGTGAGAGAGGGGGTGGAGAGAGAGGGGGGGCGGTCAGAGAGGGGAGCGGTGAGAGGGGTGGGCGGTGAGAGGGGGGGCGGTGAGAGTGGGGGGCGGAGAGAGAGGGGCGGAGAGAGAGGGCGGAGAGAGAGGGGGCGGAGAGAGAGGGGGAGGAGAGAGAGGGGGGCGGAGAGAGAGAGGGGCGGAGAGAGAAGGGGCGGAGAGAGAGGGCGTGGAGAGAGAGGGTGCAGAGAGAGAGGGGGCGGAGAGAGAGGGGCGGAGAGGAGGGGAGAGAAAGGGGCAGAGGAGGGGGCGGAGAGAGAGGAGGGCGGAGTGAGCGGGGGCAGAGAGAGAGGGGCAGCGAGAGAGGGGGCAGATAGAGAGGGGGCAGATAGAGAGGGGCGGTGAGAGAGCGGCGGTGAGAGAGGGCGGTGAGAGAGGGGCGGTGAGAGAGGGCGGTGAGAGAGGGGCGGTGAGAGAGGGGGCGGTGGGAGAGGGGGCGGAGAGAGAGGGGGCGGAGAGAGGGGGGCAGGAGAGAGAGGGGGCAGAGAGAGAGGGGGCAGAGAGAGAGGGTGGCGGAGAGAGAGGGTGGCGGAGAGAGAGGGTGGCGGAGAGAGAGGGGGCGGAGAGAGAGGAGGCGGTGAGAGAGGGGCGGAGAGAGAGGGGGCGGTGAGAGAGGGCGCGGTGAGAGAGGGGGCGGTGAGAGAGGGGGGCGGTGAGAGAGGGGGCGGTGAGAGAGAGCTGGCGGTGAGAGAGGGGGCGAGAGAGAGGGGGCGGAGAGAGAGGGGGCGGAGAGAGAGGGGGGCGGTGAGAGAGGTGGGCGGTGAGAGAGTGGGCGGTGAGAGAGGGGGTGGTGAGAGAGGGGGCGGAGAGGGAGGGAGGAGAGGCGGAGAGAGAGGGTGCGGAGAGAGAGGTGTGGAGAGAGAGGGGGGCGGAGAGAGAGGGGTGCGGAGAGAGATGGGCGCGGAGAGAGAGGGGCGGAGAGAGAGTGGGCAGAGAGAGAGGGGGCAGAGAGAGAGGGGGACGGAGAGAGAGGGGGGCGAGAGAGAGAGGGGGAGGAGAGAGAGGGGGGCAGAGAGAGAGGGGGGCGGAGAGAGAGGGGGGTGGAGAGAGAGGGGGGCGGAGAGAGAGGGGGGAGGAGAGAGAGGGGGCAGAGAGAGAGGGGGGCGGAGAGAGAGGGGTGCGGAGAGAGAGGGGCGCGGAGAGAGAGGGGCGGAGAGAGAGGGGCGGAGAGAGAGTGGGCAGAGAGAGAGGGGGCGGAGAGAGAGGGTGCGGAGAGAGAGGGGGTGGAGAGAGAAGGGGCGGAGAGAGAGGGGTGCGGAGAGAGGAGGAGCGCGGAGGAGAGAGGGGCGGAGAGAGAGTGGGGCAGAGAGAGAGGGGGCGGAGAGAGAGGGGGCGGAGAGAGAGGGGGCGGGAGAGAGAGGGGGCGGAGAGAGAGAGGGGGCGGAGAGAGAGGGGGGCGGAGAGAGAGGGGAGGAGAGAGAGGGGGAGGAGAGAGAGGGGGCAGAGAGAGAGGGCGAGGAGAGAGAGGGGGCGGTGAGAGAGGGTGCGGAGAGTGAGGGGGCGGAGAGAGAGGGGGGCGGTGAGAGAGGGGGCGGTGAGAGAGGGGGCGGTGAGAGAGCGGGGGCAGTGAGAGAGGGGGGCGGTGAGAGAGGGGGCGGTGAGAGAGGGGGCGGAGAGAGAGGGGCCGGTGAGAGAGAGGGGTTGTGAGAGGGGGGGCGGTGAGAGAGGGGGGCAGAGAGAGAGGGGGCGGAGAGAGAGGGGGCAGAGAGAGAGAGGGCAGAGAGAGAGGGGGCGGTGAGAGAGGAGAGAGAGGGGGCGGAGTCGAGAGGGGGAGGAGAGAGAGCTGGCAGAGAGAGGGGGGGGCGGGGAGGAGAGAGGGGCCGGAGAGAGGGGCGGAGAGAGAGGGGGCGGAGAGAGAGGGTGGCGGAGAGAGAGGGGGCAGAGAGAGAGGGGCCAGAGAGAGAGAGGCAGAGAGAGAGGGGGCAGAGAGAGAGCGGAGGAGAGAGAGGGGCGGGAGAGAGAGTGGGGCGGAGAGAGAGGGGGCGGAGAGAGAGGGGCGAGGAGAGAGAGGGGGCAGAGAGAGAGGGGGCGGAGAGAGAGGGGGCGGTGAGAGAGGGGGCGGAGAGAGAGGGGGCGGCTGAGAGAGGGGTCGGTGAGAGAGTGGTCGGTGAGAGAGGGGGGCGGTGAGAGAGGGGGCGGTGAGAGAGGGGGCGTTGAGAGAGGGGGCGGGAGGAGAGGGGGGGCGGAGAGAGAGGGGGCGGAGAGGAGGGGGCGGAGAGAGAGGGGGAGGAGAGAGAGGGGGGCGGAGAGAGAGGGTGGCGGAGAGAGAGGGGGCGGAGAGAGAGGGGCCGGAGAGAGAGGGGGCGGAGAGAGAGGGGGCGGAGAGAGAGGGGGGCGGAGAGAGAGCGGGGCGGTGAGAGAGGGGGGGGAGAGGAGGGGCGGAGAGGGGCGGGAGGAGAGGGGGGCGGAGAGAGAGGGGGCGGAGATGGAGGGGGCGGTGATGGAGGGGGGCGGGTGAGAGAAGGGGGCGTGAGAGAGGGGGGCGGTGAGAGAGGGGGAGGTGAGAGAGGGGGCGGGTGGGAGAGGGGGGGCTGAGAGAGGGGGGCGGAGAGAGAGGGGGCGGAGAGAGAGGGGGCGGTGAGAGGGGGGCGGTGAGAGGGGGGCGGTGGAGAGGGGGGTGGAGAGAGAGGGGGCGGAGAGAGAGGGGGCGGAGAGAGAGGGGGCGGTGAGAGAGGGGGCGAGAGAGGGGGGCAGGAGAGAGAGGGGGCAGAGAGAGAGGGGGCAGAGAGAGAGGGGGGCAGAGAGAGAGGTGGCGGAGAGAGAGGGGGGCGGAGAGAGAGGGGCGAGGAGAGAGAGGGGGAGGAGAGAGAGGGGAGGAGAGAGAGGGGGGCGGAGGAGAGAGGGGGCGGGGAGAGAGAGGGGGGCGGAGAGAGAGGGGGCGGAGAGAGGAGGGGAGGAGAGAGAGGGTCGAGAGAGAGAGGGTGGCGGAGAGAGAGGGGAGCGGAGGACAGACGGGGGCAGTGAGAGAGGGGCAGGGAGAGAGGGGGAGGAGAGAGAGGGGGCGGTGAGAGAGGGGGGGCGGTGAGAGAGGGGGGCGGTGAGAGAGGGGGGCGGTGAGGAGGGGGGCGGTGAGAGAGGGGGGCGGTGGAGAGGGGGGCGGAGAGAGAGGGGGGCGGGAGAGAGAGGGGGGGCGGAGAGAGAGGTGGGCGGGAGTGAGAGGGGGGGCGGAGAGAGAGGGGGGGCGGAGAGAGAGGGGGCGGTGAGAGAGGTTTTCGGTGAGAGAGGGGGGCGCAGAGAGAGGGGGCGCAGAGAGAGAGGGGCGCAGAGAGAGAGGGGGCGCAGAGTGTGAGGGGCGCAGAGAGAGGGGGCAGATAGAGAGGGGGGCGGTGAGAGAGGGGGCGGTGAGAGAGGGGGGCGGTGAGAGAGGGGGGCGGTGAGAGAGGGTGGCAGTGAGATGGGGACGGTGCGAGGGGGGGTTGGTGAGAGGGGAGCGGTGGAGAGAAGGGTGGTGAGAGGGGGCAGTGAGGGGGATGGTGAGAGGGGGAGCGGTGAGGCAGGTGTGGTGAGCGGGGGGAGGTGAGTGGGGTGGTGAGAGGGGGCGGTGAGAGGGGGGTGTGAGGAGAGAGAGGGGTGAGAGAGAACGGGGTGAGAGAGAGCGGTTGAGAGAGAGGGGGTGGTGAGAAAGAGATGCTGAAAGAGAGGCCCTGAGAGAGATGGATGAGAGAGGGCGGTGAGAGAGTAGGGGTGGAGAGAGAGAGATGAGAGAGAGAGGGTGAGAGAGAGGGGGTGAGAGAGAGGGAGGGTGAGAGAGAGAGAAGGGGGTGAGAGGAGAGGGTGAGAGTGAGAGGTAGAGGAGAGAGAAGCTGAGAGATCGAGGGCCTGAGACAGGAGGGGGTGAGATAGAGACAGGGATAAGAAAGAGAGGGGTGAGAGAGAGAGTGGGGCGAGCGAGACAGGCATGAGAAAGAAGGTGTGTGAGAGAGATTAGGGTGGGAGAGACTGGGGAGGGGGTGCTCATTGGAGAGGAGTGGGAGAGCAGGTGAGAGAGAGAGGGGGTGAGAGAGAGATCGGAGTGGAAGACAGAGCAGGTGAGAAAGAGAAAGGGGTTGAGAGAGAAGGACAGAAGAGAAGAGAGGGTGAGAGAGAGGTGAGAGAGAGGATGTGAGAGAGAGGGGGTAAGAGAGTGAGAGGGGCTAAGAAAGAAAGGGTGTGAGGGGGGAGTGGGGAGGGGGGTGGGGGGGGGGTGGGGGGGGGGGGGGGGGGGGGGGGGGGGGGGGAGGGGTGAGAGAGAGGGAGAGAGAGAGGGGATGACAGATAGAGCGGGGTGAGGGAGAGAGGGGGTGAGAGAGAGGGGGTGAGAGAAAGGGAGGGGGGTGAGAGAGAGAGAGAGGAGATGTTGGAGAGAGGGGGTGTGAGAAAGAGAGAGGGGTTTGAAAGAGAGGGAGCTGAGAGAGAATGAGGGGTGAGAGACTGAGGGGTGAGAGAGTGAGGGGTGACAGAGTGAGGGGTGACAGAGTGAGGGGTTGACAGAGTGAGGGGTGACAGAGTGAGGGGTGACAGAGTGAGGGGTGAGAGAGTGAGGGGTGACAGAGTGAGAGGGGCTGATAGAGAGGGCCTGAGGGAGGGGTGAGAGAGAGCGATGAGAGAGAAGGGGTGAGAGAGAAGGGTGTGAGAGAGAAGGGGTGAGAGAGAGAGCGTGAGAGAGAGAGCGTGAGAGAGAGAGCGTGAGAGAGAGAAAGTGAGAGAGAGGTGTGAGAGAGAGAGCGTGAGAGAGAGGTGTGAGAGAGAGGGGTAAGAGAGTGAGGGGTGAGAGAGAGGGGGTGTGAGAAAGATCGGAGTGGAAGAGAGAGCTGGTGAGAAAAAGAGGGGGGAAATAGAGATAGGCTGAGAAAGAGAGGGTGAGAGAGAGGTGAGAGAGAGGGGGTAAGAGAGCGAGAGGGGAAAGAGAGAGAAGGGTGAGAGGGTGAGAGAGAGGGAGGGCAAGAAAGATCAGGGTGGGGGAGTGAGTGGGTGAGAAAGAGAAAGGGGGTGAGTGAGAGTGGGGGACAGAGAGGGGAATAGAGTGGGGGAGAGAGACGGTGTGAGAGAGCGAGGTAAGAGAGAAGGGGTAGAAAGAGAGGGGTAAGAGAGAGCGGGGTAAGAGAGAGAGGGGTGAGAGAGAGGGGTAAGCGAGAGAGGGGTGAGAGAGCGGGGATGAGAGAGAGGGGGTGTTAGAGAGAGAGGGAGTGAGAGGGTGTGAGGGTGGGTGAGAGACAGGGGGCTGAGAGAGAGGGGTGAGAGACGTTGAGAGTGATGAGAGTGGGAGGGGATAAGAGAGTGAGAGGGCTACGAAAGAGGGTGTGAGAGAGAGTGAGGGGTGAGAGAGAGGGGACAGAAAAAGAGGGGTAAGAGAGGGTTGTGAGAGAGATGGTTGAAAGAGAGGGGGGTGTGACAGAGAGGGGGTGGTGAGAGAGAGGGGGTGAGAGAGAGGGGGTGAGAGAGGGGGGGTGAGAGAGACGGGGTGAGAGAGACGGGGTGAGAGAGACGGGGTGAGAGAGACGGGGTGAGAGAGACGGGGTGAGAGAGACGGGGTGAGAGAGAGGGGGTGAGAGAGAGGGGGTGAGAGAGAGGGGGTGAGAGAGAGGGGGTGAGAGAGAGGGGGTGAGAGAGAGGGGTGAGGGAGAGGAGGCGGGAGAGATGGAGTGAGTGAGAGGGGGTGAGAGAGAGAGTGGGGGTGAGAGAGAGAGGGGTGAGGGAGAGAGGGGTGAGGGAGAGAGGGGTGAGGGAGAGGGTTTGAGAGAGACAGAGGGGCGAGAGAGACAGAGGGGTGAGACAGTGAGAGGGGCTGAAAGAGAGAGCCTGAGAGAGGGGGGATGAGAGAGGCAGTGAGAGAGAAGGGGTGAGAGAGAGAGGGGTATGAGAGAGAGAGCGGGGGTGAGAGAGAGGGGGTGAGAGAGAGGTACGTGAGAGAGAGGTACGTGAGAGAGAGGGATAAGAGAGAGGGGGGAGAGAGAAAGGGTGGGACAGAGGTGTGTGAGAGAGATAGGGTGAGAGAGAGAGAACGTTGTGAGAGAGAGGGAGGTGAGACAGAGAGGTGTGAGAGAGAGGGGTGAGAGAGTGAGAGGGACTGAAAGAGAGGGCCTGAGAGAGGGGTGAGAGAAAGGGGTAAGAGAGAAGGGGTGAGAGAGAAGGGGTGAGAGAGAAGGGGTGAGAGAGAAGGGGTGAGAGAGAAGGGGTGAGAGAGAAGGGGTGAGAGAGAAGGGGTGAGAGAGAGAGAAGGGGTGAGAGAGAGAGAGGGTGAGAGAGAGAAGGGTGAGAGAGTGAGGGGGGTGAGAGAGAGGGGGTGTGAGAAAGAGGGGTAAAAGAGAGGGGTGTGTGACAGAGAGGGGGTGAGAGAGAGAGGGGTGATAGAGGGGCGGTGAGAGAGTGAGTGAGAGAGAGGAGTGAGAGAGAGGAGTGAGAGAGAGGAGTGAGAGAGAGTGAGAGGGGACAACAGAAAGAGGGGTGAGAGAGTGAGCGGGGCAGAAAGAGAGGGCGTGAGACTGGGGTCAGAGGGGGGGTGAGAGAGCGGGGTGAGTGAGAAGGGGTGAGAGAGAGATATGAGAGAGAGAGATATGAGAGAGAGAGAGATATGAGAGAGAGAGATATGAGAGAGAGAGAGATATGAGAGAGAGAGGGTGTGAGAGAGAGGGTGTGAGAGGGAGGGTGTGAGAGAAAGGGTGTAAGAGAGAGGGTGTGAGAGAGAGGCGGGGTGAGAGAGGCGGGGTGAGAGAGGCGGGGTGAGAGAGGCGGGGTGAGAGAGGCGGGGTGAGAGAGGCGGGGAGAGAGAGGCGGGGAGAGAGAGGCGGGGAGAGAGAGGCGGGGAGAGAGAGGCGGGGAGAGAGAGAGATGGGTAAGAGAGAGGGGGTGAAAGACAGAGGGGGTGAAAGAGAGAGGGGTGATAGAGGGGGCGGTGAGAGAGGGGGTGAGAGAGGGGTGAGAGAGGGGGTGAGAGAGGGGGTGAGAGAGGGGGTGAGAGAGGGGGTGAGAGAGGGGGTGAGAGAGAGAGGTGTGAGAGAGAGAGGAGTGAGAGAGAGAGGAGTGAGAGAGAGGAGTGAGAGAGGGGGGTAACAGAGAGGGGTGAGAGAGAGAGGGGCTGAAAGAGAGGGTCTGAGAGAGGGGTGAGAGAGAAGGATTGAGAGAGAAGCAGTGAGACAGAAGGAGTGAGAGAGATATGAGAGAGAGAGGGGGGTGAGAGAGAGAGGGGTGAGAGAGAGAGGGGTGAGAGAGAGAGGGGTGAGAGAGTGGTGTGTGAGAGAGAGGGGGGCGAGAGAGAGGCTGGTTAAATATATTCAATCAGGAGAAGTACACTCTCCACGGTTTAGGGCGCTGACTCTGTGCTGGCTGGTTAAATATATATAACCAGGAGATTTACATTCTCCTCAGTTGAGGGCACTGAGTCTGTGCTGGCTGGTTGAATATATATAAACTGGAGATTTCCAATCTCTTCAGATTAGGGCACTGACTCTGCACTGGCTGGTGAATTATATATTACCATGAGATTTACCCTCTCCTTAGGTTAGGGCACTGACTCTGTGCTGGCTGGTTTAATATATCTAGCCAGGAGATTTACACTCTCCTCAGTTTAGGGCACTGAATCGGCGCTGGCTGGTTAAGTATACATAACCAGGAGACTTACACTGTCCCCAGTTTAGGGCACTGACTCTGTGCTGACTGGTTAAATATATATAACCAGGAGATTTACCCACACATCAGTTTAGGGCACTGAATGTGTGCTGGCTGGTTAAATATATATAACCTGGACATTTACACTCTCCTCAGTTTAGCGCACTGACTCTGTGCTGGCTGGTTAAATATATAGAACCAGGAGATTTACACTCTCCTCAGTTTAGAGCACTTACTCTGTGCTGGCTGGATGAATATACATAACCAGGAGATGTACACTGTCCTCAGTGTAGGGCACTGACTCTGGGCTGGCTGGTTAAACATATATAACCAAGTGATTTACACTCTCCTCAGTTTAGGGCACTGGGTCTGTCCTGGCTGGTTGAATATATCTAGCCAGGAGATTTACATTCTCCTCAGTTCAGGGCAATGACTCTGTGCTGGTTGTTTGAATATGTATATATAAAACCAGGAGATTTACCCATTCCTCAGTTTAGGGCACAGAGTCTGTGCTGGCTGGTTAAATATATATAACCAGGAGATTTACGGTCTCCTCAGTTTAGTACACTGACTCTGTGCTGGCTGGTTAAATAAATATAACCAGGAGATTTACCCTCTCCTCAGTTTAGGGCACTGACTCCGTGCTGCTGGTTAAATATATATGACCAGGATATATATAATCTCCTCCGTTTAGGGCACTGACTCTGCGCTGGCTCGTTAAATTTATGAAATCAGCAGATATACACTCTCCTTAGTTTAGGTCACTGACTCTGTGCTTGCTAGTTAAATATATTGAACGAGGAGATTTACACATTCCTCAGTTTGGGGCACTGACTCCGTGCTGGCTGTTTAAATATAGATAACCAGGAAATTTAGCCTCACCTCAGTTTAGGGCAGTGACTCGGTGCTAGCTGGTTAAATAAATATAACCAGTAGATTTACACTCTCCTCAGTTTAGGACACTGACCCTGCGTTGCTGGTTGAATGTATATAACCAGGAGTTTACACTCTCCTCAGTTTCGGGTCCTGACTCTGTGCTGGCTGGTTGAATATATTTCGGCAGGATATTTACACTCTCCTCAGTTTCGGTCAATGACTCTGCGGTGGCTGGTTAAATATATATTACCAGTGATTTACACTCTCCTCAGTTTAGGGCATTGACTCCGTGCTGGCTGGTTAAATATGTAGAACCAGGAGATTTACACTCTCGCCAGTTTAGGGCACTGACTCTGCGCTGGCTGTTTAAATATATATAACTAGGAGATTTACACTCTCCTCATTTTCGGGCACTGTCTCCGTGCTGGCTGGTTAAATATCTATGACCAGGATATTTATAATCTCCTCAGATTAGGGCCCTGACTCTGCTCTGGCTGGTTAAATATATAAAATCAGGATATATACACTCTCCTCAGTTTAGGGCACTGACTCCGTGCTGGCTGTTTAAATATAGATAACGAGGAGATTTCCCCACTCCCCAGTTCAGGGCACTGTCTGTGTGCTGCCTGTTTAAATATAGATAACCAGGAGATTGACCCTCTCCTCAGTTCAGGGCACTGTCTCTGTGCTGGCTCGTTAAATATATATAACCAGGAAATTTACACTCTCGTCAGTTCAGGGCACTGATTTCGTGCTGGCCTGTTTAACATATATTTAACCAGGGGATTTACAAGCTCCTCAGTTTAGGGCACTGACACATTGCTGGCTGGCTCAATAAATATATCCAGGAGATTTACACTCTCCGCAGTTTAGGGCACTGACTCTGCGCTGGCTGGTTAAATATATATAACCAGGAGATTTGCAATCTCCTCAGTTTAGAGCACTGACTCTGTTCTGGCCTGTTAAATATATATAACCATGAGATTTACCCAAACATCAGTTTAGGGCACTCAATCTGTGCTGACTGGTTAAATATATATAACCAGGACATTGACACTCTTCTCAGTTTAGGGCACAGAGTCTGTGCTGGCTGATTAAATATGTGTAACCAGGAGATCTCTACTCTCCTCAGTTTAGGGCAATGACTCTGTGCGAGCTGGTTAAATATATATAACCAGGAAATTTACACTGTCCTCGATTTAGGGCTCTGACTCTGCGCTGGATGGTTAAACATATATAACCAGGAGATTTACATTCTCCTCAGTTTTGGGCACTGACACCGTGCTGGCTGGTTAAATATATATATCCAGGAGATTTACACTCTCCTCAGTTTTGGGCACTGACTCTTTGCTGGCTGGTGAAATATATATAACCAGGAGTTTTACACTCTCCGCAGTTTAGGGCACTGACACCGTGCTGGCTGGTTAAATATATATATCCAGGAGATTTACACTCTCCTCAGTTTTGGGCACTGACTCTTTGCTGGCTGGTGAAATATATATAACCAGGAGTTTTACTCTCTCCTCAGTTTAGGGAACTGACTCAGCACTGGAGGTTAAATATATATAACCAGGAGATTAAAACTCTCCTCAGTTTAGGTCACCGACTCTGTGCTGGCCTGTTTAACATATATATAACCAGGGGATTTACAAGCTCCTCGGTTTAGGGCACTGACTCCGTGCTGGCTGGTTAAATAAATATAACCAGAAGATTTACACTCTCCTCAGTTTAGGGAACTGACTCAGCGCTGGCTGGTTAAATATATTTGACCAGGAGATTTACACTCCCCTCAGTTTAGGACACTGACTTTGCGCTGGCTTGTTATATATATATATATAGACATAAAAGCAGAAGATTTACACTCTCCTCGGTTGAGGGCACTGGCTCTGTTCTGGTGGTTAAATATGTATAACCAGGTGATTTCCACTCTCCTTAGTTTAGGGCAGTGAACCTGTGCTGGCTGGTTAAATATATATAACCAGGAGATTTACAATCTCCTCAGTTTAGGGCACTGTCTCTGCACTGGCAGTTAAATATATATAACCAAGAGATTTACAATCTCCTCGGTTTAGGGCACTGTCTCTGTGCTGGCTGGTTAAATATATATAACCAAGAGATTTACAATCTCCTCGGTTTAGGGCACTGACTCTGTGCTGGCTGGTTATATCGATAGAACAAGGAGATTTACACTCTCCTCAGTTTAGGGCCCTGACTCCGTGCTGGCCTGTTTAACATATATATAACCAGGGGATTTACAAGCTCCTCGGTTTAGGGCACTGACTCCGTGCTGGCTGGTTGGATAAATATCACCAGGAGATTTACACTCTCCACAGTTAAGGGCACTGGCTCTGCACTGGCGGTTAAATATATTTGACCGGGAGATTTACACTCGCCTCCGTTTAGGGCACAGACTCTGCGCTGCCTTGTTATATACATATATACATAAAACAAGGAGATTTACACTCTCCTCAGTTTAGGGCACTGGCACTGTTCATGCTGGTTATATAAATATAACCAGAAGATTTACACTCTCCTCAGTTTAGGGCACTGACTCTGCACTGGCGGTTAAATATATATAACCTGGAGATTTACACTCTCCTCAGTTTCGGGAAATGACTCAGGGCTGGCTGGTTAAATATATTTGACCAGCAGATTTACACTCTCCTCAGTTTAGGGCACTGAGTCTGTGCTGGCTGGTTAAATATATATAACCAGGACATTGACACTGTCCTCAGTTTAGTGCACTGAGAGAGAGAGAGAGAGAGAGAGATGTGAGAGAGAGGGGGTGTGAGAAAGAGAGAGGGGTTTGAAAGAGAGGGGGCGAGAGAGAGAGGGGTGATAGAGGGGCGGTGAGAGAGTGGGTGAGAGAGGGTGTGAGAGAGAGAGGGGTGAGAGAGAGAGGGGATGAGAGAGAGAGGGGATGAGAGAGAGGGGGGATGAGAGAGAGAGGGGATGAGAGAGAGAGGGGATGAGAGAGAGAGGGGATGAGAGAGAGAGGGGATGAGAGAGAGAGGGGATGAGAGAGAGAGGGGATGAGAGAGAGAGGGGATGAGAGAGAGGGGTGAGAGAGGGGGTGTGAAAGAGAGAGGGGTCGAAGAGAGAGAGGGAGCTGAGAGAGAATGAGGGGTGAGAGAGTGAGGGGTGAGAGAGTGAGAGGGGCTGATAGAGAGGGCCTGAGGGAGGGGTGAGAGAGAGCGATGAGAGAGAAGGGGTGAGAGAGAGGTGTGAGAGAGAGGGGCAGAGAGTGAGGGGTGAGAGAGAGGGGGTGTGAGAAAGATCGGAGCGGAAGAGAGAGCTGGTGAGAAAGAGAGAGGGGGGAAATAGAGATCGGCTGAGAAAGAGAGGGTGAGAGAGAGAAGGTGAGAGAGAGGGGGTAAGAGAGCGAGAGGAGAAAGAGAGAGAAGGGTGTGAGGGTGAGAGAGAGGGAGTGCGAGAAAGATCAGGGTGGGGGAGTGAGTGGGTGAGAAAGAGAAAGGGGGTGAGTGAGAGTGGGGGACAGAGAGGGGAATAGAGTGGGGGAGAGAGACGGTGTGAGAGAGAGAGGTAAGAGAGATGGGGTAGAAAGAGAGAGGGGTAAGAGTGAGCGGGGGAAGAGAGTGTGGTGAGAGAGAGGGGTAAGCGAGAGAGGGGTGAGAGAGCGGGGATGAGAGAGAGGGAGTGAGAGGGTGTGAGGGTGGGTGAGAGACAGGGGGCTGAGAGAGAGAGGGGTGAGAGACGTTGAGAGTGATGAGAGTGGGAGGGGATAAGAGAGTGAGAGGGCTAAGAAAGAGGGTGTGAGAGAGAGTGAGGGGTGAGAGAGAGGGGACAGAAAGAGAAAGAGGGGTAAGAGAGGGTTGTGAGAGAGATGGGTGAAAGAGAGGGGGGTGTGACAGAGAGGGGGCGGTGAGAGAGAGGGGGGAGAGAGAAGGGGGGAGAGAGAAGGGGTGAAAGGGGGGTGAGAGAGAGGGGGTGATTGAGGGGGTGAGGGAGAGGGGGCGGGAGAGAGGGGTGAGGGAGAGGGGCGGGAGAGATGGAGTGAGTGAGAGGGGGTGAGAGAGAGAGTGGGGGTGAGAGAGAGGGGGTGAGAGAGAGGCGTGTGAGAGAGAGGGGTGAGGGAGAGGGTTTGAGAGAGACAGAGGGGCGAGAGAGACAGAGGGGTGAGAGAGTGAGAGGGGCTGAAAGAGAGAGCCTGAGAGAGGGGGGATGAGAGAGGCAGTGAGAGAGAAGGAGTGAGACAGAGAGGTATGAGAGAGAGGGGTGAGAGAGAGAGGGGTGAGAGAGGTACGTGAGAGAGAGGGATAAGAGAGAGGGGGAGAGAGAAAGGGTGAGACAGAGGTGTGTGAGAGAGATAGGGTGAGAGAGAGAGAAGGGTGTGAGAGAGAGGGAGGTGAGACAGAGAGGTGTGAGAGAGAGGGGGTGAGAGAGTGAGAGGGACTGAAAGAGAGGGCCTGAGAGAGGGGTGAGAGAGGTACGTGAGAGAGAGGGATAAGAGAGAGGGGGAGAGAGAAAGGGTGAGACAGAGGTGTGTGAGAGAGATAGGGTGAGAGAGAGAGAAGGGTGTGAGAGAGAGGGAGGTGAGACAGAGAGGCGTGAGAGAGAGGGGGTGAGAGAGTGAGAGGGACTGAAAGAGAGGGCCTGAGAGAAGGGGTGAGAGAGAAGGGGTGAGAGATTAGGTGTGTGAGAGAGAGAGGGTGAGGGAGAGAGGGGTGAGAGAGAGAAGGGTGAGAGAGTGAGGGGGGTGAGAGAGAGGGGGTGTGAGAAAGAGGGGTAAAAGAGAGGGGTGTGTGACAGAGAGGGGGTGAGAGAGAGAGGGGTGATAGAGGAGCGGTGAGAGAGTGGGTGAGAGAGTGGGTGAGAGAGAGGAGTGAGAGAGAGGAGTGAGAGAGAGGAGTGAGAGAGAGGAGTGAGAGAGAGGAGTGAGAGAGAGGAGTGAGAGAGGGCAACAGAGAGAGGGGTAACAGAAATAGGGGTGAGAGAGTGAGAGGGGCAGAAAGATAGGGCCTGAGAGTGGGGTCAGAGAGAGGGGTGAGAGATCGGGGTGAGAGAGAAGGGGTGAGAGAGAGATATGAGAGAGAAAGAGGGTGTGAGAGAGACGGTGTGAGAGAGGGGGGTGAGAGAGAGATGGGTAAGAGAGAGGGGGTGAGAGAGAGGGGAGATAGAGGGGGCGGTGAGAGAGGGGGTGAGAGAGGGGTGAGAGAGGTGTGAGAGAGAGAGGTGTGAGAGAGAGAGGTGTGAGAGAGAGAGAGGAGTGAGAGAGAGAGGAGTGAGAGAGAGGAGTAAGAGAGAGGAGTGAGAGAGGGGGGTAACAGAGAGGGCTGAGAGAGAGAGAGGGGCTGAAAGAGAGGGTCTGAGAGAGGGGTGAGAGAGAAGGGGTGAGAGAGAAGGAGTGAGAGAGAAGCAGTGAGAGAGAAGGAGTGAGAGAGATATGAGAGAGAGAGAGAGGGGTGAGAGAGATATGAGAGAGAGAGAGGGGGTGAGAGAGAGAGGGGTGAGAGAGTGGTGGGTGAGAGAGAGGGGGTGAGAGAGATGGGTAAGAGAGAGGGGAGTGAGAGAGAAAGGGTTAGAGAGAGGGAGGTGTGAGAGAGAGGGGCTGAAAGAGGGGCTTAAAGAGAGGGCCTGAGAGAGAGGGTGTGAGAGAGAGGGGGTGAGAGAGAGGGGGTGAGAGAGCAGGGGTAGCAGAGAGAGAGAGTGAGAGAGAGAGAAAGGTGTGTGAGAGAGGTATGTGAGAGAGAGGGGTAAGAGAGAGAGCGGTAAGAGAGAGAGGGTTGAGAGGGAGACGGAAAGAGAGAGAGGAGTGTGAGAGAGAGGAGTGTGAGAGAGACAGGGGGTTGAGAGAGAGGTGTGTAAGAGAGAGGAGGGTGAGAGAGAGAGAGGGGTGAAAGTGAGAGACGGGTGAGAGAGAGAGGGGTGAGAGAGAGAGGGGGTGTGAGAGAGAGGGATGTAAGAGAGAGAGGTGAGTGAGAGAGAGGTGTGGAAGAGAGAGAGGGGGAAGAGAGAGAGGGGTGGGGGATCCAAGATGGGGGCGACCCAGCAAGTCTGAGTCTATAGTGCTCTTCCCACCCCCACCACACTCACCTACAGGAGACACACCTGTCGGATAAAGAACACTTGAAATTACGACAGGGTGGATTTGATCAGGCCTTTTTTTCTTCTTTTAGCTCAAATAGCAGGGGAGTTGTTATTCTTGTTCAGAAAAATTTCCCTTTGAAAATCCTACATCAGATAAAAGACGAATCTGGACAATATATTTTGATTAAAGCCCTCATAAATGGAGAGGAATATGGAATTTTAAATTTGTATTGCCCCCCGGCACACCCCTTTAAATTTATAACGGAAGCCTTTTCAAAATTGATGGCTTTTCGTGCCCGTCATACAATTATAGGGGGAGACATTAATTGTATTATGGATCCGGTGGGTCACCCACCCCCACCACACTCACCAAATCATTCTTAATAGCTGTTAAATTTAACTGGTTGCTTAGTATTACATTTAAACAGACTAATACTTAATAAAAATGACCAAAGTGAAGGGAGCCCGCAGCTCTCAGCAACCCTCACCCTCTCCAGCTGCAGCAGAGGCGTCCACAGCCGCCCCAGGGGACTTACCTACAGTAACAAGCCTTGTAGAAATGATCTCCAAACTGGACGTGAAAATCGACGCCTTTATCGAGGAGTCCCGAAATTGATGGGACTCACTCTCGGCCGCGCTGCAGAAGCACGACCGAGACATTAAGGAAATCGAGCGCCGAGTTGGAGGGGCGGAGCTAAAGGCCGCGACCTCCGAAACTACAGCTCAATCGGCCGTGGATCAGGTCGGGACTCTCGAACAGCGAGTCCGGACCTCAGAGAATCACATTGATGACCTCGATAATCGAGGTCGTCGAGAAAATATTCGTTTGCTGGGCCTTCCCGAACGGGAAGAGGAAGGCCAGCTTACAGCATTCCTGGAGCAGTGGCTGCCACAGCGTTTAAATCTGGAAGCTGGATCAGGCCAGGTCAGGGTGGAATGGGCCTACCGGGTCGCAATACGCGGGCCCGGTTCGAACCAGCGCCCACGCCCAGTCCTGTTCCGGTTGCAGAGCTATACGGAGAGGCAGATACTCCTGGAAGCTTCTAGAAATCTTGGAAAAGACCCCCAAGCTATGATCTATAAAGGATCCAAGATCATGTTATTCCAGGACTTTTTCCCCAGCTCTGGTCCGAAAGAGGAAGGCATTCGACGAGGCAAAGAAGTGTTTAAGGGACTTAGATATTCAGTACTCCTTACGCTACCCAGCGACGCTACGTGTTAACCATGAAGGATCCGTGTATAACTTCAGATCGCCAGAAAAGGCTAAGGAATTCTCTGAGATAAACTGTAAGAGATAATGGATGTTGGTTTGCCTTTCCCCCCACTTTGGTTTATATCCCCTTTTTTTTTCTTTTTCTTACCTTACTGTTTAATATTATCATGGGGGGTTGGGGAGAGGGATTTGATTTCCTACCCCCCACCCCCTTGGGGTTGTTTTCTTTTTATTAGTTTATGTATATATGTGGGTATGTATGTACATGTATATAAGCTGGGGGGCTTGGTTAATGTTGGTGGGGGAGGTGGTTACCTTATTCTATTTTACCTCTGTCTTTAGGAGCGGGGTTCTTTCTCCCTTGTTATTTTTTATGGATTAGATTAAATTAGATTAGATTAGATTAGATTACTTACAGTGTGGAAACAGGCCCTTCGGCCCAACAAGTCCACACCGCCCCGCCGAAGCGCAACCCACCCATACCCCTACATCTACATCTACCCCTTACCTAACACTACGGGCAATTTAGCATGGCCAATTCACCTGACCTGCACATCTTTGGACTGTGGGAGGAAACCGGAGCACACGGAGGAAACCCACGCAGACACAGGGAGAATGTGCAAACTCCACACAGAGAGTCGCCTGAGGCGGTAATTGAACCCGGGTCTCTGGCGCTGTGAGGCAGCAGTGCTAACCACTGTGCCACCGTTTTGTTGAGGTAGTAATTTTATAGTTCTATATTTATATATGGTATTAACATTACCAAATATATCCAGGTGTTAGTATGGGCGGGGGTAAGGTGCTCACTATTAACTCTAGCTTTGTATTATATCTGAATTCTCCGCATTTTATTGAGGAGCGCCTGGGTCAAGGGTGGGGCATTGGTTGGGAGAGGATATGATGGACTTTTGGAGAGGAAGTGACATCTCCTGGGAACAAGGGGGTTAGTCTCCACTTAGGTACGTTTTATATTTTTTTATTTAGAAATAGTTTTTATTATACTGTTGTGAGGAAATTAGAGAGCCTTTATTTTTGTGAATTTTATATGCTCTATGCTCGGAATGTTCTGGATAGAATTTCCCCTCACGAGGGGTCTCGGATTTGCCCAGATGATTATGGTTGATCAGTCGGTTAAGTGGTGCACCTGGAATGTCAAGGGGAGTAATTCGCCAGTCAAAATGAAGAAAATATAATCAAATCTTAAGAAAGAAAGAGTTGTTATAGCTCTCCTACAGGAGACACACCTGTCGGATAAAGAACACTTGAAATTACGACAGGGTGGATTTGATCAGGCCTTTTTTTCTTCTTTTAGCTCAAATAGCAGGGGAGTTATTATTCTTGTTCAGAAAAATTTCCCTTTGAAAATCCAACATCAGATAAAAGACGAATCTGGACGATATATTTTGATTAAAGCCCTCATAAATGGAGAGGAATATGGAATTTTAAATTTGTATTGCCCCCCGGCACACCCCTTTAAATTTATAACGGAAGCCTTTTCAAAATTGATGGCTTTTCGTGCCCGTCATACAATTATAGGGGGAGACATTAATTGTATTATGGATCCGGAAATAGATAGGATTCCCAAGAGTACTGCAGGAGTATCTCCCAGATCTAGACAATTGATGGATCTGAACAAAGAATTAGGATTAGTAGATGGGTGGAGATGTCTTCATCCACAGGGCAGAGATTTTTCTTTTTATTCCAATCCACGTAAATGCCATACCAGAATTGATTTTTTTTTGCCCCCACAACTTTTTTTAAATTCCAAATCGTCCTGTAAAATAGGTAGTATAGCAATTTCCGACCACACTGCTGTATATATGGAAACTAAGGTGAGGAACAATGGGACATCTCCTCGGCATTGGCGTATGGACCCCTTCCTAATGAAAGATAGTAAATTTGTAAAGTACTTCTCTCAAGAATTTAAACCTTTTTTAGAAATTAATTCAGGTATGGCTAGCAACCCATCAATAATGTGGGAGACTATCAAAGCTTACACGCGAGGTTTGATCATCTCCGACTCAGTGACCCAGAAAAAATTGAAGGGAGAACAACAGCGTCTGCTTGAAGCTCGCTTAAAAGCAGCTGAAACAGCATATACTGATAGACCTTCTATTATTAAATTGCAAAGGATTACCGCTCTTAGGACAGCTCGAAACACTACGCTTACTCAAACGGCTAAGAGGAAAATATTATTTGCAAAACAAAGGTTATATGAATATGGCGACAAACCGGGTAGATACTTAGCATTTCTTGCAAAGAAAAAAAAGGCCCCTCATACTATTACGTCTATCAAAGAAAGTACGGGTATTTTGATCTTTAGAGAATTTTATTCTGAGTTATATAAATCGCAGGATTGTGAAGATAGGACTAGGAGGATGCAGTCATTTTTTAAAAATGTGAACTTTCCGGGCCTAAGACCGGAACAGGTATCGGTCCTAAATGCTCCTCTAACAGTCCAAGAAATGCTTGATGCAATTAGGCAACTTCAGAGCGGTTAGGCACCGGGCCCAGATGGTTTTCAAGCTGAATTCTATAAAGAATTTACAGAAATATTGGCTGGTCCACTTATGGACATGTATAATATATTTAACCAGGATATTTACACTCTCCTCAGTTTAGGGCACTTACTCCGTGCTGGCTATTTAAATATATAAAACCAGGAGATTTTCAATCTCCTCAGTTTAAGGCACTGAATCCGTGATGGCTGGTTAAATATATATAACCGGTAGATTTACACTCTCCTCAGTTTAGGGCACTTACTCTGTGTTGGCTGGTTAAATATATATAACCAGGTGATTTACACTCTCCTCAGTTTAGGGCAATGACTCTATGCTGGCTGGTGAAATATATATATAACCAGTAGATTTACACTCTCCTCAGTTTAGGGCACTGACTCTGTGCTTGCTGTTTAAATAAATATAACCAGGAGATTTGCCCTCTCCTCAGTTTAGGTCACTGACTCTGTGCAGGCTGGTTAAATATATATAACCAAGAGACATACCCTCTCCTCAGTTTAGGGCACTAAGTCTGTGTTGGCTGGTTAAATAAATATAACCAGGAGATTTACACTCTCCTCAGTTTAGGGCACTGACTCTGTGCAGGCTGGTTAAATACATATAAGCAGGAGATTTGCAGTCTCCTCAGTTTTGGGTACTGTCTCCGTTCTGGCTGGTTAAATATATATAACCAGGAGACTTACACGCTCCTCAGTTTAGGGCACACAGTCTGCGCTGGATGATTAAGTATGAAAAACCAGGAGATTTACACACTCCTCAGTTTATACAATGACTCTGTTCGGGCTGGTTTATTATATACATCCAGGAGATTTACACTCTCCTCAGTGTAGTGCACTGACTCTGTGCTGGCTCATTAAATAAATATAACCAGGAGATATGCAGTCTTCTCAGTTTAGGGCACTGATTCCGTGCTGGCTGGATAAATATATATAAACAGGAGATTTCCCCTCTCCTCAGTTTAGGGCACTGACTCAGTGCTGGCTGATTGAATATATATAACCAGGAGATTTCCGCTCTCCTCAATTTAGGGCAATGACACTGTGCTGTTTGTATAAATATATATAACCAGAAGATTTCCCTTTCCCTCACTTTAGGGCACTGACTCTGTGCTGGCTGTTTAAATATTTTTAACCTGGAGATTTACGCTCTCCTCAGTTTCGGGCACTGACTCTGTGCTGACGAGTTAAATATATATAACCAGAAGATTTACCCTCTCCTCAGTTTAAGGTACGGACTCTATGCTGGCTGGTTGAATATATATAACCAAGAGATTTACACTCTCCTCAGTTTAGGGCACTGACTCCGTGCTGGCTGTTTAAATATAAAAGACCAGGAGATATACGCTCTCCTCAGTTTAGGGCACTGACTCTATGCTGGCTGGTTGAATATATATCACCAAGAGATTTACACTCTCCTCAGTTTAGGGCGCTGTCTCCTTGCTGGCTGGTTAAATATATATAACCAGGAGATTGCTCCTCTTTCAGTTAAGGGCACTGACTCTGCGCTGGCTGGTTAACTATATGTATCCAGGAGATTTCCCCTCTCCTCAGTTTAGGGGACTGACTCTGTGCTGGCTGTTTAAGTATAAATAACCAGGAGATTTACTCTCTCCTCTGTTTAGGGCACTGACTCTGCATTGGCTGGTTAAATATATATAACCAGGAGATTTCCCCTCTCCTCAGTTTAGGGGACTGACTCTGCGCTGGCTGGTTAAATATATATAACCAGGTGATTTACACTCTCCTCAGTTTAGGGCACTGACTCTGTGCTGGCTGGTTAAATATATATAACCAGGAGATTTATATTCCTCTCAGTTTAGGGCAATGACTCTGTGCTGGCTGCTGAAATATATATAACCAGGAGATTTCCCCTCTCCTCAGTTTAGGGCACTGACTCTGCGCTGGCTGGTTAACTATATATATCCAGGAGATTTACACTCTCCTCAGTTTAGGGCACTGACTCTGTGCTGGCTGGTTAAATATATATAACCAGGAGATTTATATTCCTCTCAGTTTAGGGCAATGACTCTGTGCTGGCTGCTGAAATATATATAACCAGGAGATTTCCCCTCTCCTCAGTTTAGGGCACTGACTCTGCGCTGGCTGGTTAACTATATATATCCAGGAGATTTACACTCTCCTCAGTTTCGGGCACTGACTCTGCACTGGCTGCTTAAATATATATATCCAGGAGATTGACACTCTCGTCAGTTTAGGGCACTGACTCTACACTGGCTGGTTAAATATATATTACCAGGAGATTTAAATTCTCCTCAGTTTAAGGCATTGACTCTGCTCTGGCTGGATAAGTATACATAACCAGGAGATGTAAACTCTCCTCTGTTTAGGGTTCTGACTCTGTGCTGGCTGGTTAAATATATATAATCGGGAGATTTACAATCTCCTAAGTTTTGGACACTGAATTTATGCTGGCTTGTCAAATATATATAATCAGGAGATTTTCACTCTCCTCAGTTTAGGGCACTGACTCTGTTCTGGCTGGTTAAATATATATAACCAGGAGATTTATATTCCTCTCAGTTTAGGGCAATGACTCTGTGCTGGCTGCTGAAATATATATAACCAGGAGATTTCCCCTCTCCTCAGTTTAGGGCACTGACTCTGCGCTGGCTGGTTAACTATATATATCCAGGAGATTTACACTCTCCTCAGTTTCGGGCACTGACTCTGCACTGGCTGCTTAAATATATACATCCAGGAGATTGACACTCTCGTCAGTTTAGGGCACTGACTCTACACTGGCTGGTTAAATATATATTACCAGGAGATTTAAACTCTCCTCAGTTTAAGGCATTGACTCTGCTCTGGCTGGATAAGTATACATAACCAGGAGATTTAAACTCTACTCTGTTTAGGGTGCTGAATCTGTGCTGGCTGGTTAAATATATATAATCGGGAGATTTACAATCTCCTTAGTTTTGGACACTGAATTTATGCTGGCTTGTCAAATATATATAATCAGGAGATTTTCACTCTCCTCAGTTTAGGGCACTGACTCTGTTCTGGCTGGTTAAATATATATAATCAGGAGATTTACACTCTCCTCTGTTTAGGGTGCTGACTCTATGCTGGCTGTTTAAATATATATATAACCGGTAGATTTACAATCTCCTCAGTTTTGGACACTGAATTTATGCTGGCTTGTTAAATATTTAGAATCTGGAGATTTACACTCTCCTCAGTTTCGGGCACTGACTCTGTTCTGGCTGGTTAAATATATATGATCAGGAGATTTACACTCTCCTCTGTTTAGGGTGCTGACTCTGTGCTGGCTGGTTAAATGTATATAATCAGGAGATTTACACTCTCCTCTGTTTAGGGTGCTGACTCTGTGCTGGCTGGTTAAATATATATAACCAGGGGATTTACACTCTCCTCAATTTTGGACACGGAATCTGTGCTGGCCTGTTAAATATAAAGAACTTGGAGAATTACTCTCTCCTCAATTTCGGGCACTGACTCTGCGCTGGCAGGTTGAATATATATAACTAGGAGATTTACTCTCTCCTCAGTTTAGAGCACTGAATCAGCACTGGCTGGTTGAATATACATAAACAGGAGATTTACTCTATCCTCAGTTTAGGGCAATGGCTCTGAGCTGGCTGGTTAAATATTTATAACCAGGAGAATTACCCACACATCAGTTTAGCGCACTCAATCTGTGCTGGCTGGTTAAATATATATAACCTGGTCATTTACACTCGCCTCAGTTTAGCGCACTGACTCTGTGCTGGCTGGTTAAATATATATAACCAGGAGATTTATATTCCTCTCAGTTTAGGGCAATGACTCTGTGCTGGCTGCTGAAATATATATGACCAGGAAATATGCACTCTCCTCAGTTTAGGGCACTGACTCTGCGCTGGCTGGTTAAATATATTTGACAAGGAGATTTACACTCTCCTCAGTTTAGTGCACTGACTTTGCGCTGGCTGGTTAAATATATTTGACAAGGAGATTTACACTCTCCTCAGTTTAGTGCACTGACTTTGCGCTGGCTGGTTAAATATATATAACCAGGAAATTTATACCCTTCTCAGTTTAGGGCACTGAGTCTGTGCTGGCTGGTTAAATATTTATAATGAGGACATTGACACTCTCCTCAGTTTAATGCACTGATTGCGTTCTGGCTGTTTATATATATAACCAGGAGGTTTACACTCTCCTCAATGTAGGGCACTGACTCAGCGCTGGTTGGTTAAATATATTTGACCAGGCGATTTACACTCTCTTCAGTTTAGGGCACTGACATTGCGCTGGCTTGTTATATATATAGACATAAAAGCAGAAGATTTACACTCTCCTCGGTTTAGGGCACTGGCTCTGTGCTGGCTGGTTGAATATGTATAACCATGATATTGACACTCTCCTCAGTTTTGGGCACTGACTCTGCGCTGGCTGGTTAAATATATATAACCAGGAGATTTATATTCCTCTCAGTTTAGGGCAATGACTCTGTGCTGGCTGCTGAAATATATTTGACCAGGAAATTTGCACTCTCCTCAGTTTAGGGCACTGACTCTGTGCTGGCTGGTTAAATATATATATAACCAGGAGATTTATATTCCTCTCAGTTTAGGGCAATGACTCTGCACTGGCTGCTGAAATATATATAACCAGGAGATTTGCACTCTCCTCAGTATAGGGCACTGACTCTGCACTGGCTGCTTAAAAATATATATCCAGGAGATTTACACTCTCGTCAGTTTAGGACACTGACTCTGCACTGGCTGGTTAAATATATATTACCAGGAGATTTAAACTCTCCTCAGTTTAAGGCATTGACTCTGCTCTGGATGGTTCAGTATACATAACCAGGAGATTTTAAACTCTTCTCTGTTTAGGGCGCTGACTCTGTGCCGGCTGGTTAAATATATATAAACGGGAGATTTACAATCTCCTCAGTTTTGGACACTGAATTTATGCTGGCTTGTTGAATATTTAGAACCTGGAGATTTACACTCTCCTCAGTTTAGGGCACTGACTCTGTTCTGGCTGGTTAAATATATATAATCAGGAGATTTACACTCTCCTCTGTTTAGGGCGCTGACTCTGTGCTGGCTAGTTAAATGTATATAACCGGGATATTAACAATCTCCTCAGTTTTGGACACTGAATTTATGCTGGCTTGTTAAATATTTAGAACCTGGAGATTTACACTCTCCTCAGTTTCGGGCAGTGACTCTGTTCTGGCTGGTGAAATATATATATAACCAGTAGATTTACACTCTCCTCAGTTTAGGGCACTGACTCTGTGCTTGCTGTTTAAATAAATATAACCAGGAGATTTGCCCTCTCCTCAGTTTAGGTCACTGACTCTGTGCAGGCTGGTTAAATATATATAACCAAGAGACATACCCTCTCCTCAGTTTAGGGCACTAAGTCTGTGTTGGCTGGTTAAATAAATATAACCAGGAGATTTACACTCTCCTCAGTTTAGGGCACTGACTCTGTGCAGGCTGGTTAAATACATATAAGCAGGAGATTTGCAGTCTCCTCAGTTTTGGGTACTGTCTCCGTTCTGGCTGGTTAAATATATATAACCAGGAGACTTACACGCTCCTCAGTTTAGGGCACACAGTCTGCGCTGGATGATTAAGTATGAAAAACCAGGAGATTTACACACTCCTCAGTTTATACAATGACTCTGTTCGGGCTGGTTTATTATATACATCCAGGAGATTTACACTCTCCTCAGTGTAGTGCACTGACTCTGTGCTGGCTCATTAAATAAATATAACCAGGAGATATGCAGTCTTCTCAGTTTAGGGCACTGATTCCGTGCTGGCTGGATAAATATATATAAACAGGAGATTTCCCCTCTCCTCAGTTTAGGGCACTGACTCAGTGCTGGCTGATTGAATATATATAACCAGGAGATTTCCACTCTCCTCAATTTAGGGCAATGACACTGTGCTGTTTGTATAAATATATATAACCAGAAGATTTCCCTTTCCCTCACTTTAGGGCACTGACTCTGTGCTGGCTGTTTAAATATTTTTAACCGGGAGATTTACGCTCTCCTCAGTTTCGGGCACTGACTCTGTGCTGACGAGTTAAATATATATAACCAGAAGATTTACCCTCTCCTCAGTTTAAGGTACTGACTCTATGTTGGCTGGTTGAATATATATAACCAAGAGATTTACACTCTCCTCAGTTTAGGGCACTGACTCGGTGCTGGCTGTTTAAATATAAAAGACCAGGAGATATACGCTCTCCTCAGTTTAGGGCACTGACTCTATGCTGGCTGGTTGAATATATATCACCAAGAGATTTACACTCTCCTCAGTTTAGGGCGCTGTCTCCTTGCTGGCTGGTTAAATATATATAACCAGGAGATTGCTCCTCTTTCAGTTTAGGGCACTGACTCTGTGATGGCTGTTTAAATATAAATAACCAGGAGATTTACTCTCTCCTCTATTTAGGGCACTGACTCTGCATTGGCTGGTTAAATATATATAACCAGGAGATTTCCCCTCTCCTCAGTTTAGGGGACTGACTCTGCGCTGGCTGGTTAAATATATATAACCAGGTGATTTACACTCTCCTCAGTTTAGGGCACTGACTCTGTGCTGGCTGGTTAAATATATATAACCAGGAGATTTATATTCCTCTCAGTTTAGGGCAATGACTCTGTGCTGGCTGCTGAAATATATATAACCAGGAGATTTCCCCTCTCCTCAGTTTAGGGCACTGACTCTGCGCTGGCTGGTTAACTATATGTATCCAGGAGATTTACACTCTCCTCAGTTTCGGGCACTGACTCTGCACTGGCTGCTTAAATATATATATCCAGGAGATTGACACTCTCGTCAGTTTAGGGCACTGACTCTACACTGGCTGGTTAAATATATATTACCAGGAGATTTAAACTCTCCTCAGTTTAAGGCATTGACTCTGCTCTGGCTGGATAAGTATACATAACCAGGAGATTTAAACTCTCCTCTGTTTAGGGTTCTGACTCTGTGCTGGCTGGTTAAATATATATAATCGGGAGATTTACAATCTCCTAAGTTTTGGACACTGAATTTATGCTGGCTTGTCAAATATATATAATCAGGAGATTTTCACTCTCCTCAGTTTAGGGCACTGACTCTGTTCTGGCTGGTTAAATATATATAACCAGGAGATTTATATTCCTCTCAGTTTAGGGCAATGACTCTGTGCTGGCTGCTGAAATATATATAACCAGGAGATTTCCCCTCTCCTCAGTTTAGGGCACTGACTCTGCGCTGGCTGGTTAACTATATATATCCAGGAGATTTAAACTCTCCTCAGTTTCGGGCACTGACTCTGCACTGGCTGCTTAAATATATATATCCAGGAGATTGACACTCTCGTCAGTTTAGGGCACTGACTCTACACTGGCTGGTTAAATATATATTACCAGGAGATTTAAACTCTCCTCAGTTTAAGGCATTGACTCTGCTCTGGCTGGATAAGTATACATAACCAGGAGATTTAAACTCTCCTCTGTTTAGGGTTCTGACTCTGTGCTGGCTGGTTAAATATATATAATCGGGAGATTTACAATCTCCTAAGTTTTGGACACTGAATTTATGCTGGCTTGTCAAATATATATAATCAGGAGATTTTCACTCTCCTCAGTTTAGGGCACTGACTCTGTTCTGGCTGGTTAAATATATATAACCAGGAGATTTATATTCCTCTCAGTTTAGGGCAATGACTCTGTGCTGGCTGCTGAAATATATATAACCAGGAGATTTCCCCTCTCCTCAGTTTAGGGCACTGACTCTGCGCTGGCTGGTTAACTATATATATCCAGGAGATTTAAACTCTCCTCAGTTTCGGGCACTGACTCTGCACTGGCTGCTTAAATATATATATCCAGGAGATTGACACTCTCGTCAGTTTAGGGCACTGACTCTACACTGGCTGGTTAAATATATATTACCAGGAGATTTAAACTCTCCTCAGTTTAAGGCATTGACTCTGCTCTGGCTGGATAAGTATACGTAACCAGGAGATTTAAACTCTCCTCTGTTTAGGGTGCTGACTCTGTGCTGGCTGGTTAAATATATATAATCGGGAGATTTACAATCTCCTTAGTTTTGGACACTGAATTTATGCTGGCTTGTCAAATATATATAATCAGGAGATTTTCACTCTCCTCAGTTTAGGGCACTGACTCTGTTCTGGCTGGTTAAATATATATAATCAGGAGATTTACACTCTCCTCTGTTTAGGGTGCTGACTCTATGCTGGCTGTTTAAATATATATATAACCGGTAGATTTACAATCTCCTCAGTTTTGGACACTGAATTTATGCTGGCTTGTTAAATATTTAGAACCTGGAGATTTACACTCTCCTCAGTTTCGGGCACTGACTCTGTTCTGGCTGGTTAAATATATATGATCAGGAGATTTACACTCTCCTCTGTTTAGGGTGCTGACTCTGTGCTGGCTGGTTAAATATATATAACCAGGGGATTTACACTCTCCTCAATTTTGGACACGGAATCTATGCTGGCCTGTTAAATATAAAGAACTTGGAGAATTACTCTCTCCTCAATTTCGGGCACTGACTCTGCGCTGGCAGGTTGAATATATATAACTAGGAGATTTACTCTCTCCTCAGTTTAGAGCACTGAATCAGCACTGGCTGGTTGAATATACATAAACAGGAGATTTACTCTATCCTCAGTTTAGGGCAATGGCTCTGAGCTGGCTGGTTAAATATTTATAACCAGGAGATTTACCCACACATCAGTTTAGCGCACTCAATCTGTGCTGGCTGGTTAAATATATATAACCTGGTCATTTACACTCGCCTCAGTTTAGCGCACTGACTCTGTGCTGGCTGGTTAAATATATATAACCAGGAGATTTATATTCCTCTCAGTTTAGGGCAATGACTCTGTGCTGGCTGCTGAAATATATATGACCAGGAAATATGCACTCTCCTCAGTTTAGGGCACTGACTCTGCGCTGGCTGGTTAAATATATTTGACCAGGAGATTTACACTCTCCTCAGTTTAGTGCACTGACTTTGCGCTGGCTGGTTAAATATATATAACCAGGAAATGTATACCCTTCTCAGTTTAGGGCACTGAGTCTGTGCTGGCTGGTTAAATATTTATAGTGAGGACATTGACACTCTCCTCAGTTTAATGCACTGATTGCGTTCTGGCTGTTTATATATATAACCAGGAGGTTTACACTCTCCTCAATGTAGGGCACTGACTCAGCGCTGGTTGGTTAAATATATTTGACCAGGCGATTTACACTCTCTTCAGTTTAGGGCACTGACTTTGCGCTGGCTTGTTATATATATAGACATAAAAGCAGAAGATTTACACTCTCCTCGGTTTAGGGCACTGGCTCTGTGCTGGCTGGTTGAATATGTATAACCATGATATTGACACTCTCCTCAGTTTTGGGCACTGACTCTGCGCTGGCTGGTTAAATATATATAACCAGGAGATTTATATTCCTCTCAGTTTAGGGCAATGACTCTGTGCTGGCTGCTCAAATATATATGACCAGGAAATTTGCACTCTCCTCAGTTTAGGGCACTGACTCTGTGCTGGCTGGTTAAATATATATATAACCAGGAGATTTATATTCCTCTCAGTTTAGGGCAATGACTCTGCACTGGCTGCTGAAATATATATAACCAGGAGATTTGCACTCTCCTCAGTATAGGGCACTGACTCTGCACTGGCTGCTTAAAAATATATATCCAGGAGATTTACACTCTCGTCAGTTTAGGGCACTGACTCTGCACTGGCTGGTTAAATATATATTACCAGGAGATTTAAACTCTCCTCAGTTTAAGGCATTGACTCTGCTCTGGATGGTTCAGTATACATAACCAGGAGATTTTAAACTCTTCTCTGTTTAGGGCGCTGACTCTGTGCCGGCTGGTTAAATATATATAAACGGGAGATTTACAATCTCCTCAGTTTTGGACACTGAATTTATGCTGGCTTGTTGAATATTTAGAACCTGGAGATTTACACTCTCCTCAGTTTAGGGCACTGACTCTGTTCTGGCTGGTTAAATATATATAATGAGGAGATTTACACTCTCCTCTGTTTAGGGCGCTGACTCTGTGCTGGCTGGTTAAATGTATATAACCGGGATATTAACAATCTCCTCAGTTTTGGACACTGAATTTATGCTGGCTTGTTAAATATTTAGAACCTGGAGATTTACACTCTCCTCAGTTTCGGGCAGTGACTCTGTTCTGGCTGGTTAAATGTATATAATCAGGAGATTTACACTCTCCTCTGTTTGGGGTGCTGACTCTGTGCTGGCTGGTTAAATATATATAACCAGGGGATTTACACTCTCCTCAGTTTTGGACACGGAATCTGTGCTGGCCTGTTAAATATATAGAAACTGGAGAATTACTCTCTCCCCAATTTCGGGCACTGACACTGCGCTGGCAGGTTGAATATATATAACTAGGAGATTTACTCTCTCCTCAGTTTAGGGCACTGAATCAGCACTGGCTGGTTGAATATACATAAACAGGAGATTTACTCTATCCTCAGTTTAGGGCAGTGGCTCTGAGCTGGCTGGTTAAATATTTATAACCAGGAGATTTACCCACACATCAGTTTAGCGCACTCAATCTGTGCTGGCTGGTTAAATATATATAACCTGGACATTTACACTCTCCTCAGTTTAGCGCACTGACTCTGTGCTGGCTGGTTAAATATATATAACCAGGAGATTTATATTCCTCTCAGTTTAGGGCAATGACTGTGTTGGCTGCTGAAATATATATAACCAGGAGATTTGTACTCTCCTCAGTATAGGGCACTGACTCTGCGCTGGCTGGTTAACTATTTATATCCAGGAGATTTACACTCTCCTCAGTTTAGGGCACTGACTCTGCACTGGCTGCTTAAATATATATATCCAGGAGATTTACACTCTCGTCAGTTTAGGGCACTGACTCTGCGCTGGCTGGTTAACTATATATATCCAAGAGATTTACACTCTCCTCAGTTTAGGGCACTGACTCTGCACTGGCTGCTTAAATATATATATCCAGGAGATTTACACTCTCGTCAGTTTAGGGCACTGAATCTACACTGGCTGGTTAAATATATATTACCAGGAGATTTAAACCCTCCTCAGTTTAAGGCATTGACTCTGCTCTGGCTGGTTAAGTATATATAATCAGGAGATTTGCACTCTCCTCTGTTTAGGGTGCTGACTCTGTGCTGGCTGTTTAAATATATATATAACCGGGAGATTTACAATCTCCTCAGTTTTGGACACTGAATTTATGCTGGCTTGTTAAATATTTAGAACCTGGAGATTTACAAGCTCCTAGGTTTAGGGCACTGTCTCCGTGCTGGTTGGTTGAATATATATATATATATATGCAGGAGATTTACACTCTCCTCAGTTTAGGGCACTGGTTCTGTGCTGGCTGGTTTTATTAATAAACAGGAGATTTACACTCTCCTCAATTTAGGGCACTGACTCTGCACTGGAGTTTATATAGATATAACCTGGAGATTTACACTCTCCTCAGTTTAGGGCACTCAATCTGTGCTGGCTGGTTAAATATTTATAACCAGGACATTGACACTCTCCTCATTTTAGTGCACTGATTGTGTGCTGGCTGTTTATATATATAACCAGGAGGTTTACACTCTTCTCAGTTTAGGGCACTGACTCATCGCTGGCTGGTTAAATATGAAAAACCATGAGATTTACACTCTCCTCAGTTTAGGGCACTGACTCTGCACTGGCGGTTAAATATATATAACCTGGAGATTTGCACTCTCCTCAGTTTCGGGAACTGACTCCGTGCTGGCTGCTTGAATATATATATCCAGGAGATTTACACTCTACTCAATTTCGGGCACTGACTCTGCGCTGGAGGTTAAATATATGTAACCAGGAGTTTTACACTCTCCTCAATTTCGGGCACTGAATCTGCGCTGGCTGGTTAAATATATATAACCAGGAAATTTACACTCTCCTCAGTTTAGGGCCCTAACTCCGTGCTGGCCTGTTAAACATATATATAACCAGGGGATTTACAAGCTCCTCAGTTTTGGACGCTGACACGGTGCTGGCTGGTTCAATAAATATAACCAGGAGATTTACACTCTCCTCAGTTTAGGGCACTGATTCTGTGCTGGCTGGTTATATATATAAATAACCAGGAGATTTACACTCTGCTCACTTTAGGGCACTGACTCTGCACTGGTGGTTAAATATATGTAACCATTAGATGTACACTCACCTCAGTTTAGGGCTCTGACTCTGCGCTGGCTTGTTAAATATGTAAACCATGAGAATTACACTCTCCTCAGTTTAGTGCACCGACTCTGCGCTGACTTGTTTTATATATATATATATAACTCTCCTCAGTTTCGGGCACTGTCTCTGCACTGAAGGGTAAATATATCTAACCAGGAGATTTACACTCACCTCAGTTTCGTGCACCGACTCAGCACCGACTTGTTATATATATATTAACATAAAACCAGGAGATTTACACTCTCCTCAGTTAAGGGCACTGGCTATGTGCTGGCTGGTTATATATATATAACCCGTAGATTTACACACTCCTCAGTTCAGGGCACTGACTCTACACTGGCGGTTAAATATAAATAACCTGGAGATTTACACTTGCCCCCGTTTAGGGAACTGACTCAGCGCTGGCTGGTTGAATATATTTGACCGGGAGATTTACACTTCCCTCAGTTTAGGGCACTGACTCTGCGCTGCCTTGTTACATACATATATACATAAAACAAGGAGATTTACACTCTCCTCAGTTTAGGGCACTGACTCTGCACTGGATGGTTCAGTATACATAACCAGGAGATTTTAAACTCTTCTCTGTTTAGGGCGCTGACTCTGTGCCGGCTGGTTAAATATATATAAACGGGAGATTTACAATCTCCTCAGTTTTGGACACTGAATTTATGCTGGCTTGTTGAATATTTAGAACCTGGAGATTTACACTCTCCTCAGTTTAGGGCACTGACTCTGTTCTGGCTGGTTAAATATATATAATGAGGAGATTTACACTCTCCTCTGTTTAGGGCGCTGACTCTGTGCTGGCTGGTTAAATGTATATAACCGGGATATTAAAAATCTCCTCAGTTTTGGACACTGAATTTATGCTGGCTTGTTAAATATTTAGAACCTGGAGATTTACACTCTCCTCAGTTTCGGGCAGTGACTCTGTTCTGGCTGGTGAAATATATATATAACCAGTAGATTTACACTCTCCTCAGTTTAGGGCACTGACTCTGTGCTTGCTGTTTAAATAAATATAACCAGGAGATTTGCCCTCTCCTCAGTTTAGGTCACTGACTCTGTGCAGGCTGGTTAAATATATATAACCAAGAGACATACCCTCTCCTCAGTTTAGGGCACTAAGTCTGTGTTGGCTGGTTAAATAAATATAACCAGGAGATTTACACTCTCCTCAGTTTAGGGCACTGACTCTGTGCAGGCTGGTTAAATACATATAAGCAGGAGATTTACACTCTCCTCAGTTTTGGGTACTGTCTCCGTTCTGGCTGGTTAAATATATATAACCAGGAGACTTACACGCTCCTCAGTTTAGGGCACACAGTCTGCGCTGGATGATTAAGTATGAAAAACCAGGAGATTTACACACTCCTCAGTTTATACAATGACTCTGTTCGGGCTGGTTTATTATATACATCCAGGAGATTTACACTCTCCTCAGTGTAGTGCACTGACTCTGTGCTGGCTCATTAAATAAATATAACCAGGAGATATGCATTCTTCTCAGTTTAGGGCACTGATTCCGTGCTGGCTGGATAAATATATATAAACAGGAGATTTCCCCTCTCCTCAGTTTAGGGCACTGACTCAGTGCTGGCTGATTGAATATATATAACCAGGAGATTTCCGCTCTCCTCAATTTAGGGCAATGACACTGTGCTGTTTGTATAAATATATATAACCAGAAGATTTCCGTTTCCCTCACTTTAGGGCACTGACTCTGTGCTGGCTGTTTAAATATTTTTAACCTGGAGATTTACGCTCTCCACAGTTTCGGGCACTGACTCTGTGCTGACGAGTTAAATATATATAACCAGAAGATTTACCCTCTCCTCAGTTTAAGGTACTGACTCTATGTTGGCTGGTTGAATATATATAACCAAGAGATTAACACTCTCCTCAGTTTAGGGCACTGACTCGGTGCTGGCTGTTTAAATATAAAAGACCAGGAGATATACGCTCTCCTCAGTTTAGGGCACTGACTCTATGCTGGCTGGTTGAATATATATCACCAAGAGATTTACACTCTCCTCAGTTTAGGGCGCTGTCTCCTTGCTGGCTGGTTAAATATATATAACCAGGAGATTGCTCCTCTTTCAGTTTAGGGCACTGACTCTGTGATGGCTGTTTAAATATAAATAACCAGGAGATTTACTCTCTCCTCTATTTAGGGCACTGACTCTGCATTGGCTGGTTAAATATATATAACCAGGAGATTTCCCCTCTCCTCAGTTTAGGGGACTGACTCTGCGCTGGCTGGTTAAATATATATAACCAGGTGATTTACACTCTCCTCAGTTTAGGGCACTGACTCTGTGCTGGCTGGTTAAATATATATAACCAGGAGATTTATATTCCTCTCAGTTTAGGGCAATGACTCTGTGCTGGCTGCTGAAATATATATAACCAGGAGATTTCCCCTCTCCTCAGTTTAGGGCACTGACTCTGCGCTGGCTGGTTAACTATATGTATCCAGGAGATTTACACTCTCCTCAGTTTCGGGCACTGACTCTGCACTGGCTGCTTAAATATATATATCCAGGAGATTGACACTCTCGTCAGTTTAGGGCACTGACTCTACACTGGCTGGTTAAATATATATTACCAGGAGATTTAAACTCTCCTCAGTTTAAGGCATTGACTCTGCTCTGGCTGGATAAGTATACATAACCAGGAGATTTAAACTCTCCTCTGTTTAGGGTTCTGACTCTGTGCTGGCTGGTTAAATATATATAATCGGGAGATTTACAATCTCCTAAGTTTTGGACACTGAATTTATGCTGGCTTGTCAAATATATATAATCAGGAGATTTTCACTCTCCTCAGTTTAGGGCACTGACTCTGTTCTGGCTGGTTAAATATATATAACCAGGAGATTTATATTCCTCTCAGTTTAGGGCAATGACTCTGTGCTGGCTGCTGAAATATATATAACCAGGAGATTTCCCCTCTCCTCAGTTTAGGGCACTGACTCTGCGCTGGCTGGTTAACTATATATATCCAGGAGATTTAAACTCTCCTCAGTTTCGGGCACTGACTCTGCACTGGCTGCTTAAATATATATATCCAGGAGATTGACACTCTCGTCAGTTTAGGGCACTGACTCTACACTGGCTGGTTAAATATATATTACCAGGAGATTTAAACTCTCCTCAGTTTAAGGCATTGACTCTGCTCTGGCTGGATAAGTATACATAACCAGGAGATTTAAACTCTCCTCTGTTTAGGGTGCTGACTCTGTGCTGGCTGGTTAAATATATATAATCGGGAGATTTACAATCTCCTTAGTTTTGGACACTGAATTTATGCTGGCTTGTCAAATATATATAATCAGGAGATTTTCACTCTCCTCAGTTTAGGGCACTGACTCTGTTCTGGCTGGTTAAATATATATAATCAGGAGATTTACACTCTCCTCTGTTTAGGGTGCTGACTCTATGCTGGCTGTTTAAATATATATATAACCGGTAGATTTACAATCTCCTCAGTTTTGGACACTGAATTTATGCTGGCTTGTTAAATATTTAGAACCTGGAGATTTACACTCTCCTCAGTTTCGGGCACTGACTCTGTTCTGGCTGGTTAAATATATATGATCAGGAGATTTACACTCTCCTCTGTTTAGGGTGCTGACTCTGTGCTGGCTGGTTAAATATATATAACCAGGGGATTTACACTTTCCTCAATTTTGGACACGGAATCTGTGCTGGCCTGTTAAATATAAAGAACTTGGAGAATTACTCTCTCCTCAATTTCGGGCACTGACTCTGCGCTGGCAGGTTGAATATATATAACTAGGAGATTTACTCTCTCCTCAGTTTAGTGCACTGAATCAGCACTGGCTGGTTGAATATACATAAACAGGAGATTTACTCTATCCTCAGTTTAGGGCAATGGCTCTGAGCTGGCTGGTTAAATATTTATAACCAGGAGATTTACCCACACATCAGTTTAGCGCACTCAATCTGTGCTGGCTGGTTAAATATATATAACCTGGTCATTTACACTCGCCTCAGTTTAGCGCACTGACTCTGTGCTGGCTGGTTAAATATATATAACCAGGAGATTTATATTCCTCTCAGTTTAGGGCAATGACTCTGTGCTGGCTGCTGAAATATATATGACCAGGAAATATGCACTCTCCTCAGTTTAGGGCACTGACTCTGCGCTGGCTGGTTAAATATATTTGACCAGGAGATTTACACTCTCCTCAGTTTAGTGCACTGACTTTGCGCTGGCTGGTTAAATATATATAACCAGGAAATGTATACCCTTCTCAGTTTAGGGCACTGAGTCTGTGCTGGCTGGTTAAATATTTATAATGAGGACATTGACACTCTCCTCAGTTTAATGCACTGATTGCGTGCTGGCTGTTTATATATATAACCAGGAGGTTTACACTCTCCTCAATGTAGGGCACTGACTCAGCGCTGGTTGGTTAAATATATTTGACCAGGCGATTTACACTCTCTTCAGTTTAGGGCACTGACTTTGCGCTGGCTTGTTATATATATAGACATAAAAGCAGAAGATTTACACTCTCCTCGGTTTAGGGCACTGGCTCTGTGCTGGCTGGTTGAATATGTATAACCATGATATTGACACTCTCCTCAGTTTTGGGCACTGACTCTGCGCTGGCTGGTTAAATATATATAACCAGGAGATTTATATTCCTCTCAGTTTAGGGCAATGACTCTGTGTTGGCTGCTGAAATATATATAACCAGGAGATTTGTACTCTCCTCAGTATAGGGCACTGACTCTGCGCTGGCTGGTTAACTATTTATATCCAGGAGATTTACACTCTCCTCAGTTTAGGGCACTGACTCTGCACTGGCTGCTTAAATATATATATCCAGGAGATTTACACTCTCGTCAGTTTAGGGCACTGACTCTGCGCTGGCTGGTTAACTATATATATCCAAGAGATTTACACTCTCCTCAGTTTAGGGCACTGACTCTGCACTGGATGCTTAAATATATATATCCAGGAGATTTACACTCTCGTCAGTTTAGGGCACTGAATCTACACTGGCTGGTTAAATATATATTACCAGGAGATTTAAACCCTCCTCAGTTTAAGGCATTGACTCTGCTCTGGCTGGTTAAGTATATATAATCAGGAGATTTGCACTCTCCTCTGTTTAGGGTGCTGACTCTGTGCTGGCTGTTTAAATATATATATAACCGGGAGAATAACAATCTCCTCAGTTTTGGACACTGAATTTATGCTGGCTTGTTAAATATTTAGAACCTGGAGATTTACAAGCTCCTAGGTTTAGGGCACTGTCTCCGTGCTGGTTGGTTGAATATATATATATATGCAGGAGATTTACACTCTCCTCAGTTTAGGGCACTGGTTCTGTGCTGGCTGGTTTTATTAATAAACAGGAGATTTACACTCTCCCCAATTTAGGGCACTGACTCTGCACTGGAGTTTATATAGATATAACCTGGAGATTTACACTCTCCTCAGTTTAGGGCACTCAATCTGTGCTGGCTGGTTAAATATTTATAACCAGGACATTGACACTCTCCTCAGTTTAGTGCACTGATTGTGTGCTGGCTGTTTATATATATAACCAGGAGGTTTACACTCTTCTCAGTTTAGGGCACTGACTCTTCGCTGGCTGGTTAAATATGAAAAACCATGAGATTTACACTCTCCTCAGTTTAGGGCACTGACTCTGCACTGGCGGTTAAATATATATAACCTGGAGATTTGCACTCTCCTCAGTTTCGGGAACTGACTCCGTGCTGGCTGCTTGAATATATATATCCAGGAGATTTACACTCTACTCAATTTCGGGCACTGACTCTGCGCTGGAGGTTAAATATATGTAACCAGGAGTTTTACACTCTCCTCAATTTCGGGCACTGAATCTGCGCTGGCTGGTTAAATATATATAACCAGGAAATTTACACTCTCCTCAGTTTAGGGCCCTAACTCCGTGCTGGCCTGTTAAACATATATATAACCAGGGGATTTACAAGCTCCTCAGTTTTGGACGCTGACACGGTGCTGGCTGGTTCAATAAATATAACCAGGAGATTTACACTCTCCTCAGTTTAGGGCACTGATTCTGTGCTGGCTGGTTATATATATAAATAACCAGGAGATTTACACTCTGCTCACTTTAGGGCACTGACTCTGCACTGGTGGTTAAATATATGTAACCATTAGATGTACACTCACCTCAGTTTAGGGCTCTGACTCTGCGCTGGCTTGTTAAATATGTAAACCATGAGAATTACACTCTCCTCAGTTTAGTGCACCGACTCTGCGCTGACTTGTTTTATATATATATATATAACTCTCCTCAGTTTCGGGCACTGTCTCTGCACTGAAGGGTAAATATATCTAACCAGGAGATTTACACTCACCTCAGTTTCGTGCACCGACTCAGCACCGACTTGTTATATATATATTAACATAAAACCAGGAGATTTACACTCTCCTCAGTTAAGGGCACTGGCTATGTGCTGGCTGGTTATATATATATAACCCGTAGATTTACACACTCCTCAGTTCAGGGCACTGACTCTACACTGGCGGTTAAATATAAATAACCTGGAGATTTACACTTGCCCCCGTTTAGGGAACTGACTCAGCGCTGGCTGGTTGAATATATTTGACCGGGAGATTTACACTTCCCTCAGTTTAGGGCACTGACTCTGCGCTGCCTTGTTACATACATATATACATAAAACAAGGAGATTTACACTCTCCTCAGTTTAGGGCACTGACTCTGCACTGGCTTGTTTTTTATATATATATATATATATATATATATATATATACATAAAACCAGAAGATTTACACTCTCCTCGGTTTAGGGAACTGACTCAGCGCTGGCTTGATTGATATATACATATATACATAAAACCAGGAGATTGACACTCTCCTCAGTTTAGGGCACTGGCACTGTGCATGCTGGTTATATATATATAACCAGAAGATTTACTCTCTCCTCTGTTTAGGGCACTGACTCTGCACTGGCGGTTAAATATATATAACCTGGAGATTTGCACTCTCCTCAGTTTCGGGAAATGACTCAGCGCTGGCTGGTTAAATATATTTGACAAGGAGATTTACACTCTCCTCAGTTTAGAGCACTGACTCTGCGCTGGCTGGTTAAATATATTTGACAAGGAGATTTACACTCTCCTCAGTTTAGTGCACTGACTTTGCGCTGGCTGGTTAAATATATATAACCAGGAAATTTATACCCTTCTCAGTTTAGGGCACTGAGTCTGTGCTGGCTGGTTAAATATTTATAATGAGGACATTGACACTCTCCTCAGTTTAGTGCACTGATTGCGTGCTGGCTGTTTATATATATAACCAGGAGGTTTACACTCTCCTCAATGTAGGGCACTGACTCAGCGCTGGTTGGTTAAATATATTTGACCAGGCGATTTACACTCTCCTCAGTTTAGGGCACTGACTTTGCGCTGGCTTGTTATATATATAGACATAAAAGCAGAAGATTTACACTCTCCTCGGTTTAGGGCACTGGCTCTGTGCTGGCTGGTTGAATATGTATAACCATGATATTTACACTCTCCTCAGTTTAGGGCACTGACTCTGCGCTGGCTAGTTGAATATGTATAACCATGAGATTTACACTCTCCTCAGTTTAGGGCACTGAACCTGTGCTGGCTGGTTAAATATATATAACCAGGAGATTTACACTCTCCTCAGTTTAGGGAACTGACTCAGCGCTGGTGGTTAAATATGTATAACCAGGTGATTTACACTCTCCTTAGTTTAGGGCACTGAACCTGTGCTGGCTGGTTAAATATATATAACCAGGAGATTTACAATCTCCTCAGTTTAGGGCACTGTCTCTGCACTGGCAGTTAAATATATATAACCAAGAGATTTACACTCTCCTCAGTTTAGGGCACTGATTCGGTGCTGGCTGGTTAAATAAATATAACCAGGAGATTTACACTCTTCGCAGTTTAGGGCACTGACTCCGTGCTGGCTGGTTGAATATATATATCCAGGAGATTTACACTCTCCTCAGTTAAGGGCACTGGCTATGTGCTCGCTGGTTTTATATATATATATAACCCGGAGATTTACACACTCCTCAGTTTAGGGCACTGACTCTGTGCTGCCTTGTTATATACATATATACATAAAACAAGGAGATTTACACTCTCCTCAGTTTAGGGCACTGTCTCTGCACTGAAGGGTAAATATATGTAACCAGGAGATTTACACTCTCCTCAGTTTAGGGCACTGACTCTGCGCTGGCTTGGTATATATATATACATAAAACCAGAAGATTTACGCTCTCCTCGGTTTAGGGCGCTGGCTCTGTGCTGGCTGGTTATATATATATAACCTGGAGATTTACACTCTCCTCAGTTTTGGACACTGACTTTGCGCTGGCTTGTTTTTTATATATCTACATAAAAGCAGAAGATTTACACTCTCCTCGGTTTAGGGCACTGGCTCTGTGCTGGCTGGATATATATATATAACCAGGAGATTTCCACTCTCCTCGGTTTAGGGCACTGGCTCTGTGCTGGCTGGATATATATATATAACCAGGAGGTTTCCACTCTCCTCAGTTTAGGGCACTGGTTCTGTTCTGGTGGTTAAATATGTATAACCAGGTGATTTCCACTCTCCTTCGTTTAGGGCACTGAATCTGTGCTGGCTGGTAAAATATATATAACCAGGAGATTTACAATCTCCTCAGTTTAGGGCACTGTCTCTGCACTGGCAGTTAAATATATATAACCAAGAGATTTAGGGCACTGACTCTGTGCTGTCTAGTTATATCTATATAACAAGGAGATTTACACTCTGCTCAGTTTAGGGCACTGACTCCCTGTTGGCCTGTTTAACATATATATAACCAGGGGATTTAAAAGTTCCTCGGTTCAGGGCAGTGACTCCGTGCTGGCTGGTTGAATATATATATCCAGGAGATTTACACTCTCCTCAGTTTAGGGCACTTGTTCTTTGCTGGCTGGTTTTATATATATATATATATAACCCGGAGATTTACACGCTCCTCAGTTTAGGGCACTGACTCTACACTGGTGGTTACATATAAATATCCTGGAGATTTACACTCGCCTCCGTTTTGGGAACTCACTCAGCGCTGGCTGGTTAAATATTTGACCGGGAGATTTACACTCCCCTCAGTTTAGGGCACTGACTCTGTGCTGCCTTGTTATATACATATGTATATAAAACAAGGAGATTTACATTCTCCTCAGTTTAGGGCACTGGCTCTGTGCTGGCTGGTTTTATATATATATATATATATATATAACCTGCAGATTTACACTCTCCTCAGTTTAGGGAACTGACTCAGCGCTGGCTTGATTTATATATACATAAAACCAGGAGATTTACACTCTCCTCAGTTTAGGGCACTGGCACTGTGCATGCTGGTTATGTAAATATAACCAGAAGATTTACACTCTCCTCAGTTTAGGGCACTGACTCTGCACTGGCGGTTAAATATATATAACCTGGAGATTTGCACTCTCCTCAGTTTCGGGAAATGACTCAGGGCTGGCTGGTTAAATATATTTGGCCAGGAGATATACACTCTCCTCAGTTTAGTGCACTGACTCTGCGCTGGCTGGTTAAATATATATAACCATGAGATATACCCACACATCAGTTTAGGGCACTCAATCTGTGCTGGCTGGTTAAATATTTATAACCAGGACATTGACACTGTCCTCAGTTTAGTGCACTCATTCTGTGCTGGCTGGTTATATATATAACCAGGAGATTTACACTCTCCTCAATTTAGGGCACTGACTCTGCACTGGAGTTTATATAGATATAACCTGGAGATTTACACTCTCCTCAGTTTAGGGCACCCTATCTGTGCTGGCTGGTTAAATATTTACAACCAGGACATTGACACCCTCCTCAGTTTAGTGCACTGATTGTGTGCTGGTTGTTTATGTATATAACCAGGAGGTTTACACTCTCCTCAGTTTAGGGCACTGAGTCTGTGCTGGCTTGTTAAATATTTTTAACCATGAGATTTACCCACACATCAGTTTAGTGCACTGATTGTGTGCTGGCTGTTTATATATATAACAAGCAGATTTACACTCTCCTCAGTTTAGGGCACTGACTCTGCACTGGCTGTTAAATATATATAACCATGAGATTTACACTCTCCTCAGTTTAGGGAACTGACTCAGCGCTGGCTGGTTAAATATATTTGACCAGGAGATTTACACTCTCCTCTGTTTCGGGCACTGACCCTGCGCTGGCTGGTTAAATATACATAACCCGGAAATTTACACTCTCCTCGGTTTAGGGCACGGACTCTGCCCTCGTGGTTAATATATATATCCAGGTGATTTACACTCTCCTCAGTTTATGGCACTGACTCCGTGCTGGCTTGTTAAATATATATGACCAGGATATTTATACTTTCCTCAGTTTAGGGCACTGACTCTGTGCTGGCTGGTTAAATATATATGACCAGGAGATTTACACACTCCTCAGTTAAGGGCACTACCTCTGCGCTGGCTGTTCGAATATATATAACCAGGAGGTTTACACTCTCCTCAGTTTAGGGCACTGAGTCTGTGCTGGCTTGATATATGTGTATATACATAAAACCAGGAGATTTGCACTCTCCTCAGTTTAGGGCAATGATACTGTGCTGGCTGTTTAAATATATATAACCAGGAGATTTACACTCTCCTCAGTTTAGGGCACCCAATCTGTGCTGGCTGGTTAAATATTTACAACCAGGACATTGACACCCTCCTCAGTTTAGTGCACTGATTGTGTGCTGGTTGTTTATGTATATAACCAGGAGGTTTACACTCTTCTCAGTTTAGGGAACTGTCTCTCCACTGACGGTTAAATATATATAACCTGGAGATTTGTACTCTCCTCAGTTTATGGAACTGACTCCGTGCTGGCTGCTTGAATATATATATCCAGGAGATTTACACTCTCCTCAATTTCGGGCACTGACTCTGCGCTGGAGGTTAAATATATGTAACCAGTTATTTTACACTCTCCTCAATTTCGGAACTGACTCTGCGCTGGCTGGTTAAATATATATAACCAGGAAATTTACACTCTCCTCAGTTTAGGGCCCTGACTCCGTGCTGGCCTGTTTAACATATATATAACCAGGGGATTTACAAGCTCCTCAGTTTTGGACGCTGACACGGTGCTGGCTGGTTCAATAAATATAACCAGGAGTTTTACACTCTCCTCAGTTTAGGGCACTGATTCTGTGCTGGCTGGTTATATATATAAATAACCAGGAGATTTACACTCTGCTCACTTTAGGGCACTGAATATGCACTGGTGGTTAAATAAATGTAACCAGTAGATGTACACTCTCCTCAGTTTAGGGCTCTGACTCTGCGCTGGATGGTTAAATATGTAAACCAGGAGATTTACACTCTCCTCAGTTAAGGGCACTGGCTATGTGCTGGCTGGTTTTATATATATATAACCCGGAGATTTACACACTCCTCAGTTAAGGGCACTGACTCTACACTGGCGGTTAAATATAAATAACCTGGAGATTTACACTCGCCTCCGTTTAGGGAACTGACTCAGCGCTGGCTGGTTAAATATATTTGACCTGGAGATTTACACTTCCCTCAGTTTAGGGCACTGACTCTGCGCTGCCTTGTTATATACATATATACAAAAAACCAGGAGATTTACACTCTCCTCAGTTTAGGGCACTGTCTCTCCACTGTAGGGTAAATATATGTAACCAGGGGATTTACACTCTCCACAGTTTAGGGCACCGACTCTGCGCTGGCTTGTTTTATATATATATATATATATATATATATACATAAAACCAGAAGATTTACACTGTCCTCGGTTTAGGGCACTGTCTCTGTACTGGCTGGTTATACATATATAGCCTGGAGATTTACCCTCTCCTCAGTTTCGGGAACTGACTCAGCGCTGGCTTGATTGATATATACATATCTACATAAAACCAGGAGATTGACACTCTCCTCAGTTTAGGGCACTGGCACTGTGCATTCTGATTATATATATATAACCAGAAGATTTACACTCTCCTCAGTTTAGGGCACTGACTCTGCACTGGCGGTTAAATATATATAACCAGGAGATTTACACTGTCCTCAGTTTCGGGAAATGACTCAGCGCTGGCTGGTTAAATATATTTGACCAGGAGATTTACACTCTCCTCAGTTTAGGGCACTGAGTCTGTGCTGGCTTGTTAAATATTTTTAACCATGAGATTTACCCACACATCAGTTTAGTGCACTGATTGTGTGCTGGCTGTTTATATATATAACAAGCAGATTTACACTCTCCTCAGTTTAGGGCACTGACTCTGCACTGGCTGTTAAATATATATAACCATGAGATTTACACTCTCCTCAGTTTAGGGAACTGACTCAGCGCTGGCTGGTTAAATATATTTGACCAGGAGAGTTACACTCTCCTCTGTTTCGGGCACTGACCCTGCGCTGTCTGGTTAAATATACATAACCCGGAAATTTACACTCTCCTCGGTTTAGGACACGGACTCTGCCCTCGTGGTTAATATATATATCCAGGTGATTTACACTCTCCTCAGTTTATGGCACTGACTCCGTGCTGGCTTGTTAAATATATATGACCAGGATATTTATACTTTCCTCAGTTTAGGGCACTGACTCTGTGCTGGCTGGTTAAATATATATGACCAGGAGATTTACACACTCCTCAGTTAAGGGCACTACCTCTGCGCTGGCTGTTCGAATATATATAACCAGGAGGTTTACACTCTCCTCAGTTTAGGGCACTGAGTCTGTGCTGGCTTGATATATGTGTATATACATAAAACCAGGAGATTTACACTCTCCTCAGTTTAGGGCAATGATACTGTGCTGGCTGTTTAAATATATATAACCAGGAGATTTACACTCTCCTCAGTTTAGGGCGCTGACTCTGTGCTGGCTGGTTAAATATATTTCACCTGGAGATTTACACACTCCTCAGTTTAGGGTACTGACTCTGTGCTCGCTGGTTATATATATATCACCAGGAGATTTGCACTTTCCTCAGTTTTGGGCACTGACTCTGCGCTGGCTGGTTAAAAATATAAAATGAGGAGATTTACACTCTCCTCAGTTTAGTTCACCGACTCTGCGCTGACTTGTTATATATATATATATACATAAAACCAGGAGATTTACACTCTCCTCAGTTAAGGGCACTGGCTATGTGCTGGCTGGTTATATATATATAACCCGGAGATTTACACACTCCTCAGTTTAGGGCACTGACTCTACACTGGCGGTTAAATATAAATAACCTGGAGATTTACACTCGCCTCCGTTTAGGGCACTGACTCTGCGCTGCCTTGTTATATACATATATACATAAAACCAGGAGATTTACACTCTCCTCAGTTTAGGGCAATGTCTTTCCACTGTAGGGTAAATATATGTAACCAGGGGATTTACACTCTCCACAGTTTAGGGCACTGACTCTGCGCTGGCTTGTTATATATATATATATATACATAAAACCAGAAGATTTACACTGTCCTCCGTTTAGGGCACTGGCTCTGTGCTGGCTGGTTATATATATATAACCAGGAGATTTACACTCTCCTCAGTTTCGGGAACTGACTCAGCGCTGGCTTGATTGATATATACATATATACATAAAACCAGGAGATTTACACTCTCCTCAATTTAGGGCACTGACTCTGTGCTGGCTGGTAAAATATATATGACCAGGAGATTTACACACTTCTCAGTTAAGGGCACTAACTCTGCGCTGGCTGTTCGAATATATATAACTAGGAGGTTTACACTCTCCTCAGTTTAGGGCACTGAGTCTGTGCTGGCTTGATATATGTGTATATACATAAAACCAGGAGATTTACACTCTCCTCAGTTTAGGGCGCTGACGCTGTGCTGACTGGTTAAATATATTTCACCTGGAGATTTACACACTCCTCAGTTTAGGGTACTGACTCTGTCCTCGCTGGTTATATATATATAACCAGGAGATTTGCACTCTCCTCAGTTTTGGGCACTGACTCTGCGCTGGCTGGTTAAAAATATAAAATGAGGAGATTTACACTCTCCTCAGTTTAGGGCACTGACTCCGTGCTGGCCTGTTTAACATTTATATAAGCAGGGGATTTACAAGCTCCTCAGTTTAGGGCACTGACTCCATGCTGGCTGGTTAAATATAGATATCCCGGAGATTTACTCTCTCCTCATTTTAGGGCACATACTCCGTGCTAACTGGTTGAATATATATAACCAGAAGATTTCCCCTCTCCTCATTTTAGGGCGCTGACTCTGTGCTTGCTGGTTAAATATATTTCACCAGGAGATGTACACTCTCCTCAGTTTAGGGCACTGACTCGGTGCTGGCCTGTTTAAAATATATAAAATCAGGAGATTCACACTCTCCTTAGTTTCGGGCACTAACTCTGCGCTGGCTGTTCGAATATATATAACCAGGAGGTTTACACTCTCCTCAGTTTAGGGCACTGAGTCTGTGCTGGCTTGATATATGTGTATATACATAAAACCAGAAGATTTACACTCTCCTCAGTTTAGGGCGCTGACACTGTGCTGACTGGTTAAATATATTTCACCTGGAGATTTACACACTCCTCAGTTTCGGGTACTGACTCTGTGCTCGCTGGGTATATATATATAACCAGGAGATTTGCACTCTCCTCAGTTTTGGGCACTGACTCTGCGCTGGCTGGTTAAAAATATAAAATGAGGAGATTTACACTCTCCTCAGTTTAGGGCACTGACTCCGTGCTGGCCTGTTTAACATTTATATAAGCAGGGGATTTACAAGCTCCTCAGTTTAGGGCACTGACTCCATGCTGGCTGGTTAAATATAGATATCCCGGAGATTTACTCTCTCCTCATTTTAGGGCACATACTCCGTGCTAACTGGTTGAATATATATAACCAGGAGATTTCCACTCTCCTCAGTTTAGGGCGCTGACTCTGTGCTTGCTGGTTAAATATATTTCACCAGGAGATGTACACTCTCCTCAGTTTAGGGCACTGACTCGGTGCTGGCCTGTTTAAAATATATAAAATCAGGAGATTCACACTCTCCTCGGTTTTGGGCACTGACTCCGTGCTGGCTGGTTTAAATATATATAACCAGGAGATGTACACTCTCCTCAGTTTAGGCCACTGACTTCGTGCTGGCCTGTTTAACGTATGTATAACCAGGGGATGTACACTCTCCTCATTTTGGGGCACTGGCCCTGTGCTGGCTGGTTATATATATATGACCAGGAGATTTACACACTCCTCATTTAAGGGCACTAACTCTGCGCTGGCTGTTCGAATATATATAACCAGGAGGTTTACACTCTCCTCAGTTTAGGGCACTGAGTCTGTGCTGGCTTGATATATGTGTATATGTATATATAACCAGGAGATTTACACTCTCCTTAGTTTCGGGCACTGACTCTGCGCTGACTGGTTGAATATATATGACCAAGAGATTTACACTGTCCTCGGTTAGGGCACCGACTCTGCTGGCTGGTTAAATATATATAACCAAGAGATTTACACTTTCCTCTTTTTAGGGCACTGACTCTGAGCTGGCTGGTTAAATATATATGACCAGGAGATTTACACACTCCTCAGTTAAGGGCACTGACTCTGCGCTGGCTGTTCGAATATATATAACCAGGAGGTTTACACTCTCCTCAGTTTAGGGCACTGAGTCTGTGCTGGCTTGATATATGTGTATATATATATAACCAGGAGATTTACACTCTCCTTAGTTTAGGGCACTGACTCTGCGCTGACTGGTTGAATATATATGACCAAGAGATTTACACTGTCCTCGGTTAGGGCAAAGACTCTGCTGGCTGGTTAAATATATATAACCAAGAGATTTACACTTTCCTCTTTTTAGGGCACTGACTCAGCGCTGGCTGGTTAAATATATATAACCAGGTGATTTACCCTCTCCTTAGTTTAGGGCACTGACTCTGTGCTGGCTGGTTATGTATATATAACCAGGAGATTTACACTCTCCTCAGTTTAGGGCACGGACTCTGCGCTGGTTGGTTGAATATATATATAGAATGGTGTGAAAGAGCGAGTCAGCATTGTCCTCCCAGACCATAGGACTACTCTCCTATTAGAGAGAGATGTCTGGTGGTTGTTAACCTGAAGGTTACCACAGCGCAGGCAAGGAGATAGTTTGAAAAGGAGAGTCCATTAATTATGGATTGTTATTCTTGATGTGTATTCGCCACACACATGTCACATGAGTAATTAATGTTAAAATAGCTCCACAAATTCTGCAACTAAAATCCCTCATTCCTTTAATCATCCTAGTAAATCTCCTGTGCCCTCATCTCAGGGTCCCTGCCATCCTTCCCAATGTGTGGGCGATCTCTGCTTTGCACAGACCCAGCTGTTCTGTGTTCCTGTGGGTGATGTCATAGAGCAACAGTTGCACTAAACCTCACTGTCTGGAATTGAGTGAGAGACAGAAGTCCCGATGGCATTTCAGATATATTTAGGAACTCACTTGCAATGCCAAGGCTGACAGGTCTATGGGCTCGGTGCTGGAAAATGGGATTAATATAGTTAGCTGGGAAATTTCTTTACAGCATAAACCCGACGGAACACAACACCTTTTTCTGTCGACACAGATGCATAATATAGGAATATGACAAGCCACAATAGAAACCAGGTCAGAGAAGGTGATATTAGAATAGATGATACGTGATTGATTAATATCTTTTGGAGGAAAATGTGACAGAGGTTAAGCGGGACATTGTGGAGCTCTGGGTGCAGGAATCTGAAAATAGAAATGGGTTATCCTGAAGGTTGGAATTAAAGAAAGGCACATCACAGAGATTTGTGAGGGTGGACAAGATTAGAGATAGGGAGGGTGTTGAGACTGGAGGATATTAGAGATTGGAGGATATTGCATTGATTGAAATGTTTTTGATACCAGAGATAGTGATAGTTCTGAGGCTAGAGAGGAATTATAGAGATAAGGATGAGTTGTTAGCTTTCCCAACACTACCTCTTTACTGATAATGATTGTTTCTCTGTCCTCATCTGCCATTGCCTCCATAGGCCTGCGACAATGAGAGTGCGCAGATAGTATCTTCTCATTAAGGTCAAGGCTGGGAGGCGTCGAGAATGCTGCATGACCTGAGGAATTAAGGCTCTGGTCATGCAAATTACAAAAGGATATGGCAGATACAGAGCACTGGGTTTGAGTGTGTCCCTAGAGGACTATAAGGACAGTAGGAGTATACTCGTGGGAAACCAGGAGGCAGAAAAGGGGACATGAGATAGCTTTGGGAAATAGGTTTAAGGAGAATCCAAAGAAATTCTACAAATACACTAAAGACAAAAGAAAAACTAGGCAGAGAATAGCGACCCTCAAAGATCAACAAGACTGTCTATGGAACAGCAGGAGGTGGGAGAGATTCTGTAATTATTTCATGTCAGTTTTTACTGAAAGGGGATATGAAAGTTAGAGATGTTGGAGAAATAAATAGTGATAACTTAGCCAGTGTACATTTTACAGAGCAGGAGGTACTGGATGTCTTAAAATGCATAAAGGTGGATAAATCCCTGGAATTTAATCAGGTATATCCCAGAACTTTGTGGGTAACTAGGGAAGCTTTTGCTGGGCCCCTCACTGCGATATTTGTATCATCGACCGCCACAGGTGAGGTGCTGGAAGATGGGTGCCATTATTTGAGAAAGGTGGTAAGGAAAAGCCAGGGAACTATAGACCGGTGAGCCTGAAGTCAGTGGCAGAGAAGTTGTTGGAAGGGATTCTCCGGGACAGGATTTACAAGTCATTGGAAAAGCAAGAAATGATGAGGGAGAGTCAGCATGGCTTTGTGCATTGAAATCAGGAACTTGGACTTGAGAAAGACACAAGGTTTCACATAACACACTGGTTAGCAGGTTCAATACCATAGAATTCTGGCGGAACTAGCTGTTTGGATACGGAATTGGCTGGAAGGTCAAACAGTCATAGATGGACAGCACAGAAACAGAGACCCGTCGGTCCAACCAGTACATGCTGATCAGATATCCCAATGTAATCTAGTCCCCCCTGTCAGCACCCGGCCCATATCCTTCCTATTCATATACACATGAAGATGCCTTTTAAATGTTGCAATCGTAATGGCCTCCACCACTTCCTCTGGCAGCTCATTCCATACACGTACCACCCTCTGTGTGAAAACGTTGTCTCTCAAGTCTCTTTAAAGTCTTTCCCCTCGTACCATAAACCTATGCCCTCTAGTGCTGGGATCCCCCACGCCAGGGAAAAGACGTTGTCTATCTATCCTATCCATGCACCTCATGTTTTGATATGCATCGATAAGATCACCTCTCAGCCTCCGACGCTGCAGGGAAAACTGCCCCAATCTATTCAACCTCTATTCAACCCCCAGCCTAGCTCAAATCCTCCAACCCTGGCAACGTTCTTGTAAATCTTTTCTGAACCCTTTCAAGTTTCACAACATCCTTCCAATAGGAGGGAGACCAATAGGAGGGAGGCCTAACCAATGTCCTGTACAGCTACAATATGACCTCACAACTCCTGTACTCAATACTTTGTCCAATAAAGGAAAGCATACCAAATGCCGCCTTCACTATCCTATCTACCTGCACTCCAAGGTCTCTTTGTTCAGTAACACTCCTCAGGACCTTACCATTAAGTGTATATGTCCTGCTAAGATTTGCTTTCCCAAAATGCCACTCCTCAGCCCATTCACCCATCTGATCAAGATCCCATTGTACTGTGAGGTAATCTTTTTCACTGTCCACTACACCTCCAGTTTTGGTGTCATCTCACTAACTATACCTCCTATGTTCACATCTAAGTCATTGATATAAATGACGAAAGGTAGTGGATCCAGCAGTGATCTTTGTAACACTCCACTAGTCACAGGCCTCCAGTCTGAAAAGCAACCCTCCATCACCACCCTCTGTCTTCTGCCTTTGAGCCAGTTCTGTATCCAAATTGTTAGATCTCCCTGTATGCCATGAGCTCTAACCTTGCTGAGCAGTCAGTGTCATAGTGCAGGATGCTTTTTGGACTGGAAGCCTGTGATGAGCAATATGCTGTCAGGCTGGGTACTGGGTCCACTACTTTTTGCCATTTATATAAATGATTTCTGTGTGAATACAGGAGCTATGGTTAGTAGGTTTACAATAGACACCAAAATTGGAGGTGCAGTGGACAGCAAAGTTACCCGAGAGTACAATGAGACTCCGATCAAATGGGCTAAGGAGTGGCAGATGAAGTTTAATTTAGATATATGTGAGGTTCTGCATTTTGGAAAAGCAAATCGGGGTGGGACTTCTACACTTAAAGGGAAGGTCCTGGGGAGTGTTGCTGAACAAAGAGATCTTGGAGTGCAGGTTCATAGTTCCTTGAAAGTGGAATCATAGATAGGCAGGGTAGTGAAGAAAGTGTTTGGTGTACTTGCCTTTATTGGTCAGTGCATAGAGTACAGGGGTTGTGACGTCAGTTTGCGGCTGTACAGGACATTCATTCAGCCACTTCTGGAATTCTGCTTTCAGTCCTGGTCTCCCCACTATTGGAATGACATTGTGAAAATTGAAAGGATTCAGGAAAGATGCAAAGATGTTGCCAGGGTTGAGGGATTGAGCTATCGGGAGATGCTGAATAGACTGAGGCTGTTTTCACTGGAGAATCGGATGCTGAGAGGTGACCATAGAGGTTGATAAAATCGTGAGGGGCATGGATAGGGTCAACAGCCAGGGTCGTATTCCTGTTTAGGTGAGTCCAAAACTAGAAAGCACAGGCGTGAGAGAAAAGATTGAAAAGGGATATTAGGAGCAAAGTTTCAAGCTGAACGTGGCACGTGTATGGAATGAGCTGCCAGAGAAAATGTGGAGGCCGGTAAAGTTACAACATTTAAAAGGCATCTCACTGGATATGTGATTGGGAAAGGTTTAGAAGGCTATGGGCCAAGGGCTGGCATATGGGACGAGATTAATTTAGGATATCTGGTCGGCATGGACAAGTTGGACTGAAGGGTCTGTTTCTGTGCTGTACATCTCTATGACACTAATAAATTAAAATTAAGATAGGTTTCTCTTTTATGGAGAGTAAGCAGAAGGTCAGACAATTCTCCTTGGAGCTGAGAAGGTTAAGCAGTGATTTCGAACAGGAGTTGATTTGTTTCCAGGGTATTTCATTTACGGACAGACAGTGAGAAATTTTTAACGTCACAATTTTTAGTAACCATTTTCAGGTAACTGGCAAATAATGCAAAGAAAAATGTGAAGATTATTTTACTCACTAAGTTCTGAGCATCTGGAACAGTTTGAAAGACAGCTGGATGCAGATTCAGTAGTTATTGTCAAAACAAATTTGAAATTTAACATTTTTAAAGAAGGATTTGGAGGGCTATATCCAAACGGGAGGTGAGTTGGGACTGAATGGCACCATCTCCAGAGGGAGAGAGTAAACCCCAATGGGCTGAATAGCCTCCAGTCCCTGTGCTCTGTGATACTGACCCATTCACTGTGAATGATGAAGCTCATCATAGGGCAGAGCCGTAGAGATGTACAGCATGAAAATAAACCCTTTGCTTAAACTGGTCCATGCTGACCAGATATCCCAACCTAATCTAGACCCATTTGCCAACACTTGGCACATATCACTCTGCACCCTTCCTATTCATATACCCATCCAAATGCCAAATGGTTTAATTGTACCAACATCCTCCACTTCCCGACAGAAGATTCCATACACGCACCAACCTCAGTGGGGGAAAAAAATTGCCCCTCAGATCCATTTTAAATTCTTCCCCTCTCATCTTAAACATATGCCTTCTCATTCTCAACTCCCCGGCCCCAGGGAAATGACCTTGTCTATTTATCCTACCCAGGCCCCTCATGGTTTTATAAACCTCTATGAGGTCACCCCTCAGCCTCTGATGCACCTGGGAGGATCTCACTACTCAGGTTACAATGGGGCTTGGCTGATTGACACAGCTTCAGACCAATAGGAGAGGTGTCATGATCCTCCAGCCAATGGGAGTGAATGAGGGGTGGGTCCAGCAGGCCAACACATGACCATCAGCTTTGCAGGCGCAGTGTCACTGTGAGGGGGGAATGAATGTGAAGGAGTGGGAGAGACAGCAGATACTGGGAGAGAGATGGAGTTAGTGTGGACTGGGAAGGTTGATAAACACTGTTTCAGTCTGCTGGACCTGAATTAGATACTCTGGGTAAATGTGAACCAAAAGAACTTCGGAGGCTGTAAATCGCACACCACAACCAGAAGGTGCTGGAAAAGCTCAGCAGATCAGGCAGCATCTGTGAAAATAAATCAGTTCACATTTTCGATCCAGTGATGCTTCCTCAGGAACTGATGTTACTGAGGAAAAAAAAAGTCTGTTTTTATGCAGAAGGTAGGGGTTGAGGAGTAAATGATAAGTGGGGATAGAGTCCAAAGAGAGAGATAAGAGCAGTTGGACAAAGGAGTGGATAACGATCGGACGGGGGGAGGGTGAATAGCTGTTTATGGGGACTCTTGGTGGTTAACCATAGGTAGTGTGTAATGGCAGGCTACGTAATAACAAGGCCTGGTATGTGGGGTAGGGGGCAAAGACACTAGGACGTGGGAGAGTTCAGGACCTAAAATTATTGAATTTGATGTTGAAGCCAGAGGATTGCAGGGTTCCTGAGTGGGAGATGAGGTGTTGTTCTTCCAGTTTGCGTTAAAGTGTGGCTCTGGAAAAGCACAGCAGATCAGGCAGCATCCAAGGAGCAGGAGAATTGATGTATTGGGCATGTCAGCTTTCATCAGAAATGTGGGTGCTGGAATATGGCTGAGAGATAAATAGGGAGGGGTGTTTGGGGTTGGGGGAAGGGAGCTAGGGAGGCAATAGGTGGTTGTAAATGGAGGGTCGTGGTGAGTGGGTGGAATGGATAATTGGGAAGGAAGATAGACAGGTGGGACTGTTCAAGAGGCCAGTGCCGAGTTGGAGGGTTGAATCTGAGATATGTTGGGGGATGGGAGATGAGGAAACCTTGATGCTGTGTGGTTGAAAGTTCCCAAGGTGGAAGATGAGGTGTTCTTCATCCAGGTGTCGGGTGGCTCGGATTTAGGATGGAGGGCTTGCATGTCCTTGGCAGCGTGGTGGCGGATGGGGTGGGGGGTAGCCAAAGTGGTCAGCCACAGGGCGGTGGGGTTGGTTGGTGCATGTGTCCCAGAAATGTTCCCTGAAATATTCCACAATTTGGTGTCCTGAGAGCAAGGGACACAATAGGTGAGGTGTTTGGGTGGGCAGGGAAATCTCTGCTGGATGTGGGAGGATCCAGTGGTGCCTTGGATGGAGGTGAGGGGAAGGTGTGGGCACAGGTTTTCATCTTCTTGCAGTGGCAAGCGAAGGTGCTTGGAGTGGAGGGTGGGTTGGTGAGGACCGTGGATCTAACGTGTAAGTCACAGAAGGTATGATCTCTGTGGAATGCTGAAAGGGGTGGGGAGGGAAATATATCTCAGGTGGTTGGATCTGATGGTGGAAGAGCAGAGGATGATGGGTTGTATCTGGGTGGAAGGTGAGGATGGTGGGATTCCATCTTTGTTGCATTTGGAGGGGTGGGGTTCAAGGGCAGTGGTGTGGGAAGTGGAGGAGATACACTGGAGGGCACTGTTGACCACATGTGAGGGGAAATTGCAGTCCTTGAAATAGGAAGCCATTTGGTATGTTCTGAAGTGTTCTTCCAGCTGCATCAAGCTTCACTGGAATACTGCAGTAAGCATGAGACAGAGATGTTGGACAAGGAACAGTCTTGTGTGTTAAAGTGCAGGCGACTGGAAGCTCAGGGTCTTTTTTGCAGGCACAATGTAGATCGTTAGCCACCATTTCCACCACCGCGACTGAGATGCTAGAAGGTTCCTGTCTCCACCATTAACAGCTTTCCACCTTCCCACTCCTTTATCTTTTTCCAAATGTTCCTGTGTCTCTTTGGGCTCTGTCCCCACCTATTATTTACTCTTTAACCCTTATCTCCTGTAGTCCAAAGATCTAGAGGTTAGGTGAATTGGCCCAGCTAAGTTTCCCGTAGTGTTCGGGGATGTGCATCAGTTCGGGGAAGTGGAGAGTAATAGAATAGGAGAATGGGTCTGGGTGGGATAAACTTCGGAGGGTGGGTGTGGAATTGTTGGGCCAAAGGGCCTGTTTCCTGAAGGGATTCTAATTTTCCCAGCTGTCATCGGTTCTGAGGAAGGGGCACTGGACCCGCGATAACCCATGGTGTGTGTAGGAGGCGGAAAGGGGAGAGTGGCAGCAGAAACCAGATGAAATGTATCAGTGTAGACTGGGAGGGTTTAGTTACACTCTGTGCAGGTCGTTAGTCTGAATTAGAAACTCTTGGTCCCACGTTTGCAGCAAAGGGGAAGATGGCTTGGGCCTCAGGCAGTGAGAGGTCCTGGGTTATAGCCACCATCTTTATTTGGGGCAAGGAGCATGCATGTGTCCTCTTCCTGGGTGGGGGTGGGGTGATTTGAAGAGGAGCATTTAAACATCAAACACTTACCGAGAGAAGTGTTTGTCTTCACTATTCATCTTGCACTGACTGTGAGCTTTGTTTTGTGAATTCATTTTATCGGATATTAATTGAGAATAATTGAGACAGGGATCTCAATAAACAAGTTTCTACAGTCAGCGGAGTCATCAGGATCTGAATATCATTGGCATTTAACTGTGGAACGTGAAAGGTTTGTCTGTTCTGTCTGTGGGAAAATATCTTTAGTATTTTTGTCAAGCCAAAAGCAGAAAAATGTTCAAGTTCATGGTTGGATCACCCTTGGGGTATGTGTTCAATTCTTGGCCCTGCAGCTGTGGAAGGAGGTATTGGCCTGAGAGGGAGCACAGATTTATCCAAATTACACCTCGTCTTTTTGCAGGAACTGTCAGATTTAGTCTCAATCATCCACTTTGTAATGTTAATCTGTAAACTCCCTACTTCCAATTCTCTGCAAATTTCTCGTGGACTCAAATTCCAGCACCATTTCAGGTGGAACGTTCCAGATTCTGACAACTGTCTGTTCATTCAGAAACTGCTGAACTCCATTTTGACTCTGGGGTTACAAAGGGCTGAATTGAAAGATGCAATGCTGGTCCTGAGCTCCCACTGAGATGCATTGGAACAGTACATTGTAGGTGTGAGCAGACAATGAAAATGACAGGGCTGCACTGTGAGTGCTGCTTGGCTCAATGAGTGTGTTTTGGAGTTGGGTGTAAATAGTGAGGTGAGACAGGGAGAAGGTGAAGCTGAAACTCCGTTTTAGTTCAGGCCTTTCAGGAATTCACAGTCCCAATGGGAATAGCCAATTTGTCAGTGATACCTGTGGAGTATTTAAGTGTTTAAAGTATGACATATCAGCGTAAGTAAAGATTTTTTTTCTTATTGTAATGGACATGTTTTGAAGTGAAGGAAGGTTACTAACTCATTTAAATTCTCTTAATGGGAGTAACTAGATGAATGTAGAGAGACGTTGTGACAGGAGCCCTCAGACCGGTGGTGTGCTCCTCTTGCACAATGTGGGAAATAAGGGCCGCTTCCAGTGTCCCTGACGGCTAATTGTGCAGCAAGGGTTCCCAGCTGCAGCTACTGGGAAACTGTCTTTCAGACCTGGAGCTGAGAGTGGACTCACTGCAAGTGGAGCATCTGCAATACTGAGAATGTTATGGACAGCACGTTTAGTGAGCTAGTCACACTGCAGGTGAGGGTTACACAGGCAGAAAAGGAATGGGTGACCATCAGATCTAGTAAAAGGCTCAGGAAGTGAGTACAGGAGTCCCCCGTTGTTATCCCCTTCTCATACAGATACTGTATACCACTTGGGATTCTGTAAGGGCGGGAATGGGTGTGGTGGCTTCTCGGGAAATCAGCAACAGCCAGGTTCATGACACCACAGAGAGCTCTGCTGATCAGAACAAGAGGAATGAGAGTGGCAGGGGATTCAATAATCTCGGGTACTGCCCACAGACATGAATCCAGGATGGTATGTAATCTCCCTGGTGCCAAGATCCATGATATCATGGAGTGGCTGCAGGACATTCTGGAGCTGGAGGGTAAACAGGCCGTGGTCGTGCAACACACAGATACCAATGATATCGCTAAACAGAGGGATGAGGGCCTGAAAGCTGGACATAGGGAGAGAAGAGATGCATTAAGATGTAGCTCCTGAAATGTAATAATGTCAGACTTACTCCCAGTGCCATGTGCTAATGAGGGCAGGAATGAGAAGGTAGATCAGCTGGATGTGTGGCTGGGCAAATGGTGTACCAGAGAAGGGTTATGATTCTTCAGGCACTGGGACTGTTTCTGGGTGGGACCTGTACCAGCCTGACTGGTTACCCCTGGGCAGAGCTGAGACAAATCTTGTGGGGGCTTTTGCCAGTTCTATTGGTGAGTTTGTAACTCGTCTAGCAGGGGGATGGGAATGAAAGTATAGGCTTAGATGGGCCAGATTCAGGACAGAGAATGGGAGGTAGAATATTAGTGATGTAGTTAACGGCTCAGAAAGCCAAAGGAAAGGAGGATTAAACGAAGATTGAGTCCCTCTTCAGCCATCAGTCCTGACATCCTAGGAAGGTGAGCCAACAAAATCTGGAGCTGTTTACATGTCTATGTCTCTGTGCTTCAGCAAAATGGTGGAAATCTGCAAAAAAAAACAAAGCGCTGGAGATCCTCAGCAAGTCTGTCAGCATCTGAAATGGTGACAGATGCAGGAAACATTGCAGCCTTGAAGAAGTGTTTAGATGATCACACCAAGCACTACAATATCGGTTACACGCTGAGTGCCAGAGCGTTGGACTAGCATAAATCGGTGCTTGATGACCAGCATGAATACGATGGGGTTGGAAAGGTGACGTTTTGGGTCAGGGTTATTTATCAAGACTGACAAAGGGTCCTGACCCAAAACATCAACCTTCCTGCTCCTCTGATGCTGCCTGACCTGCTGCACCTCCCCAGGTCCACATTGTACAGACTCTGACTTCCAGCATCTGCAGTCCTTAACTATCTTCACATCCCAGGACTCATCTGGTGATCCTCCTTTACACTCTCTCAATAACCAGGAGAGCCTTCCTTGGAAAAGGGGAACAAAGGTGTACACAGTACTCCAGGTGTGGTCTCACCAAGGCCCTTCCAGAAAGGGATCCCTGTCCCCATCTTATCCATACTGGTCATCAAGCACACGTGCCTGGTGTGATCATCTCAACACTTCTTCAAGGCTGCAATGTTTCCTGCATCTGTCCCCATTTCAGATGCTGCCAGACCTGCTGAGGATGTCCAGCGCTTTGTTTTCTCTGCTGTAGAGTGTTGAAAGGGGGGATTTGCAGTTGAGAAATTCAAATTGAACTTCATGTTACTTGATCAGTGCCAATATGAATATCATTGGCCTTTTCATCTGGAAGGAAAGGTTTGCATTCTGTCCATGGGCGAATATTTCAAATCTCAGTGTGACTGGAAACATTACTGAGACACAGCCAAGTCCATGTTAGTGTGGGGACTTGGTTTTTGAAAGTCTAAAAAATCATGGCACATTTCCCTGGAACAGTCAAGCCACAGATTGGTTTTGTATGAGGACAATTAGCCATGAAACCAGAAAGACCAAAGGATTCCTGTATCATCGAAAAAGCTATGAAAATGGGATTGTTGTAATGGAGTGAATTATCAATCATTGATTGTAATCCATTGGTGTTGTCATATCGGTTCCAGCGCCGTAGGGAAACACAGGAAATGTGATGAATGCAGTGTCAGTTTAAGTTATTCAACTGGAAAGGTGCTGAAGAAATTTACAAGGATGATGCCAGGTCTCAGGGGTCTGAGGTACAGGGAGAGGTTGGACAGGCGAGGACTTTTTTGTTTAGAGCAGAGGAAACTGCGGGGGAATATTTTATTGTAGTGTATAAGACCATGAGAGGCATGGGTGAGGTGAATGCCTCGGCCTTTTTCGCAGGGTCTCAAGGACTGGAGGGCATCAGGTTAAAGTTAAAGGAGAAAGAATACATGGGAAACTGAGGGGCAAGTGTTCTACACAAAGGTGGTATGTATATGGAATGAGCTGCCAGTGGAAGTGGTTGAGGTGGGTATATTACCAACAAGTGAAAGACATTTGGACAAATACATGGATAGGAAAGTTTCAGAAGCAGATGGGCCAAGTGCAGGGAAATGGGGTTAGCGTGGATGGGCATTCTGATTGGTATGGGCCAGTTTGGGCCAAAGGGCCTGTCTCTGCTGTCGGATTCTATAACTCTAATTGCATTTGCTATTTCTCCCCCGAACTCTGTTGGTATCCTGGGATGTATTCCATCAGGGGAAGGAGACTTGTTTACCTTTAGCTCCATTAGCTTGCCCAGCTCTAACTCTTTCATGATAATGGTCGGTTCTAGATCCTCACCTTCCTCAGTCTCCTTATCAATTACTGGAATGTTCTTCGTATCCTCCACTGTGAAGACTGACTGCTGTGTACTCATATTCCTGAACCCTGCTGGATAGGAATAACTAGGCACAGAACTCTGAGAGGTCTTCTTTGAGTCTTTTATTGATGAGACATGGCAGTTACCTGGATAGTGTACATGCAAAACACCTCCAGGCAGCATCAGGTAACTCCCCGCCTGTCGGATGTGCCACTCCCATTCTTAAACCTTTGTGGTTTGGGACCTTGAATAGAGACTGTCTCTCAGTATTATCTCCATGGCAACGGCAATTAGAAAGTCTAGTTCAATTCAGCACTTTGTGGCTAAAACACACACCCTTCCCCACACCCCTGTGGCTCCCTCAAGTATCTGACAGGCACTTCAGTTTCAGTGGGGTATCTATCAGGGTTCTGATGTGGAGGAGCCGGTGGTGGGTTAGACAAAGTTGAAAAACCACACATCACCAGGTTATAGTCCAACAGGATTATTTGGAAGTACAAGCCTTTAGAGTGTGCTGTGATTTTTAACTTGATTAGGATTATCTCTATGGTACCTGTTAAATGCTTCAACAATTACAGAGGCCATATGTTCCCCACACAATAGGTTTCCCTCTAGCAGTGTAAACTGCTATTCTGTCCCTGGGGATAGCTACTCATCACTTTTTATCCCCAATTTCATCATGCTTTCTGTAGATCTTTGAAGTTTTTCCAATCTCCGAATTTCTCCTTGGTCTTTGACAGTTTGTATGCCTTCTACTTCAATTTGATATACTCCCTTATTTCCTTAGACATGGCAGTTTACTCCTTTTCCTACAGTCCTTCCTTTTCACTGATATATACTTTTGCTGAGAAATTTGAAAAATTACTTTGATATTCCTCCACTGTCTGTCGACTGTCCCACAGTAAAGTCTTTGCTTCCATTCTGCATTCGCCAACTCCTGCCTCCTCCTATTGTAGTCTCCTTTGTTTAAGCACAGGATCTTGGGATTGGATTTAATCTTCCCGCTTTCCATCTGTGTTCTCAATTCTATCAGACTTATGACAAGCCATTTTATCAGATTATGAGGGGAGGCAGTGTTTCCTGGGTGTTTTGGTTTCATTGTCAGTGACCTTGGCTTTGTAATAAAGTGCAGGATAGATATTCACAACAGAGTATTCTGGACGGTGTGAATGTACTACACAGTCTAAAATCATAAATCACTGTCACCCCTCTGTTTAAAATTGCAAAATCATTATCTCCTACATGCTTCATCACTACCTAAGTTTGGAACGCTAATCCACCTGACTATCCTGCTGATTCTGAAAATCTCCTTTGGTGAAGATGGTGAGTTTTGGATTCATCTTTCTGGTTATTACCGTAAGAAGATAAGCACTGGGCACAGGAGAGGCAATGCAGCCCTTTGAACCAGCTCCACCATTTAATACGGTGATGATTGAGCTCACCTCGGTCTCAGCTGGATTTTCCTGCCTGCGCTCTCTCACACTTCAACTCATTGCAAATTAAAAATCTGTATCTGTTCATTAAATTGGCTCATGTTTTGGCATCCACCGCATTTTGAATAGGGAATTCCACAGATTCACAACACATTGAGATAGGTACATTCTTCTTCATGAGAATAGAATAGAGTCCCTATAGTGCAGAAACAGGGTATTCATCCATCGATTCCACACCAACCCTATGATGAGCATCCCATTCAGACCCACTCATTCCCTGTAACCCTGCATCTCCTGTGGCTAATTGCCTAACCAGCACACACATGGACCCTGTGAGCAATTTGGCATGACCAATCCACCTAACCTGCACATCTTTGGACTGTGGGAAGAAACTGGAACACCGAACAAAACCATGCAGACATGGGGAGAATGTGTAAACTCCACACAGTTGCCTAATGCTGGAATCAAACCCGGGTCCCTGACACTGTGAGGCAGCAGTGCTAGCCACTGAGCCACCTCTGCTTAAAATCTGCTGCCCATTATTAACCTCCCCACCCCGCAATTCGCTGAATGTATATTCCTTACGTCAGAAGTCCGGGTGTCTAAGCGGATGTCTCGGTAAATCCCAGTGACAGCCCACATGTCCTGTGTGTCTGAATAGATATCCTATATACAACACCCTCCAGCCCACACTTTCTCTCACTTTCCAGGGACAGGTCTCCAGAGGCTTCATGGGGATTAGAATTCCCACAAGCCCTGAGGCAGGGACCACACGTGTGTGAGGAAACCCATCACTGTACATGTACAGAATGTGGGCTGGTTTTGGAGCATGTTCTTTGGGGTAACTAGCGGAAAGCATTTCACACTGTGGTTGGCAGGAGAAGGGATGTATCTGCCTATAGTATTGATCTGTTGGGGGGGGGGGGGATCAAAGTGTCACTACGCCCAGATGGGACCAAGTTCCATTCGCAACTTGTCATTACACTGGGAATTGACCAATGGGAAACAAGGAAGAATCTGACCCATTCTCCCAGACTGAACGTTCCTCTTCTGTCCAGGATCTGCCACCTCCCTTTCTGTTTCCTTTTGTTTCATTCTGCTGTTACATTATTGACTTGCAGCAACTGAAGGGAAAAGAAGTGAACCCAGAAAGGGTGCAGAGTGTAACCAGGGACGGGAAGTGGTGGCATGGATCTGTTTATCAGTAACTCCATGAGAATGGGGAGGGTGTACATTAGGGGGTAGTAGAGTCAGAATGGTGGGAGAGAGTAAGTGGGCTGGAGGGTTACAGCTTTGGGGGAAGAAAGGGGAAAAAGATATTCCAGAGAAATTAGAATTGTCTGTTCTGAATTTCTAACCTGTACATATTCCTTTACACAGGGTGCTAGATGGTGAAGATTTGCAGACTGAAATCTCAAAATCACGTGCAGATTGTGATTAAGTTGACCAGCATTTGATGAACCAAAGATGGAGAATCACTGGGCCAAAATCCTGCAACACTCTCTCTCTCCCAGCATTGTCGGTCTCTCTGCGCCAAATGGATTGTGAATGGTACAAGACAGCAGCTCACTACCATCTTCTCAAGGGTAACGAGAGATGGGGAATAAATGCTGGCTGAGCCAGTGATGTCCATATCCTGGAAACCGTTTCTATCTCTAGTTGCTGAAACCCAGTTGATGTTACTGCAGGATGATGAGGGACGCTGAGTGCATCCTCCAGGAGGCAGCACCATCACATTACCCCTGCCTACACCCACACAGTAACACAGCAACACCACTGGAACAAAAGGCAGTGAAGCTAAATGAGGACTTCGATATGGTTCTTTGAGGTGAAGTCATGAAAGGGGATTGGAACACAGCAGGAACAGGAGACTGAGCTGGATGGTCAGCTGTTTCCCATTGAATGGTGGGGCAGGATTGAAAGGCCGAATGGTCTCCTCCTGCTGCTATCTCCCAGGTATGTATATAGTCATGGAGCCCGGGTAAGAAGAAGGGGGCAGGGATTCTCCAGGAGATTGCACTTCCACAACAGTTTTCAGGGAGGGATGGTTTGATTTTGTTTAACATTTATCTTTAACACAAGGTTTCTAAATTTTGCCTTTAAAATGTTGCAAAAGCTTTTTGCACAGCAAATAAAATTAAAGAAAATAACATAAACTGTCTGAATATAACAGTTTTAAAGCTTTCAACCTCCTGTAAAACAAAATCCTGTCTATTCCCAGACACCATCACTTTCCAGCTACTCAAACTCCAGGGAAATATTCCTTCCCTGTCTGATCCTTTGGTTTGAAATAATTGCTTTTCAGTTGTCATTCTGTGAGGTGTGAAGCGCTCTTTTTTCCCCATTTCTCTGACCCAGAAATGTGAGCACAGCAACCTTCCGACCATCAAAATTAGCATTATGCCATTTTGCTTTTGGTTAACCTATAATCTCCAGCAGTTCAAAAGTGAGGACTGCAGATGCTGGAAACCAGAGCCTTGATTAGCGTGATGCTGGAAAAGGCCTCTCGCCAAAACATTGATTTTCCAGCTCCTCGGATCCTGCCTGACCTGCTATGCTTTTCTAGCACCACTCTAATCTAGACATATAATCACAGCAGTAACCATTTATGTAACCAATTGAATATTTCCACCAAAGCCCATTACGGGCCAAGCAAACCATTACAAGTGACAGAGTGAGAAGGGACTAAATCAAAGTAGAGTTGTGGGGAGGGGGCAGCGGTGGAGATAAAGTACTGTATCCCCTGCGGTGCCCACCTCTATCTAAAGGCATCGAGAGCATTGATCCACACTACATGCTCCTTCTCCAAGGACACCCTGCTGTGTAGCCTTTATCCTCAATCATAGAATAAAATCCCTACAGTGTGGAAGGAGAGCATTGGCCCATCAAACTCCACCGACCATCCAAAGAACATCACGCCCAGAGCACTCCATCACTGTAACACTGCATTTCCCATGGCTGATCCACCAAGTCTGCACAATCCTGGATGCTGTGGACAATTTAGCATGACTGATCCACCTAACCTGCACATCTTTGGACTGTGGGAGGAAACCAGAGCCCCTGGAGGGCACCCACACTATCGTGGGGAGAATGTGGGAACTTCACGCAGGGCGTTGGACAACACTGGACTCCAACCTTGTGCCTGGTGCTGTGAAGCAGCCGTGCTACAATCACAATTTAAATCAAAACAAATGATCCCTGCTCCTTGTCACATTGCTGTTTGTGGAGACTTACTGCCCGGAGAGACATCCTTAGGTTCAGAAAGTGGCAATGTAAGTTCAGTCAAATCCAGCTCAGTTAATGTGGTTAACAACAACATCAATACTCCAACAGTATCATCATGTACAAGGTCCACTCCTGACTCTGCTGAACAGTAACATCAGAATCAGAGTCCTGCAGTCCACATGGAGCAGGGGGATGACCACTTCCCTGTGAGCACTCACTGGTCTCTGAATCATGTTGAAGACGCAGCAAATCCCTTGTTAAACAGAAGGGTGAACAGCTCCTACCCAGTGTGAACATGCTGGGGTCTTGGGGGCAGGATCACTGAATCCCTTCTCCCACACTGACCATCTGAATGGCTTCTCCCCCTATATGGGCTCACTGGGGTCTCAGGGGGGTCAGGATGAATCACTGAATCCTCTCTCAGACACTGACCACCTGAATGACCTCTCCCCCTGTGTAGGGTCACTGGGGTCTCAGTGGGGCAGGATGAATCAATGAATCCTCTCTCCCACACTGACCACCTGAATGTCCTCTCCCCCTGTGTGGGCTCACTGGGGTCTCAGTGGGGCAGGATGAATCACTGAATCCCCTCTCCCACACTGACCACCTGAATGTCCTCTCCCCCCCGTGTGGGCTCACTGGGGTCTCAGGGGGTCAGGATGAATCACTGAATCCCCTCTCCCACACTGACCATCTGAATGGCCTCTCCCCCTGTGTGGGCTCACTGGGGTCTCAGTGGGGCAGGATGAATCACTGAATCCCTTCTCTCACACTGACCATCTGAATGTCCTCTCCCCCTGTGTGGGCTCACTGGGGTCCCAGGGGGTCAGGATGAATCACTGAATCCCCTCTCACACACTGACCATCTGAATGTCCTCTCCCCCCCCTGTGTGGGCTCACTGGGGTCTCCACAGGTGCTGCATTTGAGTGAATCTCCCCCCACACTGGGAACAAGTGAATGACCTTTTCCCCAGAGTGAGCTTGCTGGTGTTTAAGCAGATCAGAGGACTTAGTGAATGCTTTCCCACACACTGAGCAGGTGAATGGCCTCTCCCCAATGGGAATGCACTAATGTCTCCGCATGTGAGAGATTTGATTGAATCCTTTCTCACACATGGAGCAGGTGAAGGGTCTAAATCCACTGTGCCATCTCTGGTGCCTCAGCAGGTTGTAAGATTGTGTAAATCCCTTCTCATAGGTGGGGCAGGTGAACGGCCTCTCCGCAGTGTGACTGTGTCGGTGGGTGTCCCACTGGGAGGGGTAAATGAATTCCTAATTCTGATTGAGTAAGTCCTCCTGTTTTCTCGTTTGTCATTGACAATCTCATTCCCCTCGCACCAGAGCCTGTTCCAGTGTTACAGAAACAACAGAATGGTCAGCTACAGCCAGTCACCTGACTGATCACTGGACACGAACGGTTCACTCTCTACAGATGCTGCTAGACCTACTGAATTTTTCTAGCAATTTCTGATTTCCCAGCATTTGCAGATGTTTAGTTTTCCAATACTCATCTTGTGTGTTTCAGAGGAGTTTATTGATGAAATTAGATGGTTTTGAAAGTTGTACGATAGGTCACACATCAGCTATGATCATCATGAATGGCAGAGCAGGATTGAAGGGCTGAATGGCTTCCTCCTATTCCAATGAAAGTGATCCATCTGCAGCTTGTTGTTACATTTCCCCTCACTGCTCACTTCATCTCCATGTCGAACACACTGTTACTGACTGAACAAACCTCCTGTGTTTGAACTTAACCTGCCTCATGTTCAGTGGCTCCCTCTCCTGCCACCCGGGTTTAACTCTCATCATGGAATGCTGTCTTGTATTACTGCAGGAATGCCCACAAGGACTAATCCTGGATGTTCAAAGTTTGGGAGAAGATTTGTAGCTCGTGTGCTCATTGTTGTGGTTCTGTTCGCCGAGCTGGGAATTTGTCTTGCAAACGTTTCGTCCCCTGTCTAGGTGACGTTCTCAGTGCTTGGGAGCCTCCTGTGAAGCGCTTCTATGCCGTTTCCTCCGGCATTTATAGTGGCCTGTCTCTGCCGCTTCCGGTTGTCAATTCCAGTAGTGGCCGGTATATTGGGTCCAGGTCGATGTGTTTGTTGATAGAGTCTGTGGATGAGTGCCATGCCTCTAGGAATTCCCTGGCTGTTCTCTGTTTGGCTTGTCCTATAATACTAGTGTTGTCCCAGTCGAATTAATGTTGCTGGTCATCTGTGTGTGTGGCTACTAAGGATAGCTGGTCGTGTCGTTTCGTGGCTAGTTGGTGTTGATGGATACGGATCGTTAGCTGTCTTCCTGTTTGTCCTATGTAGTGTTTTGTGCAGTCCTTGTCCCATGCAATGACCACGCAGTTTTGTCAATTTGTATTTCAAAGAATTGTCATGAGATGCCTGTTTATTTAAGAGTATCATTCATTTATTTATTGTTATTGTAAAATATTGTTTAATTTCCAGTCCATTACACACAGAAACTACCTAATTAATTCCCATTCAAATTACAACAATAAACGGCTGATTAGTTTTCATTTGAGAAACTACATGAAACACAATATTGCAGTCCTGCCGTCCTGAGTGGGAACATTATGAAAGGAGCTTGTGGAACTGTGGTAGTGTCTCTATTACTAGACCCGAGGGAAGGTTTCAAATCACACCTTCAACAGAAATATATCAAGAGCTATCTGAATGGTGATTAGAGAGTACCTAAGCACAGACTGAATTGCTATTCAATCCAACATTAGATCTGCTTTTATCTATTATATCAATAATCACAAAATCTGATACTTATCAGATTACCAGGTTACCAAGAAATATGTGTTGGAAAATTCGCTATAGCCACTTTGCTTTTACAAAAGACTTTCATCTGTCCCTGTTTTCTCTAAGTGAAAGAAATATGAAGAGGATTTTCACTTTTACGAAAAAAGGGGACATGTTTCCCATATAAATTAATGCTTCTTCGACTAACGCCTTTTCAGATTATGTAAGGTTTCATAATAACGTGTTACTTTCGGATAGTGGGGATACCTGTATCTAATTCTGTCGCTTATAAATTCCTGGAGAATATTTGAAAATGTTGCAGAATTCAAGATTAGGATGTCTAAGTAATTAGATTGATCTCTTTTTTGTTGCAAAGGGGCAAGTCCAAACAATTGAAACACATTAAACATTGTTCTCTTATGCTATAAATTTGAAATAAAGTTGATACCTTCTTCAGTAAACTAACAAACTCTACCACCTATTACTTGTCAGTCAGCTGATTGCCTACTTTGTAACTAAATGTTGTGATTCATCTAAATATTACTCTGTCCTTTGATCAAAGTGAATTTGTAATTGTTTTTCAGTTTATGAATTGTCAGATACTTGTTTTTATTTTTCCATTCACCTGTTCATTTTGACCGTAATATTGAAATGCTTTGAAAATATTGGAGTTTGTTCATTTAAAAATAAGGTTTGCACATCTCTCACTTATCTCATTTCTTGTATTATGATTCAAGAATGTTTTCTGGTGGAATTCAAGTAAATTCCAAACATTTTTTCACTTCAAAGAAGATCTTTAACACCCAGTTATCAATCTGATGCTAATGTTTCAGCTGGTTACATTGACATTGATTAGGTACTCATTCAGAGAGATCAACTGACAATTATAAACTATTTGCAGGATTATTGAATTGAAAGAAAGATTCAGACGTGCAAACATTTTTTGGAAGGAATTGCTTTTTCATTCAAATGTGTAGGCTGTTCAAGAATTCTATATCGCCTTCCACTGGTTTTCTTGTCGAGAAATCAAATTTATAATTCATGTGAATTCAAATGTGTTCGTATTTTGAAATTTGCATCAGATTTAAGAAGAAAAAGAGGAAGAATTAACATGAAAACTTCAGTGAATAGAAAGCACAGTAAATTAAATTGACAGAGGCAACTTTTAGTATTATCTCTGAATATTCAGTCAAATATTTTTAATGTCAAAAGAGAGTGGTGCCGGAAAATCACAGCAGGTCAGACAGCATTCGAGGAGATGCAGAATCGACATTTTGGGCGTGAGCCCTTCATCAGGAATCTTTTCTGATAATGGCCTAATGCCTGACAGGTTGATACACCTGCTCTTTGGATGTGCCTGCCCTTTTCCAATGCTACAGCTTTCCTCACTTTCTCCAAATATGTTTAATGAACACGAACTGAAAATGTTCGCATCAGCAGTTGAACAAGACCAAATTAACACATTTTTTGCAATATTTATAGTGAAAACCTGTTTGAGAACATGCAACAAATCAGATCAAACAACATCTCTTGCCATTGGAACCCTTGGCCATTCATAATAAAAAATAACCATGCTTTGAACAACCAGTATGGTGTATAACTACTGAACTGAAATACCAGAGGACAATGATTGCATTTATTGGAGGGAATGATAACCAGATCCTTTATGTGATAATGGTGATTGATCTCAGAAACAATAAAATTTTATTGTGATTATTCCACTGAACAGTACTTAGATGGTCATGAAGATCTTTGTGTGGCTTTATGTGCAGTGTTTTGTGTGAACATTGATTTCAGTAACATTGAGATATTTTACAAGATTGACAATTGACAGTTAAAGATATCTTTTAAATGCAACATTTAAAAAAATTGTCAGCTTTGTTTAGCAAAACATAATTCTAAGTTTATGGAATCCCTACTGTGTGGAAACAGGCCATTTGGCCCAACAAGTCTACACTGACGTTCCAAAGAATAATCCACTCAGCACCATTCTGCTCTCAGATTACTGGACATTTACCCCTGACTAATGCACATAACCTACACATCCCTGAACAGAACGTGCAGCTTAGCATAGCCAATTTACCTAACCTGCATATCTTTGGATTGTGGGAGAAAACCAGAACATGCAAACTCCACGCAAGCATGTGGCCGAGGATGGAATCAAACCCAAGTGCATAACACTGTAAGACACGAGTGCTAACCACTGATCCTCTGTTCTCAATGCCCAACCCCATGCAAGAAGTGAGATAAGTGAGAGACGTGCAAAGTCAAATTTCAAATGAACACTCTCTGATGTTTCCAAAGCGTATCAATCTTACATTCAATATGAATAGGTGAATCGAAAACAAAAAACAGAAAGCCCTGACAAATCATGAATGAACAATAATTAGAAAATTAATATGATCAAAGGGCACAACAATATTCAGGTGAATTTTATTGTTTATTACAAATTTGGGAATGAGCTAACTAATGAATAATGGGACGTGACATTTGTTTACTTCACTGATGATGAAATTGACTTACTTTTCATCTTTGTAACACTGCAGAATAGCAATTTATATGTCTGAAATGTTTGAATTAAGCTCTTCCCAATAAAAAAAATCAGTAAAATCACATTGACTTCTTCATCTTTAAGACTGCAACAATATCAAATACTTTCCAGGAATTTAGAACCAGCAGAATTAGTTAATTTGGTTGCTTGGGAACTCGAAGAGAATAAACAGCAGATTCTGTGAATTAGTCATTCAATGTGATTATTCAGCTGAAGACAACATCCCTTCTTTGCAAAAATGCTCAACTTCGAAAAATTCAAAATGCATTGTCATTGTTTAATGAAACAATACAGAAACGTTAATTCTTTTTTCATTTGACTTAACAAAACGCAGGAATTTTACATGATTTTGTGTCATGAAAAATACTTAAATCTTATGATGATTAGAAATGCAGTAAATGTTCGCATCAAAGTGAAACATATTTAAACGAATTCAATTATGTTTCTGCAGGTAAAATAAGAATTAATTTAAACAATGAATGAGAGATTGCACACTATATTAGTTATTCATGTAAAGAGCCGTAATTCCACGTTCACAGCACGTACTGGATTGAATAATTATTAGGTATGAGCAACAACTGAATTATAAAATTCGATCAATGAATTTAGAAATAATGAGAAATCTCATTTTGCTATGTGTCTGAGGAATATGTGCAAACAAACAGGAATTATTGCAATGAAAAATAATTGGAGGTCTGTGAATTTAAAGTCTGTGATTACGGAGATCATTCAAATAAGCAAACATCAGACATTCACAATTAATGTTGGATGGGAATTCCTTGGATCCACTGTGGGATACTTGACCTGAAAAGAAAGTTTCATACTGCAGTGTTGGTACTCAGAAACAATTGGTTAAATTACAATGTGAATCTCACTTTACTTGTTCAAAAGACTTTCTTAAATAATTGCACAATTATTATCATGACAATGACTTGATAATGTTGCTATATGAGCAATTAAAATGATTCAATATTTCAATATATTTGCTGTTATGTTGATTGAATATTTATTAAAATTGGTAAATTGTGGAATAAAATATAGTAAGTCCCTTTATGAATTGAAGAAAAAATGAGCCATTCAGTGATTATAGAAAATGTTTTTTCTTTCTTTACTAAAAAATGAAGGTAAAACAAGAAATATGAATTTCTATCAAATGGTTTCATCATAGAGACATGTTATTTTAATTTAGATGATTAATATTATGGTCAGAATTCAGACATTTGTGTCAGAATTTGGAAGAAAGTTAATAGATAATGAAAGTGAGCATGAAAGTGAACAAATGATACAGTCAATGACATTTGGTACATAAAGGAATTATAATAATTGTTCATTATTGTACAGTGATGAATAATGTTGGAATAGAAAAGACAAAAAGAATTAATATGTTCAAAACAGTTATTTTCTTACAATTAAATGATACCAATAATCATTTTGCAGAGCACGTGATTTGGAAAAAAAAGTCATTTACAGTGTTATATAAACTGAAAACTACTTCCATTTTGCAAAAATGGAGACTTTCCCAAATTCAAAACTTAGGTTTGCTGAATTATACAACAAAAACGGTTGTAATTTGAAATATCTATTGCACACAAATTTAAAGTAAGTAAACTTAAAGATTTTTAGAATCACAAAACGTTTGTTGTTTGCATGATTGTATTACAGTCAATATCTGTGATAAAGTAGAAGCATTGTTTTAAGCAACATAAATCATCTTTAACTACTGAACTGAAATAGAAGATATCAGTTCCACTTGTTGCATGGAATAGTAAACAAATGCTTACTGTTGTCATTGGTTTCAGGAGCAATAAGATACTTACTCAGGTTATTCTACTGAACAATAGTCAGATGGTGATGGAAGTCTTTGTGTTGCTTTACGTGTATTGTTTAGTGTGAACACTGGGTTCGCTAAAATTGAGATATTTGCATGAATTAGGAACAGAGTGATAATTGGGTGCGAATGATCTGATTTAAAATCAGACAGTTTATGATATTTACGAGGATTGCTGAATGAAACATTCTTAAACCATCATGCAATCAATGGGATAAGTGAGAGATATGCAAATTGAACTTTCAAATGAACACACCCTGATATTTTCACACCATTTCAATGTCACATTCAATATAAATAGATGACTGGAAAGCTAAACACAAGTCTCACACAATTCATAAACTGACCAATAACCAAAAATTGATAAATAATAGCAAGTGGCATTTGTTTATTTTACTGAGAAGTAATTGATCTTTTCTCATATTTATAGCACTGGAGCATAAAATTCTGTGTTGTTTTAACTAAGATCTACAGAACAAGAGAAAATTAATAACTATCATGACTTTACATATTTCACCTTTATGACTGCAACATTCTCAAATATTTTCTGAGGAATATGGATTGAGTGGAAGTAGATACATTTTGCTATGAGTAACTAGAAGAAAGTATATAGAGAATACTGTGATTATTGGAATGGACGATGATACCTCCAAATAATCTACTGATATTGTGATTGGATATACAGTAAGTGTCAGAATCAAAGTAAATTATAATCAAATTAATTCAAAAATATTTCCAAGTTTAAAATAAATACAATATTCACAATGATTGAGAGATTGTACATTACATTACCTTGCAGTATTTATTGTGCAGAAGCATAATTCAACATATGTAGCCCTTACTAGATTGCACAATTTTTAGATATAAGATATATTAGCAACAAACGGATTTAAAAAATATATATTCGTGAATTTCAGAATAATGAGATATCTCATCTTGATATTAGACTGAGTAATATGTAGAAATGAAGAGAAGTATCGCAGGAAAAAGTAAATGGAGTTCTCTGAATTTCAAAGGCTGAGATAATTGTTATATTTGACCTGAGCAAAAATCAGATATTTACAAAGAATTTTGCAAGGGATATTATTGGTCGTTTGGTATGTGCATGGGCCTGAACAAATAGGTATTAATGTAGTAGCATTGACAACAAGAAATAATGAATGAAATTTTCAAAAAAACACTACATTTTTACAAAGTCTATGTTAAATTGCTGTGCAATTATTGTAATTGATAATTGCTTTTAGAATCCTGACAGATAAATTGACTTAATATTTTGAAAACACTTTGCTCTGATGTTGATTGGATATTCATTAAGATTAAGAAACTGAAAATTAAAGCATAACATTTAGCTGGATGGTGTGAAAAAATCATTCAGCAGCAATTGAAAAAAAAAGATTTTGTTTAAAAATGCAGGCAATTCAAGATTTATATGCTTCCAATAGTTTTCTTAAAGAGTCATGTCAATTTTGTTGATGTAATTTTTACCACAATAAATGTTCCGATATTTATTTCAGAATTAGAAGGAAAAGAATTAGGCCATGAAAGTGACTATTATTGTGAACAAAATACAGGGTCACTGACATTTGATACGGAAAGGAATTCTCAGAATTGTGTGATTATTGTTCACTGACATCTAATATGGGAGGAAAAGGAGAATTGTTAACATTTCCAAGCAATTTTTTTTCTTCTACGAAATGAAAATAAAAATAATTTTGTAGGGCAATTTGTTTGAAAAAAGGAAACAGTCATTTCATATGACATTTGAGCTGAAGACTCGTTCCCGTTTCCCCCATTGTAGTCTTTATAATAATTTAAAACTTAGTGTTGGTTAAACGAAAGAACAAATGGATATAATCGAAATGTTTCCTTATACATCAAAAAAAGTAAATGTAAAGCAATTTTATCATGAAAATTATATCGCTCTGAATGTAATCATTTCACATACAATAAATGTATGTGTTGAATTGAAATGTCATCATAGCTGTAGAATTCTTTTCCCTGGCAGGGAATGAGGACTCAGGAGGCAATCTGAGCTCAGGCATGTGGAAGATGTTTACTCATGCAGCAACCAGTTAGTAAAGGGATTGTCCCCCGAGACCAATATCGGAAGGGAGATCCATAACACACTGTAACATTTCCAGTAAAAAGCAGCATTTTTATGGACTTTCTGCATCTCACATGCCACATGCAATGTGGTTACAGCCCTTCCCTCCTCATCCAGCCACCCGATTGAAACATATAATCGCAGATGGGCATTCTAATGGACATTCCCAGATTCCTATTGGGATCTTTCCATGCATCTTATTGACTTAGATTGCAAAGTTATTCCTGAACTCCCTCGGGCCTCTCAGGATACCTTATCAGCTGGGACATTTTGCGCTCTGCTATTCATTATATTTTATTTTATCAAAGCCAATTACTCCTCATATCATTCACTGTCTTAATTATATATGTACAAAGAAATAGAAAAGACAGTTAATTTTAGCTTACTTGCGATAAGATTAGTAATATGACTTGTGTTATAAAGTTCGTTATATTGTGTAAAATTATACAGCTACTCTTTCTGTCAGGACTTTATAATTAATGAGCAATCAACATCATACCATGAAGTTAATTCCTAAAACTAGCTAACTACAAATCTCTGTCTAAATGCTTTTCTATAATGTTTTTAGTAGTCATTGGTTACATATATCAAACTTATGTTGCAAATTTCCCCTATTATACTCAATAATCTGTAATTAGAACCTATGTTTAATGTTCTGAGTAACTGTAAAATAATAACTATATCTGACAAATGAGCTCTTCTGTTGTCATGTTAGCTGCTTAGTGAGTTAACTAAACTGCACCCTGCAGCTGCTGTTTATTCATTTACTGGGACAATTATCCTTTCATTTATGAAGATCAGGATTCGTCATTTGTCAGTATGTCGACATGCTGTTATCAAGAAATGTCTGGAATGCTGTAGTCCTGGCGTTGGAGTAGGGCCATTGGTAGTGTGCTTTCTTTTAATTTAAGGCTGGAACAGAATGTTAATCTAGTTTATCACCCCCCTGACACCTTGTATTTTAGTTCTAAGGGGGGCTGCCTGTTTTTGATTGTCAGGCATTTTGTATGAGCCAATATGGACCATTCTATTCCAGGTGGGTGCAGGCCATGCCCAGAACAGCAAATCAACTAAGATTCAAGTATTGAAATAAAAATCACCATTCGCTACCATTGGTTTCTGCACAATGCAATACGTTTACGTTATTGAGCCTTAATTTCACACTTAAAGCTCATTATACTGGATTTTATCAATTCTTAAATATTAGATATAAGCAACAATTAATCTTAAAAACATTTCATAGCAAATTTAAAAATGATTAGAAATCTCATATAGCTGCCCGTCATGTGTAAAAATGAACAGCATTTATTGGAGTGTAAAATAATCAGACGTCTCTTAATATATAAGGACGAATATTAATCCAATGATTTCTGTGAACGTTCAAATGAGAAGGGAACAGATATTATCTGTGAGTGTTGGATAGGGAATCATTAATTAGTTTGTGTTTGTGTTATCCTGGAATAAGAGAACTATTATTCTTCTTTTAATATTGACACTAAGAAATAATGGATTAAATTAAAATGTGAATTTGACGATGTTTGTTACAAAACCTAAACTGAATTTCTGTGTGATTTTTTGGAATGACAATGAATTCATAATTAATTTTAGAACTTTGGCAAAGTAAATGATTCAATATTTCCAAATGCGTTTGCTCTGATGTTGACTAGATATTTCTTAATCTGTCAGCTGAGAATGCAAATTCTGGCATGATGACATGGAAGGACATTAGACATTCGTGAACGTTGATCAGAAATGGTTTATCCTTCAAAATTCTCAGATCTTCAAGATTTCTATACTTGGTTTCTCTACTTTTCTTCTGGAGAAATATATTATATATCAAGAACAAATTCTGCATTGTAGTTAATTCATGCATTTTTTCATATCATCAATATTTAGACATATGAGTCAGAATTATAATGAAAATAAGTCAATAAGGAAGATTTATTTTCACAGAAGCATACAGTCAAGAGCATTTATCAACGTATTTGTTTCAATATTGTCTCTGAATAAACGGATAAATACGTTTAATGGGGGATCTATTGACAATGTAATGAACCATAATATCATTATTATCATACTTTTTGGATTGGATATCTATCAGAAAAAAATTCCTATATTCAGGACTTGCTTCATCTCGATACATGTTACACGTAGTATCCTCAGTCATAACGTGTCATCATGGGTCTCTCTCCCCCATCTCTGGATGCACAGAACAGTTTTGTCTGATACCGAGATATATTAGCACCACCACTGGGTCAGTTTCAGGACTTTTCAATCCTTTCTCACTTACACCTTGTAGGGGTCAATAATAGAATATTTCAATTTAAAGAACGTGTAATAAATTCATCGCATCACCTTACAAATGGTTTGGTCAGAACTGCTTGGATGCAGTTGCAGTGGAAATACTCTTTAAGGTGTACACTCTGTGTAATGAATAATCTTCAAAGACAAATCACTTTCACATTGCAGAGCGAGCACAGATCTTACTCAGGAGCATTTGCCACTCCGAGTGTCCTCAGTACAACTATGATCCTCCCTATACCCAACTGTGTGTGTGTGTGTGTGTGTGTGTGTGTGTGTGTGTGTGTGTGTGTGTGTGTGTGTGTGTTTGTATGTGTGTGCATGTGCAGATGCTGCTGTCAGTTTGGATGGTGCTATGGTCTACCTCCCTGTCCCCACCTCCTAGACTGAATCCCTTATGGTTTTCTCCCTCCACTGCCATCAATGCAGTAGAGTTTGAAGGCCAGCAGAGGCGGACATTGCATCACTTTAAACCCACAGAGGCTGGCAGATCCGCTGTACACATTGATACGCACAGAGACACGCAGATACACAAAGATATGCATATAGATACACAGGCACACATAGAGACTGGTGCAGTCACACAAATACTAAAGTACACAGAGAGAAATGCCAACACACTGATGCATGTGCACACACAGATATACAGGCATCAGTACAGACACACCACAAACAATGAAACACTGATGTTTATACAGACATGCAGAATCTGCGAGCATTTATTTTTCGCGTGCTGACTTCCTCAATATTTCACTCGATCGTGTGGTGTGTGCCAATATTTCTGTTGATCCCTAGGGATTCCTCTGCACCCTCACTATAGCTTCTACGTCTTTCCTATGTCGAAGCGACCAGAACTGAACACAATGTTCCAAGTGTGCTGTTACGACACAGTAATGAACCCATTTGTGAATTAAACCAAACACCCAGAAAAGCTTACCTTGCCTTATAATCTGTTAAAGCACCCATCCTCCTCCTCTAACCAAAGACAAAGTACCTGTGCCACAGCTTGGAAAGTTAACGAGTTTTTTTATTCCTTATTTTTTTTCAACAGTCTCTTTGGGAAATTAGACTAGTGGAAATGGAGGTTAGGGTAGTTGAATGTTCCTCCTGCAGAATGTGGGAGGTAAGGGTTACCACCAGTGTCCCTGCTGACTACATCTGCTGGAAGTGCATCTGACTCCAGCTCCTTGAAATCCGCGTTAGGGAACTGGAGCTGGAGCTGGATGAACTTCGGATCATTCGGGAGGCAGAGGGAGTTATTGAGAGGAGTTACTGGGAGGTCGTCACTCCTAAGGTACAAGAAAAAGGCAAATGGGTTACAGTCAGGGGACGGAAAGGGAACTGGAAGGCAGTGCAGGGATCCCCTGTGGCCATTCACCTCAACAATAAATATACCGTTTTGTATACTATGGGGGGGACTTACCAGGGGAAAGCAGTGGGGTAGAGGGCTCTGGCACAGCGTCAGTCCCTGCTGCTCAGAAGGGAAAGGGGAAGAGGAGCAGAGCAGTAGTCATTGGGGACTCCATAGTTGGGGGGACAGATAGGAGGTTCTGTGGGGAGGAGAGAGTCTCACGGTTGGTGTGTTGCCTCCCAGGTGCCAGAGTTCGTGATGTCTCTGATCGTGTTTTTGGGATCCTTAAGGGGGAGAGGGAGCAGCCCCAAGTCGTGGTCCACATAGGCACCGACGACATAGATAGGAAGAGGGTGGGGATTTAAGGCAGAAATTCATGAAGCTAGGATGGAAGCTTAGAGCTAGGATGAACAGCGTTTTTGGTTCTGGTTTCTTGTCCTTGGCAAGGAATAGGGAGAGAGAGAAGGTGAACACGTGGCTACAGGGATGGTGCAGGAGGGAGGATTTTGGATTCTTGGATAATTGGGGCTCTTTCTGGGGTAGGTGGGACCTCTACAAGCAGGATGGGGTTCATCTGAACCAGAGGAGTACCAATATCCTGGGGGGGGCGGTGGAATTCGCTAAGGCTATTGGGATGGGTTTAAACTAATCCAGCAGGGAGATGGGAACCAGAATTGTAGTTAGAGTATAGAAAGGGTTGAGAGTAGGTAGTTCCAAAATCAAGTTTCAGGGACGCAAGATGGCACCGGCAAGCAAGAGGTTGGTTTGAAGTGTGTCTACTTCAACGCCAGGGGCACCCGGAATAAGGTGGGTGAACTTGCAGCATGGTTTGGTACCTGGGACTTCAATGTTGTGGCCATTTTTGAGACATGGTTAGAGCAGGGACAGGAATAGTTGTTACAGGTTCCAGGATTTAGATGTTTCAGTTAGAACAGAGAAGATAGTAAAAGAGGGGGAGGTGTTACATTGTTGGTCAAGGTCAGTATTGCAGTTGCAGAAAGGATGTTTGAGCATTCGTCAACTGAGGTGGTATGGACTGAAGTTAGAAACAGGAAAGGAGAGGTCACCCCGTTGGGAGTTTTCTATAGGCCTCCGAATAGTTCCATAGATGTAGAGGAAAGGATAGCAAAGATGATTCTCGATAGGAGTGACAGAGACAGGATAGATGTAATGGGGAACTTCAACTTTTGAAATATTGAACGGGAACACTATAGTACGAGTACTATAGAGTGGTCAGATTTTGTCCAGTGTGTGCAGGAGGTCTTCCTGACACAGTATATAGACAGGCCAACAAGGGGCGAAGCCACATTAGTTTTGATACTGGGTAATGAGCCTGGTCAGGTGTTAGACTTGGAAGTAGGTGAGCACTTTGGTGATAGCAATCACAATTCTGTTATGTCTACTTTAGTGATAGAAACGGATAGGTGTATACCACTGGGCAAGAGTTACAGCTGGGGGAAAGGCAATTACGATGCCATTAGGCAAGATTTAGGAAGCATAGGATGGGGGAGGAAACTGTTGGGGATGGGCACATTAGAAATGTGGATCTTTTTCAAGGAAAAGCTACTGTGTGTCCTAGATATGTATGTACCTGTCGGGCAGGGAGGAAGCTGTAGAGCGCGGGAGTCGTGGTTTACGAATGAAGTGGAATCTCTGGTCAACAGGAAGACGGCGACTTATGTTAGGATGGGATGTGAAGGCTCAGTTAGGGCGCTTGAGGGTTACAAGGTCGCCAGGAAAGACCTAAAGAGAGAGCTTTGGAATACTTTGCCTGCAACAGTAGTAGATTCACCAACTGTAAGTACATTTAAGTCGTCATTTATCAAGCATATGGACGTACATGGAATAGTGTAGGTTATATAGGCTTCAGATTGATATGACTGGTCGGCGCAACACCAACGGCTGAAGGGCCTGTACTGCGCTGTAGTGTTCTATGTTCTATGTTCCCCTACCTCCTCTGACTCCTGGCGCAAGTTCCTTCCACTATCCTGATGAGCCTTAACCTCACTAAGGGGTAAATGTAGATGTAGGGGTATGGGTGGGTTACGCTTCGGCGGGGCGGTGTGGACTTGTTGGGCCGAAGGGCCTGTTTCCACACTGTAAGTAATCTAATCTAATCTAAAGCAATCATCTTGTTCCTCACAAAAGTATAGAACATCTTAAGTTTTACCTTAATTCTACTCACCAAGTCTTTTTCATGCCCACTTCTCGCTCTCCTGAGATTATTCTTCACTTCCTTCCTGACTACCTTGTAACCCTCTAGAGCCTTGTCTGATCCTTGCCTACTTAACCCTAAGTCATTTTCCTCCTTCCACTTGAGATATTCGACATCCATTGATACAATGGAGATATGGAGCTGCAAATGGATTGGAGCTGCACATCCTGTCACTTCCAGCATGGGCTGCAAGTTTCCCAAGCTGGGCAGTTATCTAACACAGTGTTACTGAACAATGCACTGGGGCAGTGTACACAGCTGTACATGCTGGGAGGGTAACTGCTCCTGGTTTACAGTTCAATGAACTGGGGTGGTGTAGACAGCTCTACATGCTGGTAGGATAACTGCTCCTGATTTAAAGATCCATGACTTGGGGTGGCGTACATTGCTCTACATGCTGGGAGGGTAACTGCTCCTGGTTTACATAACAATTCACTGCTGTTCACTGCATAGCTCACAGTGCGGAGAGGCAGTTCATGGACTGGTGTGATCTGCACAGATTGCTGGGTTGTATTGAGCAGTACACTAGCCTGGTCTGTACACTGTTACATGCTGCACAGATATATCATCTGGATTATGGTGTGTGATTCTGTGACGGGGATTTCAGCTGATTGCTCTGCACACTTACTTTATATTCTTATTTTTGTTATTAGACCTACGAAAGTACGACTCATCCAGTTAATCCCATTTGTCTGAGAAGAGCCACGTTTACTGAACTTGTCGATCAAGTAATCATCCAATTATAACATGAATATCCGTCCTTCTGTACCTTAACCTGGCCGTTGGTGCTCATATCCCTGGAATACCGGGGAAATCATTATGAAGCTCAGAAACAATGTGCAAAACGTATGGCTCGTGGTCTCCTGTACGTCCCGGCTGTGGGTCCCATTTGGATCCCTAGTGTATCGAAAGCTGGCATTGCGAAGCTCAGAAACAATGAAATGGTATGTGTCAGACTGCTGTTCACTTCCCAGTGTGTTCCATGTGGTACTCCATAGACAGGGGTGCGTGTGCTAGGCTGTTGTTCACTTCCAGGTGTGTTCCATGTGGTAGTCCATAGACAGGGAGGTGTGTGCTGGGCTGTTGTTCACTTCCTGGTTTGTCTCTTGTGGTACTGCATGGACAGGGGTGTGTGTTTGACTGTTGCTCACTTCCCGGTTTGTCCCATCTCGTACTCCATAGACAGGGAGGTGTGTGCTGGGCTGCTGTGCACATCCCGGTGTGCCCCATGTGGTGGTCATTGGACAGGTGTGTGTGTGTGTTGGTCTATTGTTCACTTCCCGGTGTGCCCCATGTGGTGCTCCATGTTGGACAGGGGTTCCGGCAGCTTTAGACACACCTTTGAACCTTGGACTGTGCGTGTCAACTGAACACCTGTGCTTGTCCCTCTCAAATGATTTAGTGGGCAGTAACACGAGGAAACCTCTCGAGTATTATTGTAAAAGTGCAGGCATCTAACTTGTAGCTGAGGGGCTTCTGACTGACTCCTCTTATTGAAAAGTTAGTGGAGGTAAGTGAATGGTTTGCTCGAGGTTGTGCTGTGACCCGCCTCAGACATTCAGGGAGACCTGAGGATTTGGTGACCCAACTCGGGATGGAGCATAAGGACTGTAGTTACAACACCTGCGTCTGTACGATGAACAACAAATGGAGCAGAGGCTGCACAGAGAGGAAGAACTGAAACCACCGAGTGAGTTTTTTTTCCAGGAACAGCTTCCCAAGTTACATTTAACTCAGGAGCAGAGTGTGAGGGGAGAGGTTACATGAGCAGAACTAATGTAGTGTACAAAATCCCATGCAAGGACTGCACAAAACACTGCATCGGACAAACAGGAAGACAGTTAACGACCCGTATACACGAACACCAATTAACCACGAAACGACATGACCAGCTATCCTTAATAGCCACACACACAGACGACAAGCAACATGAATCCGACTGGGACAACAGTACCATTACAGGGAAAGTCAAACAGAGAACAGCCAGGGAATTCCTAGAGGCATGGCACTCATCCACAGACTCTATCAACAAACACATCAACCTGGACCCAATATACCGGCCACTACAGCAGACAGCTCGAACTGACAACCAGAAGCGGCAGAGACAGGCCACTATAAATGCCGGTGGAAACAGCATAGAAGCGCTTCACAGGAGGCCCCCAAGCACTGAGGATGTCACCTAGACAGGGGACGAAACGTTTGTAAGACAAATTCCCAGCTCGGCGAACAGAACCACAACGAGCACCCGAGCTACAAATCTTCTCCCAAACGTTGACAGACTATATATTATCTTTAATCCCATTTACTAAACTTTTATCCATTGACTCCACCTATCCATATCCAATTACAGACTCTCCACCTTCCCTTGATAATTTAGTTTCCTGTGTATCTTAGTTTAATCGGCATACATAGTTACAGTACATTTGTTCCACTCCTCCTGATCATTGATACAGATTGGAAAGAGCTGTGGACCCTGCACTGGTCACTGTGTGACTCCACTGGTGACGTTCTGTCAAATTGACTAAGGCTGATTTATCCAGAGTGTCTGCTTCCTGTCTGATAACCAGTCCTCCCCCATTTATGTGTAATACATTCAAAGCGCTGAATAAGAACGAGGAGCATCGGTTCGGCAATTCAGCCCCTCAGGCCTCTTCCGACATTGAATACAATCATAGCTGATGTCATTGCGGCCTCAAAACCACGTTCCTGTCCGCTCTCCATATTCCTTCACTTACTCAATATCCCAGCACATACTGCACTCTGGGGCAGTGAATTACACTGATTCCCAACCCTGTGACAGAAGTATGTTCTCCTCATCCCTGTTTCATTTCTCCCCCACCTCATCCTAAAACTATGGTTTTAGGATCGTTCGAGATTGTCCCACATGAGGAAATATCCACGTCACATCTACATTGTCAATCACCTTTAACATCGTCCAGACCTCCGACATCTCCTCTCATTTTTCTATACTCCAGGCAGTGTTAGCCCGAACTGCTCAATCTCTCTTCAGTGGACAAACTCCACATCTCTGGAGTCAATCGAGTAAACCACTTCTGAACTGCCTCCATGGCAAATACATCCCTCCTACAGTCAGGACACCAAGACTGCACACAGTACTCAGTTGCGATCTCACACCTCCCTCCCTTTATAATCCATTGTTTTAGAAATAAATTCCGAAGTTGTATTTGCCTTTCTCATTATCTGCTGTACCTACATCGGAGTATTCTGTAGTATGGACGCGGACAGCCAGATCCCTCTGTAACTAATCATTCTGAAGTCTCTCTCTCCATTTGGATAATAATTTGCCTTTCTGCTGCACTGATCCACACGGATACACTCATACTTTTCGTTGTTCAGTTTCTTCTGTCAAATGTTGCTCCAACCTATCCATATACATTTTCTAACTTTCTTCCATCTTCATTGCAATTTCTCACCTGAGTTAGTGTCATCTGTAAATTTGTTTATAACATGTTTTATTCTCTCAACTACTTAAGACTATAGATTGTAAATAGTTGTGGCCTGGGGACCAAGACATATGGTTTCCTAAAAGTTGAATTTTGCCAACAGATAATGACACATAGTTTTCCATCGCACAGCATTTTGTAGCTTCACTAAGCCTGTACCGAGCTGATAAATTACTTTTAATCATAAACGATCTTATTCTGCAGAATAATCATTTGTGCAGAGTTATTCAATGCATTCTGGAAGTCCAAATATTTCATCTCTCGGATCCCCATGATCGAAATTATGTTGATTCTGATGGATTGTGGTTTGACATTTCAAATTTCTTGTCATTAATTCCTGAATAATCGACTTTACCAATATTTCTTAAATTTCAACAGTTTTCTCACTACTATATTCCATCGTGAAGGTGATCATTCTAAATTCTTACCTCTCTATAATCTCTTTGTTTGCTCCAATCCTGTATAATTGGCACATGGTGTGAAATGACCTGCTCTGATTGCTCTGTAAGAGGTCGGAGTCGCTGAATGGACTCATTCCCTTCCTTGTGCACAAAATCGAGGTTCTGATGGTTTTCTGGTGTTCCACACCACCATCTCGATGGTCTGCCTGACCTCCTCCTGTTGATGCATAAGAGTCGTGAGGGCTTATGCAATCTTCCTGTTGCTGTGTATCAGTTTGAGGGGCTGAAAAACCTTCTCATATTCCTCCATCACAGGCTGGAGATACTGAATGGTCTTTCCTGCATCACTGATATCGGACTGAGGGAATGATTGGCCTTCTTCTGTTCCCATACACGAGACACGTGAGGTAAACTTCTTCCTCCTTTCCCATAACACATCTTACAGATTGCATCCTTCTCCAATTCCCGTGCAACAGGCTCGAAGGGACTGAATATCCTCCTGGTATCCCAATGCGCCAATCTCCAGTCCCTGTGTGACCTGTTCCAGTTCCTATGTTACAGACTTGAGGAGGCTGAATAGACTGATCCTTTTGCGACAGAGCAGGGTACTGGTGCTGCATGGCCTACTCTGGGCCCAGTGTTATCGACTCGAGGAGCTGACTGGCCTCCTCCGGTAACTATATATCAGGCTCCAGGTGCTGAATAGCCTCTTCCTGTTCTGGTGTAACAAGGTCAATGTCCTTCGAGACACTACCTCCTAATAAATGACAGAAGGCGCTGACCGAGAGAGTGCCCGTATTCTGAAGCACTCTCGTCTCCATATCTAACATACAAAGACGAACCATTAATATAGACTTTTTCTGTATAAAGTCCTCAAGCTGAAAGTAACAAAAGAGTTCCCTCCCAGATACCTCATATTCCTGGCTCAGCTGCCCAAAATTCAACATGTCCTCCTCGTCAAAAAATTCTCCCAAACAGGAAACTCACCTGGACTCCCAGAGCCTAAAGCCAGAATCCATCAATCCCGGCTGGAATCCTACAAATCCTACAATGGGAGTGAAAGACGAAGTTTTTGTTTTGTAAAGTGCCCTCAACTTGTCGGATCATTCTCCATGCTTTCACTGTGTTAAGGACAATCGGTTTCCGCAATTCTCCATAATAGTCCTCATCTTGTCCATGAACAACAGACTAATGAGGGGATATTTTGCCTGGAAGGCCTGGATGTCAAGCCAAATTGACCATGAGTCCTGACAAGCCCAATCAGCCACATCAGATAGCAAGGAACTTAGTTGGGATTTCTTACTTGTGGAAGCTGCAATTTGCCAGCTTAATAGGAGGCCATCTGTGACGAAAGATGGGAGATCAAAGCCGACTGTTAAGCCTCCATAGCGCCTTTCTGGGCAGCGTCAAAGGGAGCATTGGAATGGGGTGTCATAAACAAGGAAGGACATTCATTGTAACCAGAGCTAACCCAAACAGGATATTAGAAGATTCTGTCTTATCTTCTCTCGCAACTGCACGAAGTTTGCTTTATGTAATTGATCAAAGGCTTGGATGATAAAAATACCTAAACCTCCTTGTGACCATCTGCAAGGGAATCAGATTCCACCCTAAGGTCGGGTACTCTAATAAGACCCCCAACAGGGATGCCCTCCGATTTCATAAAATTGATTTTATCCCCTGAGAAAGATCCAAATAAATTAATCATTAATATTAAACAGGACACAAATATCATTGGGTTAGTGAGAAAGAGAGGAACACCATCTGCTTAAAGGGTGGTCCTCTTTCACAACAGAGAAAGTGAGGACTGCAGATGCTGGAGATCACAGCTGAAAATGTGTTGCTGGAAAAGCGCAGCAGGTCAGCCAGCATCCAAGGAACAGGAGAATCGACGTTTCGGGCATGAGCCCTTCTCCTGCTCCTTGGATGCTGCCTGACCTGCTGCGCTTTTCCAGCAACACATTTTCAGCTCTTTCACAAAGGACGTTTGAGGCCAGCGTTTGCGACAAAATGTTAAAGACCACGTTTAATAATGATATAGACATATACAAAGTGCAATCCTCTGGGACCTTCCCTCACTTGAGAATAAGATAAATACTTCCTTCTCTCATAGAGGACGGGAGGCAGTCCTTACTGTACAAATAATTGTACATAACCAACATTGGCCCAGCCAGCATGTCTATGAACTCCTTCTAAATCTCACTCCGAAAATCCATCCGGGCCGGGGGTTTTACCATTCTGGAGCTGTCTCACTGTCTCCTGCATCTCTCGGATTGTCGGAGGGGAAATGTAAAGAGACGCCTGCTCTGAACTTACACCTGGGAGGTCCAAGGTCTTAATAAATGACTCCATAATCTCCAATCAGTCCTCCCAGCCCGCTGACTGGAAAAACCCAGAGTAGAACTTCCTGAACTCTGCATTATTTTTTTCGTGATCGTGGGTGATAATAGCAGCAATCTTCTTTCTGGCCAAGTATGCCTAACATCTACCTGGTTATCACCATGCTCGAATAACTTCTGTTTCACAAAGGAAATCTCTCTCTTTGCTCTCTGGGCGAGTACAACATTCAGAGCAGTCCGGAGGGCTGTAATCTGCTGCGATTAAGTTACAGACGGTCGGACAAAATATGGTCTCTTAGCTCTCTTCAGCTGAGCCTCAAGTATACGCTGATGCTCTCTCTTTTGCCGCTTCCGAGTCGCCGAGCAAGAAATAATCAAATCCCTTGCATAGGTTTTGGCAGTCTCCCAGAGCACCGTCGGATTACTGGCCGTACACAAGTTAATGTTCCAAAAATATTAAAATTCCCCCGAAAAATACTCAATGAATTTTCTATCCTTCAGGAGGAAAGGATCCATGTGCCATTGCCGTTAGCCTGTCCCATCGCCACCATCCTTGATCTCCATGTACACTGCCACATGATCAGAAATGGCTACGTTCGAAATTCTTCAGGACAGCACTGAATTTAAAAAGACCAATGGGGCATATAACATGTCAATCCTAGTATAGCATTTATGTGGGTTATCAGGGTGAAGACATCTTACACATCCACCAACCCAGCTACCTGTTCAGGTCCACCAGCTGCCTGGATGGCGGGGAAATACCCGCGAGTACCCCCGACATCCTATCCACCTCGGGGTTCATACATCAGTTAAAGTCTCCCTTTAATTGTACGACCTTGTGAGCGCATCTAAATGAAATTTGAGCGGGTGTGCTGGGGGCAATATTATTCAAGGTCCAGTATTCCTCTCGATGTATTAAAGTTTTAAGGATCAGAGACCACCCACATTTATTCTTAATTTGGTCAAACAACTGATGTGGAAGTTTCTTATGAATGATAAAAGCTACTCCTCAACTTGTTGAATTAAAGGATAAAGAAACACCCGTCTGAACCTTCCCTGCTGGAACTTTAAATGCTCCTTATCGGTTAGGTGTGTTTCCTGCAGCAAGGCTACATCAACCATTTCTGTTTTTCTACATTTTTTCTCTTAATCAGTGAATGGCTCCCTTTAACATTCCAGGTGCACCATTTAAACGAGCGGTTAGCCGTAACCATCTGAAGCAGCCCATGACCCACTGGGAGAAGAACCCCATTTATATCGTGCTGAGTGAAAGCTGTAAACAGTTCGTATAAACTTGAAAACATAACGACAAAAACGAACAAATCAGAACCTCTAACAACTACTTCTACCATGAACCAACATGGAACACAAATAAGCGGAGACTTTCCCCCTTGCCCACAGGGGACGCTCATACTACCTACTAATCCCACATGGCTCCCCCTAGCTGAATCCGCTCCCAACCCAGACAAAACAAAGTTAGAAAACGGGTCTCACAAAAAGAAAATTAAAAGTGGGCATTCGACCCCGTCCCATCCATACCTTCACCCGAGGCAGTCCTGGTGAAACAAATGTAACTACCCCACCTCCCCAACCGCCTTTCCTATTCCATACTAAGAGAGAGAGAAACGAAAAGCAAATGATTGAAAAAACAAAGGATAATGGGAGGGGAGGAAGAAAGGAGGAGAGAGAAAAAGGAAAAATGGGACCTCCACATACTTAAAAAAACCCAAAATGAGGTAAACTAGGCAAAGCCCAGAGAAAACAAAGGGAGCACATTTGTCCAAATTATTTGAACCAGCAATCTATTTTAATGTGTACAGGAAGTCCGTTGCGTTTTCTAGTGAGTGAAAATTAAACACGGACCCTCCATGGCTGAAACGTAATGTTGCTGGATACCTTACAAAGTACAGAATATTCACATCCCTCAGCGTCCTTTTTGCCTTACCAAAGGCTTGCCTCTTGCGGATCACAGCCGTAGAAAGTTCTTGTAAAAAATATAATTCATGATCCTTTTTAAATCAGAACCAATGGATCCTTCCGCAGAGCTCGAGAAGCTTCCAGCACCTGTTTTTCTACAACATGCTTGAGTTGCACTCAGACCGGGCAGGGACGCTGGTCAGATCCAGGCCTGCACTCTGCGACCCGGTGGGCTCGCTCGACCGGCACCCAGTCAGCCCTGCCTTCCAGCTTCAAAAATTGTGTGAGACATTGTTCCAAGAAGCTGACGAGCTGGCTTTCTTGTTCCCGTTCCGGCAGCCCGACCAAGCTGATGTTCTTCTAAGGGCTCCGATTTTTGTGGTCGTCGACCTGCTCTACTAAGTCCTGTACTTACCATTCCATAGCTTGGACCCGACTAGCTGAGGATTCTGCCATAGTTTCCAAAGCCAGTGTCCCTTCTTGCACCTCCACGACCTGTGGCCCGAGACTCTGTATCTCCTGGTCATGCTTCTGCAGTTTGCCTGGGATCATTTCCAGCATGGTTCTGGTCTCCTCCTTTGCTGAATCAATCTTCTCTCGCATGGTCGTGCACTCCGAGACCAGGCTCTGCTCCACAAAAAAGTTCCCTGGGGTGCTCGCGGAGGCTGAGATCACAGCTGCAGGCGTATCCATTGCTGCAGTACCCTGCTTGTTGTGATCCTCCTGGTCATTTTCCCTTAATCATTTTCCTTACTCACTTAAAATGCCAAATAGAAATACTGGGATCAAAAACAACCGATTTTATCACAATAGGGTAGAAAGAGAGGGTGAATGCATCACTTTGTCTGGCTTCTGGTGCAGAGCTCAGCAGGGCAGTCCGACTGGATCGCCGTCATCTTGGATCTCACCCGAATAATCACTGTTAACAAACTTTTTTTGAAATGGTTTGAAGATGCTTCTTGGAGGTGGAGACAATGGAGAACTATTGGTTGTGAAATAGTTATATATTCAGGTGGATGTTTAAGAGTGCAGAAAGTAAATAGTAAATAAAATTGAACTTACGTGGTTCAGGGGTGACATTTGGAAACGGAAAGGTAAAAGTGAAGTTGGTCTTCATTTAACGGAAATTGGAATATCGAAATAAAGGCGTTCTGCACAGATTGCATGCAGTGTGGATGAGATTATACTTGTGTGCTGTACTGTTTCAAAGAAGAAGAGGTGATGTGAGGGAAACTTAGAAAATTCACCCACAGCAGACTAACTAATACAACGGCATGGAGAAGTGCAGCAGGCAAAGTTAGGGGGAACCCAAGATGTTATACAAAAACATCATACTGAACATAATAACCAGGGAAAAATTAGGACCCATTTCGAAACCAAGGGGGTAATCAGTATTTGAAACTGGGGAGCATTGATAGACTTTGACATGAGAGCTTCACACCTGTTTTAGTTGGGATAAGGAAGATGCAGGTACATAATTCCAGAAGATGGACTGGGAAGCTGTCGAACAGTTTGAAATAAGATGCAAGTTGGGATTAATGGTTTTGGATGATGTAAAGTCCAGATGAGTTGTATCGCAGGATTCTGTTGGAGACCAGAGAGGAAATGTCCTGACCTAAATGTTTCAGTCGAATCTGACCACACAAGGGAGGTGCTAGAGGACTGGAGAACAGCTATGTGTCCCAAGTTACTGAGCGAGCAGTGCAGTGTATCAAATTATTTGTGGTATTCATGAATGATGTAAATGTGAATGTAGAGGGGGTGGTGGGGGTTGGGGCTGAACGTAATATGTAATTTTGTGTTTGACCCAAAGATTGGCCAGGTGGTCGGCAGTGAGGAGGAAGGCCTTATGTTACAGGAAGATACTGGTAGAACATTCAGATGGTCAGATCAATGACAGATGGAATGGAACCCTGATAAATATGAGGTTATGCATTTTGGAAGAAGGAGCCAGACAGGGGAGAATTCATTGAATAACAGAACACTAGGGAGGTCAGAGGGTTTTCTCCACACATCACTGAATGTGACTGGACGGTGTAATAGCCAGTTAAGAAATCACACGGGACTGTCGGCATAATGTTCATTCATCGAGGCGACATAATATGAGTTAAACATGCCATTGCTTAGGCCATAGATAGAATACTATGTGCAGTTCTGGCAGCCACATTACAGGAAGTGTTATGGTTTCTCAGTAACATCAGAAGCTATTGGGGTCTCCACAGTGTTGGAAGCTTCAGTGGAAATCTCCTGGCTGCAGCTCTGTCTAAATTTTCACTTGATTTAATTTCCCTCCTCGACTGGAGAACTGCATCTGAGAATCTGTGTCTGATCTTTCCTTTTTGTCAAGTACATGTTTATGGGATATTACTGTATCAGAATACTTAATTATTAGAAGAGTCTAGGCCAACGCCTTCAAAAATTTTTGAGGAGCTCTGCTGTCGTCCATAACACGTGACTCCTTCTCTTCCTGTGTAATTGGTTGGAGGCATTAAACGGGCTATCTCTACACTTTTCCAATAATATCATTGAGCTGAAGGACTTCCTCATATCCCTGTGAAGCTAGCATGAGGCGCTGAATAATCTCCTCGTTTTAACTGTGGAAATGTGCAGTGTCCAGCAGCACTGTTACATGAATGTTACCGATACTTCCAACAACACAAGCCTGAATGTTGTGTAGGTCTTGCTGCACATGGACACAGGCTAGTTCAGGAGCTGAAGGGGACATTTTTTCATGAATATTGTGTGATCTTCAGTGAACACCCCCACTTCTAATCTTATGTTGTGAGCAAGACATTTATGAAGCAGCTGAAGAAGTTTGTGCTGAGGAAGCTAACTTGAGGATCTTTTTGCAGACATGTCCAGGACTGCATGGATTTTTGTACACAAATCACAATCATTGTGCTTTATACTTTAAATCACTCTAACCAGGGAAGTTTACAACCCATTCCCATTAAGTGCGATCCTGCTCAGGCTCCTTGAGACCGCCCTTAGTTAAATGATGCCTTGATGTCAGGGCCGGTCACTCTTCCCTGAGCCCTTGTGTTCACGTCTTTTGCTCATATCAATAGGCCACAGTGTGGGGCAGGGCGTGCTTTTTGACCAGTCAGATTGGAGGGCTCTGATATGAATTGGAAACGAAAGAAGATATTAGACCTTATTATCTTACTGTGGGAGAAGACCTGCTTTTGGGTGGGGGGATGGGGAGGTGTGTGGCGTGTGGATGAATGACATATCCCTGTTTATGGCCTTCTCACGTTCTATTATTGGAAAGTGAAGGCTGTTATTTACCTGGAAGCTCTGTTATTGACTATTACCAGATTTGCCTGGACCATCTCTAGGTGAGGAATGGGGGCTGTATTCACAGTGAAACTGGGTCTACAACTTGACCAACAAATGAAGCACAGGGTGCAGAAAGGGGCAGCTCAGTTAGGAGTGATGAGGACCTTCTTTCATACCACTGCCTGGATTTTCCTATTACACCTATTACTGGGTTTGACAGTTTTGAGGGGCTGAATGGTCTCCTCTGTTTCTGTGAAAGGAGTAAGTAGCCTCTAACTGATCCTGTATAAAAGTTGATGGGCTGAATGGAACACAGAAACAAGGGACTGAGGAGCAGGAGTGGGTCATTGGACACTTCGAGCCTTCTCTACTAGGGACTAAGATTGTGGCCGATCAAGTTGTGGTCTCAGCTCCACTTTCCTGTCTGTGTGCTATTATCCAAGAATCACTTCTCTGTCCAATATTTAACTAACTCAGCTTTGAATAAATATAAACAAAGAGACATCTCAAACTTGTAGGGAAGAGAATTCCAACTTGAAATGCCTGTTTAGAATTTCTCCTCATCCCTCTTGTAGAGTTATAAGGCATGCAAATGTGTCAGTGCTGACCAGACATCCCATTGTGATCGAGTCTGATTTGAGAGCATTTGTCTCATATTCCTCTAAACCTCCTTATTCAAATAGCCATCAAGATGCCAGATGCCACCACTTCCTTTGGGAGATAATTCCATATGGATACCTCCCTCTGTATGAAATAATTGCGTGTAAGTTCCCTCTAAAATATTTCCCCTTGTACCTTAAAACGGGACTCCAGTCTGAAAGGTAATCCTCTACCAACCTCTGTCTCCTTCCTTCAATTTAATTTTGTATTCAATTGGCTTGGGTGGGCTGGTTCCCATGTAACCTAACCTTACTAACTTGCCTAATTTGCAGAATCTTGTCGAACAATTGTTCCAGTCTGCATGGAAAACATCTACAACACTGCCTTCGTCAATCTGCTTTGTCATCTCTTTAACAAACTCAGTCAAATTCGTACAACACGATTTCTCATGCAAAAAGCCATGGTGACTATCCCCAATCAATTTTTGCCTTTGAAAATGATGCAATTGGCTATCCCTCAGAATCCCCTCCAACAACTCGCCCACTACTAATGTCAGGCTCACTAGTTCAGAGTTCCTTGGGTTGTTGGGTAACTGTTTTATTTTCTACTGCCACTCTTCCATTGGTCACAGCAAATTATCGGTGTAACGAGGTTGATGATATGGCCAATGTTATAGGTCTCACATTGGGTCAGGATCATCCTCGGAAGAGGTCAGGTTGATTTCCTTCATTTGTTAAAATAACAAATTCATGACGAAAACAAATTTCCTCAAATTATGATGGAAAGATGAATGTCAAACTGAATAGAAATTTAAAAAAAAATGTACATTGATATTTCCGTTTCTGAAAATACTGAGGAGCACAAACATACACAGACACACACACAGATACATACACAGACAAGCACACTCAAACACACACACCCAGACATGTACACACAGACACACTCAAACACACAAAAACATAGACACAAAAACACGGACACACACAAAAGTATGCACACAAACACAGACAAATGCATGTACCATAGACCGTAAATAATTATAGCAGAATAAAATGCCATTTGCCCCATCCAGTCTACTGAGCTTCTGATCATGGCTGACATGCTTTTCAAGCCAATTCGCCTGCCTTCTCACAACAAGCCTTGATCCCATCATTAAGCATAACTTATCTAGTTATATCCGAAAGATGCTAATGTGTCTGTGTGTCCGTGTGGGTCTGTGTGCAGATGTTGTCTCTGTGTGTTACCCAGTGTCCTGCCCCATGCTCCATGTTGTAGAGTAGGGTTCTTGCAGTTTTGAGGCACATTTTTGTAATTTGGTCTGTGCCTATCCATTGAACGCCTGTGTTAATCATTCTCTGCAGCGCATGTGCTCAGTAACATGAGGAATCCCCACAACTGTTAATGATTCAGACCAGGCTTCTCACTTGCATTTCACTGACATTTGAAGTAACTCTAGTACGTTCGAGGAAGTGCTGGGGATGGTTTCCTGGAGGCTATGTTTTAAACTGCTGTGGAAATTCAGGAAGACCAGAGGCTTTGGTGACCCAACTCTGGATGAAACATGGTGACTGTAGTTACAGTATCTGGATCTGCAACATGACCAACAAATGGACCAGAGGCTGCAGAGAGGGGAATCTCTATAAAGTGGAATGAGGGAATTGCAATCAGATCAGTCATGATTTTGAAGAATGTTGGAGCAGGATTCAATGGCTCGCTCATGCAACTTATTCAGATATTTCTTTTAGTAACAAGCCGATTTCCCTTTTCTCCCAGTGCCGCAGCTGGGTGGGTAGTGAGTCACCTCTCCTGTACCTGGGAAACAGAAATCTGGGACCTCACTAGCCTCCAGATTTCCCTGTATCACAGTCTCGAGCAGTTGAGTGACTACCTCTAGTTCCTGTGTCCCAATCTCGAACAGTTGAAAGATTGTCTCCTGTCCCTGTGTCCCAGAATCGAGCAGTTGAGTGACTACCTTCTGTTTCTCCCTGTTCATGAGCAGCAGTTTGAATGCTCTGAATGATGTCACAAGGTTAAGAAAGGACTTGATAACAGGGAATTTCAAACTTGGAGCAGCATTACACAAAGGTATCTAGAAACTTCTCCACCAAACATTTTATGCAGCCCGTCTGTTCTTTTATTCCAGCCTCCTTTTATAAACAGGGTGAAAAATATACAATGGTGCATTGTTCCGACAATACTCCCACATACAGGGAAGACAGATTAAAAAGATTAAAAGGTTTATCATCTATCCTTCAGCAACCCTCATCCATTCCATCCAAACGAGGCTGCATAAATCTTTAAACCGTATATTGCAATGAATTTGTAGGGTAAATGTCACACTTTAACACTACAGTCACTGACTACAGCCCTGCACCTCGCACCAAGATCTTCTTCACAAAGCGCACGAGCCGACTGACCACGTGACGCCGATGCAGGATTCCAGTTCTCTCCAAGATATTCCCTTCTGGTTTGAAATTAATTTTCATCTAAATGTAGACTACGAATCACACTTTCAGGCTCCGTTTCAAGGCTTGCAGAGCTGATTATATTACTGCTTTAGGTGAACACAATTAGGGTGCATTTGGTAGACAGAGGGATCCTGAGGCTGGGATTTACTGTTCAGCTGATGCCAGGGACCAGTGAACGGGAACTCGCTTTATAAAGAAAGGGGCCCAATTCACTGATTGTGTTGCAGCGAAATTGCGTTTAATAAACACACCTTTACTGGATAACTGCCTGTATATTAAACAGAGGATCAAAATTGATGGACCAACGCGAATACAATAGTTTCGATTTTATATGTTCCTATGTTAAAATATACTAAAGGATACGAACACTGTGTGGGAAAAACTGAATTGAGGAGATTTTCACCATGAACTAGAATGGAGGATGCTCAGTGTGTTGAATGACCTACTCTTTTCCCGACGTTTCGGTGCAGTCTGTGTGAAACCGCTGTAAATCCTGCCACCTTTTCTCAGATGTTAGGAAGGAAATCTCTGCAGGGTCAACACAGTAGTATTTCCCGTTCCCAAAATACTGAGGCTGGTGCTGAGTGATCTGTACGGTTTTATCCTTTAAGACCCCGGAACAGTTTGATACAATAGAGTGTCTTGCTTGTCCGTTTCCGAGACCATTGAAGAGTGTTTCACATGTCTGTGTGTCGGGAGTCACGTTTAGGCCAGACCAGGAAAGCTCGGGAGATTCACTTCCTGAAAGGGCATTGAGGAAGGAAATTGGTGTTTACAATTGACATTGGCTTCAAGGTCACTGTTAATGACTCCAGGATTTACATCTCGATATTTTATTAATTATAACGTCCACCAGCTGCGACAACATTAGTCTGGACTGGATTAGTAATCCAGTGACCTTTCCACAACAACACCATCTCCACATGGGGACCACACTGAGCTGGTTACTTCTGTGCTGCTTGACAGCTCTGTCAAAAAGAACTCCCACCCATGTTACTATCGTGACGGGACTCAGGGCGTGGTAATGGTCAGACTCTAGATATTCCCTTGTATGGAATTGGACATAACTGAGTAATTTTCTGCATTACCAGTGAGATGTCAGAGTTGGACCTGGAATGAAACAGCTTCCCCAGGCACACGGCTTGTTGTGCAGCACAAGTCTTCAGTCCAATTGCAGGAATGGTGTCAGGGCCCATTGCCTTTGTCGTATCTACTGTGTTAAGCTGTTTCTTCATGTCGCATACAGCAAATCAGATCAATTAAAGACTGGCATCTGTGATTTTGCGGGCAGCATGGCGAGGGTGAGGTGGATCATCAACTCAACACTTCTGGCTGTGTACGATACAGATAATACAACCATGTCTTTTACACTAATGTACAGGGCTGTCCCGTGATATAGGATGGCGATATTTATGGAGTCCTCTCCTCCAGTGAGTTGTTTAATAGTCCATTGACATTTATGTCTGGATGTGATAGCACTGCAGGACTTCGATCTGATCTGTTAGTCTTGGGATCATTTCGCCCTCTGTATCAGATGTTAGTCCTGCTGTTTCGAATGTAACCAGTCAAGTGCTGCAGCTTTAATGGATTGTCATCAGATTTAGGTACACATGGTTCCGACCCTATCATGTTCACCCGCACTCATCACTTAACCATAGATCAGCTTGATGTTAATGGTAGGCTGAGGGATTATCCTGGGGAAAATGTTACGGATTGTAGTTGAATACAATTCTGCTGCTGCTGTGATTCTACTGCACCACATGAATGCCCACTTTGAGCTCCAATATGTTCAATTCAATTCTACTGACTATCCCCCAGTTCACACCAAGACCTGTTCATCCATCAGCCATGTACTCAGTGTCTTAACCTGGTTTCTGATGTGGTAACACTTCCATTTTCCTATTCTCATTCTGCTCTCCCTGGTGTCACGCCTCCAATTTGTTATTTTACTCAAACCCCTTAACGTTTGCATCTGAATCTTTTTCATTCGCCCAATACCATCTTCTGTGTTTGATGTGAATGTGTTCCCCTCTGTTTCTCACCCTGACCATGATTAAGAGCTCTGCAGTGTCAGAGATGCCAGCCTTATGTAGTTTCAGACCAAGACATTTGTGCACCTTGCATTGTCAGTCTCTTCCCAGTGCACGGCGCTCCGTGTTGGACAGGGCGTTTGAGCAGCTTTAACACATGTCTGTGGAACTTGTTCAAAAACAGAAATTGCTAACGAAACTCAGCAGGTCTGGCAGCATCTTGTGGAGTGAAAGCAGAGTTAATCTTTCAGGGCCAGTGAACCTTCTACATTAGAGTAGATTACTTACAGTGTGGAAACAGGCCCTTTGGCCCAACAAGTCCACACTGACCCGCCGAAGAACAACCCACTCACACCACATTCTCCTACATTTTCCACTGCACCTAACACTTCGGGCAATTTAGCTCGGCCAATTCACCTAACTTGCACATTTTTGGACTGTTGGAGGAAACCGGAGCACCCAGAGGAAACCCACGCAGACACGGGAAGAATGTGCAAACTCCACACAGTCAGTCGCCTGAGGCGGGAATTGAACCCAGGTTTCTGGTGCTGTGAGGCAGCAGTGCTAACCACTGTGTCACCGTGCCGCCCACAAAGCTCCCATTTTCTCCAGCAATATTTGCATTTTCATTTCCAGGATCCAAAGTTATTTGTTTGATTGAAAAATTGTTCTGAGCTTATTCATTTCTAGAGAAACTCAACAGGTCTGGTATCATCTGCAGAGACAGAGAAACAGAATTAGCGTTTCAAGTCCAGAATGACACTTCTTCAGAACTGAAAAGGATTGAAAAATGAGCTTGATAATCCCTTGACAGATGTGGGGAGTGGGTTGACGGGTAAAAGAGGGTGTGGCAAAAGACAAACATGCTTTTAGTCCTGAAGAACGAGAAGATCATGTGACGTAGCCTAATAATTAAAACGTGAATAGGGAAAAGGGGTTCTCTGTATTGAGTGAACGATAAAGAAGATTCAACCACACAAGGTCATACGGAGGCCAGGAGAGAGAATGTACGGAAACTGCAGAACAGTTATAATGGGGTCAGACTGTGAAGTTGTGAAATTGTACATTCGCCCCTACAGGATGTAACGTACGAAAGTGTAAAGTGAGTTGTTAACCGAGCTTGGGTTGTGCTTCCTTGGAACATTGCAGCAGCCCAGGGCCGAAATGTTAGCATGAGTGCAAGGTAGGTTATTGAAATGGGAAGCAAATGGAAGCAATGAGAAGGTCAAGATTATTTCCACAGACAGAGTGGGAGTGTTCCTCAAAGTAATCTCTGGTTGGTCTCGCCAATATAGAGAGACTGCATTGTGAGCAGCAATGATAGGAGATCAGATTGAAAGGTTACAAGTGAAATGCTGCTTCACCTGGAAGGTATGTTTGGTTCCTTAGACAGTGAGGAGGGAAGAGGTGAATGAGCAAGTGTTGCAGCTTCTGCAATTGCATGGGAAGTTAGAATGGGGGAGTGGGGAAGTGTTCTGGGTGATGAAGGGGACAGAGAGGGAACGGTTCCTGCAAAATACTGACAGTGGCGGCAGGGGAAGATGTGTTTGATGGTGCTGTCCTGCTAGAGATGGGGGAAATTGCGTAAGATGATTATGTGAATGTGGATTCTAGTGCAGGAGGAAGTGTGGACAAGGAGGAATCTATCATTGTTCTGGGATAGAGGGGACGGATTGACGGCAACACCGTGGGGCATGGATCAGTGACAAATGAAGGCCCTGTCCACCAGAGTTAGGGGATTTCTGGTTTGAAGGAAAATGAGGTCACGTGAGACTCAGCTCAAAGGAATGTGGCATCATCAAACAGAAATAACAGAGATGGAGAAACTTGGAGAATGGAGTCAACCTCCGCTGATGATGTGTTCAGCCACATGCGGAAGTTCCACCTGAATGATTGAAAAGAACCAGGCATCTAAATTGAGGATTTCTGCCTCATATCTGGTCTGAAGCGGAATGTGAAAATAGACTCAGAGGAAGGTCAGTGAGTATAGGTGAGGAGACATTCAAACAGATATCCCATAACGCTCAGTAATTATTGTTTCTGTTCAAGTAGAAGGACTCGGTAAGCAGAGGAACCACACATGGTTGACAAAACCTCTCAAGGATACCATTGATGAGCAGTAGTGGAGGGCCAGATTTATAATGTTTATTTCAGGGACCATAAGCTGATGTTAGGCATGAATTTCAGCTGTGCTTCCTGATTTACCCCCCAGAAAACCCTGCCATTGCGGCTCCATCCTCTTCCCTGCTCGTCTCGCTTCCTGATTCCAGGTTCTTCCTCTCAAATTACAGAGTACATTCTCTCACATTATGGTCCATAACCACTTCACCTGAAACTCTTTGATCAAGTCCACCTACTCTGCTGTCGCATCAAGCTGCGTTTTGTGCTGCCACTTTGCTCTGGTCTCAGTATGTCTCGGCCTCTCCATTCATGCTGTTTTACCCCCTCCCACTCACATCTGACTCCGGAAAGTTTCCTTCTTGGCGTAAACCTTATTGAAAACACCTCTCCCCCTTAGCACTGAATTCACACTGTGATCCAAATTTCAAAACGTATACTCAGCCTTCATCTCACTCTGCTAAAGGTCGACGCTGACCGTGTGGTACAAGAATTCCCCTTCTTATATGGTTCAGGCGAGAGATGTGCTTTCACTGTAGAGATCATCAAACGGTTTGGACAAAGCAATTCAGGTGGTTGACCACTTATTGGTACTCGTGAGAGGTTCCTGCTGCCTTAGCATTGTAACATGGAGAAAAACAAATCACAGTAGGAAGCTTGGGCTGAGTGTTATTTACCTGTCATTTGAATGCTGTCTCAAATTTGCAGTGCTTATCTTTAAATGCTTGTTCGTGAAGTTAGTTTCAGATAGCGTGTAGGAGGTTAATGGATGACATTTTAGAAGTTTATAACATCATGGGAGGCTTGAATAGAGTGACCAGCCAAGGTCTTTCCCACGGGATGGGGGAGTTCAACCATAGAAGGCTTGGTTTAAGGTGAAAGAGGGGAGATTTGAAATGGACGAAGGGTATATGTTTTCACACAGAGGGTGATGTGTGTATATGGAATGAGCTGTCAGAGGAAGACTGGGAGGTGCAAGCACAGCTACAACATTTAAAACTCATTAGGACAAATATAGGAATGGGAAAAGCTGAGAGGCATATGGACAAAATGCAATCAGATGGGACTAGTTTAGTTTGGATAATCTGGGCAGCGTGGACAAGTTGGACCAAAGGGTCTGTTTGTGCGCTATATATCTGTATGAATCTAGAAACAGAGGGAAAGGGGAGAAAAGACATGATGCAGTAAATTGGCAAGAAATACAAAATCAAGCAGCATGACCTTTTCCGAGCATATAAAAAAAGTTCAAGATGGGTATGTGACCTTAGGTGAAATTAAGTAGGAAAGTATACTGAGGATAATTGGAGGGTGTGACTGAAGAATTGGTTACAGGGAGCAGACAGATAATTTACACCCATGTTTTACATCTTTCCTCACAGGGGAAGGTACAGTAAGTATTTCAATGATGTAAACAAAATGGTAATAGGAGGGAAGTTCTTGAAACGTCACGAACAAAAGGAACAAGGATTTTTCTAACAGATAAGACTGCGAGTAGACAGGCCAGCAGTAAGTCATTGCTGGTTTTGAAAGAAATGGTCACAGTCTTGGGATCATGGCTTCCTGTCTATCAGATGTTAGTTCTGCTGTTTATTAATGTAAGCAGCAAGTGCGGTAGCTTGAATGGATTGTCATCAGGTTTAGATACACACGGTTCTGACCATGGCAGGTTCACCCACACTCATCACTGAACCAGAGATCGGCTTTGTGGTAAAGGAAGACTGAGACATTATTTTGTCGTTGAATACAATTCTACTGCTGCTGCTACTACTACAGCTGCTATGATTTACAGCATCACATGAATGCCCAGTTAGAGCTGCAATATCTGCAGTACAATTCTGCTGCCTGTCCTCAATTCACACGGGGACCCGGTCACCCTTCTCCCTTGTACGCAGTGCCCTATCCTAGTTTCTGATGTGGGAACGATTCCTTTTTTTTTAAAAAAAAATCTCATCCTGTTTGGGTATCTTCATGATGCCATGCCTCCAATTTGTCGCATTCCTCAAAAGCATTTGTTTTCACCTGAATCTCTTCCCCTCTGGTAATGCCATCTTCTGTTTAAAACGAATGTGTTTCCCTCTGTTTCTCTCCATGATCATGATTAAGAGCTCTGTAGTGTCGGTGATGACAGCCTTATGTAGTTTCAGAACAAATGAATTTGTATACCTTGCGTAATCATTCACTTCCTGGTGTATGGCTCTCCATGTTGGACAGGGCATGTGAGCAGTTATGGCACACAGGTTTGAAACTTGTCCAAAAACAGGAATTGCTGAAGACACTGACAAGTCTGACAGCATCTGTGGAGTGAAAGCAGAGTTAATCTTTCGGGTTCGGTGACTGGCCCTCAAAGCACCCAGTAAGTCCAACAATTTTTGTTTTTGTTTCAGATTCCTTCTATCCAATGATCTTTGCTATATTGAAAACGTATTCTGTAACTTTTCGTTTTTGAAGGAACTCAGGGGTCTGGCAACATCTGCAGAGAAAGAGAAACAATGTTAATGTTTCAAGTCCAGTGTAAATCTTCTTCAGAACTGTAAAGGATTGGAAAGTGAGAGTTTTAGTATCTTGGCAGAGGTGGGAAAGAGTGTTTGGAGGCCCATTATTAAAGACAAATGGGCTTGAAATTGTGGTGAAAGAGACACAGATATATAATGGGTGCAAATTAATGTGTAAATATTGGAAATTGATTTTCTCTGTTGAATGGAACATAAACAAGACTCGAACTTAGGGAGCCCAGGAGGGAGAGTGTACGGAAAATGGAGAACAGCCATAGTGGGTTCAGGCTGGGAATTTATGGAATTGAATATTAACTCCTACAGACTGTAACGTAAAAAAGTGTAAAGTGAGGTGTTACTCGAGCTTGGGTTGTGCTTCATTGGAACATTGCAGCAACCTGCATTTTCTTAGAACCTCTACAGTGTGAAAACAGGCGCTTCAGGTTTATACTGACCCTCCAAAGAGTATGCGAACCAATCCCATTCTCCACCCTAATACTACACATAGACCCTTGACTATTGCACCTAATATCAACATCCCTGAACACAATCGGCAATTCAGCATGGCCAGTTCACCTAACCTGCACAACTTTGAACTGTGACAGGAAACTAGAACACCCAGAGGAAAGCGAACCTAGTTCCCTGATGTTGTGAGGCAGCAGTGCAAACCACTGAGACACCGTACCATCCAGGACCGAAATATTTTAAGGCCACAACTCTATACGAACAGAAGTGAAGCCATTCGGACCATCAGTCTGTTCCGCCATTCGATCACGACTGACAGATTTTCAACCCCATTTTCCTGCTTCCTCTCAGTAATCTTTGATCCCCTTGTCAATCAAAACTTATCTGACTCTGCTTTAAATATACTAAATAGAACATAAAATATAGAACAGTACAGCACAGAACTGGCCCTTTGGGCCACGATGTTGTCCCGAGATTTAATCCTCATGTAAAATGTAGTAATTTAACCCACGCACCCCTCAACTCACTGCTATCCATGTGCATGATCAACAGTCGCTTAAACGTCCCCAATGACTCTGCTTCCACCATCAGAGCTGGCAATGCATTCCATGCATTCACAAATCTCTGCATAAAGAACCTACCTCTGACGACTCCCTTTTACCTTCCTCCTAATATCTTCAAACTATGACTTCTCGTACTAGTCAATCCTACCCTGGGGAAAAGTCTCTGGGTATTGACTCTATCTACTCCTGTCAACCTCACTTTACACTTTTTTACGTTACAGTCTGTAGGAGTTAATATTGAATTCCATAAATTCCCAGCCTGAACCCACTATGGCTGTTCTCCATTTTCCGTACACTCTCCCTCCTGGGCTCCCTCATAGCAAAAACGAAAAGTTACAGAATACGTTTTCAATATAGCAAAGATCATTGGATACAAGGAATCTGAAACAAAAACAAAAATTGTTTTTGTACACCTCGATCAACTCTCCTCTGTCCTCCTTGACTCCACAGAGAAAGATCCAAGCTCGTTCAACCTTTCTTCATAATGCAAGCCCTCCAAACTAAGCAGCATCCTTGTAAACCTTCTGTGCACCCCCTCCAAAGCCTCTGAGCTTTCCAATAGTAGGGCGTCCACAACTGGACATAATATTCCAAGTGTGGTCTCACCAGGACTTGTAGAGCTGCAGCAAAACCTCACGGCTCTTAAGCTCGATCCACCTATTAATGAAAGACAAAACACCATATGCTTTCTTGACACCCTATTCACTTGGGTGGCAACTTTGAGGGATCTATGCACTTGTGCACCCAGATCCCTCTGTTCCTCCACACTGCCAAGAATCCTGTCTTTAATGGTATATTCAGGATTCGAATTTGACTTGTAGCCCCCTATACTACAGTAGCCCTCTATACTATCGACGTCACCTCCAACCTTTGTGTTATCAGCAAAGTTACTAACCCACACCATAACCTCCTCATCCAAGTCATTTATAAAAACTACAAAGAGCAGAGGCCCAAGAACATAGCCCTGTGGGATCCCTCTCAATACTGCCCTCCAAGCAGAATACTTTCCATCTACAACCACTGTCTGCCTTCTGCCAACCAGCCAATTCTGAATCCAGATAACCAAATCTCACTGTACCCCATACTTCCTGACTATATGAATGAACCTTCCATGGGGAACCCTATCAAATACCTTGCTGAAGTCCACATGTACCACATCCACTGCTCGACCGTCGTCGACCTGTCTTGACACCTCCTCAAAGTAATCCATAAGATTTGTGAGGCATGGTCTGCCCCTCGTGATGACATGCTGACTGCCTTTAATCACACAATGCTTTGCCAAACAGTCATAAATCCTATCCCTCAGAATCTTTTCCAAACTTTGCTGACCACAGACGTAAGACTGACTCGTCTCTAATTGCCAGGGATTTCCCTATTACCCTTTCTGAAATAAGGAACAGCATTCGCCTCCTTACAATCCTCCGGTACGACTCACATGGAGAGTGAGGAGGCAAATATCCTCACCAGCGGCTTAGCAACCACCTTTCCCGCTTCCCGGAGCAGTCTAGGATAAATCTGCTCTGGCCCTGGGGATGTATCCATCTTAATGTTTTCCAAAATTGCGAGCACATCAACTTCATCAATCTTGATCTGGTCAAGACTGATCTGGTCCCGCTCCTCTAAGTTTCATTTACGACAAGGTCACTTTCCTTGGTGAAAATGGAAGCAATAAACTCATTTAGGGCTACCCGTATCTGCTCAGACTCCACGCATAAGTTCCCTATGCTATCCCTGATCGGCCCTACCTTCTCCCTGATTATTCTCTTATTCCTCACGTATGAGAAAAATGCCTTTGGATTCTCCCTAATCCTTCCTGCCAAGCCTTTTTCGTGCCCCATCATGGCTCGCCTCAGTCCTTTTCTGATCTCCTTTCTAGCAAGCCTGTTATCCTCTAAAGCTGTGCTAGATCCTTGCTTCCTCCATCTTACGTAAGCTGCCTGCTTCCTTTTTACGAGACGTTCCTCTGTTCTCGTCATTCAAGGTTCCTTAATCTTACCTCTTCTTACCTGTCTCAGAGGAACAAATTTGCATATCACTCGCAACAACTGCTCCTTAAACAGTTTTCACATGTCTGCTGTGCCATTTCTGTGGAACAATTGCTCCCAGTCAGTACTTCCCAACTCCTGTCTTACAGCATCATAATTTCCGAATCCGCAATCAAATATCTTCCCTCAGAAACTGCTCTTTTCACTCTCCCAGACTATGCTGCATGTGAGGCAGTTGTGATCACTTTCACCAAAATGGTCTCCCACCGTGAGTTCTGACACCTGTCCTGGCTCGTTGCCGGCACCAAATCCAAAATAGCCTCTCCCCTCGACGGTATGTCTACATACTGAGCAAGGAAACCCTCTTGAAATCACCTGACAAAACTGGCTACATCCACACCATCTGCATTTAGGAGGCTCCAGTCGATATTGGAAAAGTTGAAATCACCCATAACTATAATCCTGCTACTTTAGCATTTTTCCAGAATCTGCCCGCCTATGGGATCTTCAGTCCCTCTACTGTTATTAGGTTGTCTATAGAAAATCCCCAAATGCAGTGACTGTTCCCTTGCTGTTCCTAATGTCCACCCATACGGACTCAGCAGACAAACCTTCCTCAACAACCTTCATTTCTGTAGCTGTGACGCACTCTCTGATGAGCAATTCTACACCCCCTCCTCATTTTCCTCCTACCCTATTCTTTTTTAGATTAGATTAGATTACTTATAGTGTGGAAACAGGCCCTTCGGCCCAACAAGTCCACACCAACACTCCGTAGAGCAACCCACCCAAAACCATTCCCCTACATTTACCCCTTCATCTAACACTACGGGCAATTTAGCATGGCCAATTCACCTAATCTGCACATGTTTAGATTATGGAAGGAAACCGGAGCACCCGGAGGAAATCCACAGGGAAAGTTTGCAAAATCCACACTGACAGTTCCCTGACGTGGGAATAAAACCCGGGTCTCTGGCGCTGTGAGGCAGTAGTACTAGCCATTGGGACACCGTGCTGCACCAAAACATTTTTAAACGTTCTAAACCCTGGAAAATCAAGCAGCCATCCCTGCCCCTGTGAAACCTACGTCTCCGTTATGGCCACGACCTCGTAGCCCCAAGTACTGATCCATGCTCTAAGTTCATCACTCTTATTTCGGACATTCCTTAAATTAGAGCAGACGCACTTTAACCGATCCCTTTGTTTCATCGCGTGATAAACCTTCCTGATAGATTCAATATATCCTGTCACTGTCCCGGCTGCAACTAACCCCCTCTCAGTCATGTGGTCTGATTCCTACACCCCCACTGAACTAGTTTAAACCCGCCAGAATCACACGAGCAAACCTCCCAAACAGGCCATTTGTGCCCCTCCAATTCAGGTGCAACCCGTCCTTCATGTACAGGTCCCACCTTACCAAGAAGTATCACGATGGTCTAGGTATCTGAAGCTGTCCCTACTGCACCAGCCCCGCAGTCACGTGTAAAGCTGCATTCGCTGACTGTTCCTCATCTCACTAGCTCGTGGCACTGGTAGCAAACCTGAGATCACTACTCTACTCGTCCTGCTCTTCAGCTTCCAAACTAACTCTCTGGAGTCACTTTTCAGATCCTCAGTCCCTTTCCTGGCAATATCGTTGGTGCCAAATGATCTGGTTTCCACAGCCTTCTGTGGTAAGGAATTCCACAATTTCACCAGTCTCTGGATAAAGACGTTTCATCTTATCTCCGTTCTAATGGATTTTCGCTTTGCTCTAAGCCTGCGCCCTCCTGCCAGTGCAAACGTCCTCCCAGTTTTGTCTGTATCCAGGTAATTCAGTATTCTGTAAGTTTCAACTGGATCCCCCCTCATCCTTCTAATCTCCATCGAGTATAAACCCAGAGTTCTCCAATGTTCTTCATGTGATAAGCTTTTCATTTCTGGTGAACCTTCTCTTGACACACACCAAGGCTAATACATCCTTCCTGAGGTATGAGGCACAAAATACTGGAAATCTGGTCAGACCAGAGTCTTAGAAAGCCTCAGAATCCCCACCAATATATCCTACTCCTCTCGAGATGAATGACTACATTGTATCTGCCTTCTTAACTACTGATTCAACCTGCATGCTTATCTAAGGTGAATCCGGCGCTTGGAATCCCAACTCCCTTTGTTACTCAGATTTCTGAATTTTCTTCCCATTTAGTCAATAGTCCATTCCTGTTTACTTCATACCAAGTGCAAGACCTCACACTCTCCCACATTGTATTCCATCTGCTACTCCTTTTCTCACTCTCCTAAACTGTCGAAATCTGTCTGCAGGCTCCCTGCCTCCTCAATGCCCTTACAACTATCTTTGCATCATCTGCAAACGTATTCAGAATGCCTTCTGTCCCACCACTCAGATCATTAACCTAGAAAGTGAAATGTTGTGGTCACAACACTGACTCTTATGGAACACTGCTCATCACCGGCTGCTATCCTGAGAGGGACAATTTTATCCTCACTATGCCTCCTGCCAGACAGCCAACCTTTTATCCATGCTAGTACCTGGCCTCTGACACCATGGGTCCTTATCTTACTCTGCAGCCTCCTGTGCGATACCATATCATAGGCCTTCTGGAAATTCAGATAGGTAACTTTCTCTGGTTCAACGCGCCGTTACCTCCTCAAAGAATTCTCGTTATCCTGACAGCAATGTAGGTTAGTGAAATGGGGAGCAATCATAAGGAAAGCGTCATTCCTACTGACAAAGTGGAGATGTTCCTCAAAGCACTTTCTGTTTGGTTCACAAATATAAAGGAGACTGCATTGTGAGCAGCAATGACAGGAGACTGGATTGAAAGTGTACAAGTGAAATGCTGCTTCACCTGAAAAGTGTGTTTATGTCCTAGGACAGTGAGGAGGGAAGAAGTGAATGGGAAAATGTTGCAGCTTCTGCATTAACATGGGAAGGCGCCATGGGGTTGTGGGGAGATGTTCGGGATGATGGAGTGTGCCACAGAAGGATTAGCCCATGTGAAATACATACAGTGGAATTGAGGGGAAGATGTGTTTGATGGTGCTGTCCTGCTGGAGATGCTGGAAGTGGGGAAGGATGATTCTGTGAATCCAGATTCGAGTGTAGTAGGTAGTGAGGACAAGGGGAGATATATCATTGTTCTGGGAAGGAGGGGATGGAGTGAGGGCAGAAGTAAGAGAGATGGGACAGTCACAGCTGAAGGCTCAGTACATCAGAGTGAGGGGATTTCTCGTTTGAGAGAAAAGGATGTCATGTAGGAAGCTTCCCACTGGAATGGGGCATCATCGAACAGAAATCACAGAGCCAGAAAAACTGAGACAATGGAGTCACTCTCCATGAGTTCAGCCACACACATAGGTTCCCCCGAATGACGGAAAAGAGCCAGGTATTTCAAATGCACAATTATGTAATATATCTGGTCAAATACGGAGTGTGAAAATAGACACAGGCGAAGATCAGCATTTATGTGGGGGTGGGGGAACATTTAAGCCGGTACTGCTTAATAACGCTCAGCTATTACTGACTCTGGTCAAATAGAAGATGATATGAAGATGTGAAGATGAACCACCCATGATGCACAAAGGCTGTGAAGGATACTAATCAATCACAACTAAAGAATTCAAATTGGTGAGTTCTAGCGTCGGCCACATTTGGGAAGTTTACTTTTGGAACCAGAAGCCGATTGTATAAAACAAAATACTAAGAAAATATACCAAAGCTGGCAAAAAATATGAAAAAAAACAAACCACAGGAGTTTTCCTATATCGAATAAAAAACGTTCATGATGTATGTGTGACCCTTGGAAGAAAGGCAGGAAAGAATATGTGGCACACCTGGAGGATGTGACTGGGGAACTGGTTTCAGGGAACAGGCAGCGAATTTAAAGCAGTATTTTACATCTTTTCTCTCAGGGGAAGGCACAAAGAGTTTCAATATTATAACCAAATTTGTAGTCAGATGAAAGTTGTGCACTGTCTCTAACAAAACGAACAAGGGTTTTCTCAAACAGACTTGTGGCACTGTGTGAAATATTCGATAATTCTCGGGATTACAGGTGTGTACAAGTGAAACTGGCGGAACTCCAAAGTGGCGCCTGTCTTCAAGAAGAGAGTGAGTCTTCAAGTGTTTAGGTTCTCCCTTTGTTTGAATAGTGGAGCATATTTGAGAGGATTAATGGCCTCATGATGCACTTCCATCCTGAGTGATGTTAAAAAAAAGTAGAACTCTGCTCCTTCCTCTGATCCGTTACATACTGGGGGACGAACATTTTGCTAAAGTTCAATTATTTTGAAAACTATCTGGAACATTGTACAAACGACATCATCCAGACAATTCGAGAAACTGTACCCATAAGAACATTTTATAATCATGTGGGGGTATTGAGAAGGTGAGAGGAAGAGAGTGAGAGAGAAAAGGTGCTGCATTGCAGTGGTGAGAGTGATGGAGCTTTATTCTGGGGAAGGCGCTAACAGATATACAGTGAGTGTGAGAGAGTACAGAGAATACGGTTACTCTTATCCTGACAGAGCGGGGGAAGGTGCTTTTCCAATATTGCTAGACTTTTCTTGGACCGCAGATACTGCACTGAGCTGGGTGGTGTGCTCAGACCAGGCTCGGTGGGTCTGGTAGTGCGGCTTTCTCTGGGAAGAGAATGGTCCCCCTCTGGACTAGACTATTCACCAGGAGCTCCGTGCCCCTGTCGACAAGCTGTGGTGTAATTTCCCCTTATCTGCCATGCTCGGTAAACTATGCAGGGCAGCTCCAAACTGAGAAAGCTCAACCGTGTGCCCATTGGCCTTTAAATGATGTCAGCAGTGCCAGTGATCACTGAACATCCAGGGGCATCCAGGAGATGGTGTGTACCTCCAGCCATGATGCTTGGGAGAATCGGACTGGTATTGAATGAGAGGGACACCATGGGGTGGGGTGGATAGGTAATGAGGTGAGTTCGATAAGATAACACCAGGAAACCACCTCAGCCTCGTGCAGACAATCCCTACGTCACACTCAAGGAAAATGGCACTGAGACAAATTATTGTTCGATTCACGCCAATGAGTCAAAGACTCTGCTGATCCTACTCCCAGTTACAAAGCTGCAGGACAAATGCTTTTCCAAAACTCTCCATCATCTTAACTTACACCAATATCCTGCTCACCCATCCTTCCTGGAAACAGTGGTCTATATTGCAAGATGTTATCGAAATGTTTTCATTTCACAATTTTTAAACCAATCATCAGATCCTTCTCTGAAATTCTCTCTCAATCTCCCCCTGTCTTTTAAACAAGCTCCTCCCATTTGTTGGTATTTAAACTGATTCCCCCGCCATCTTTCTCTGGCAGAGAGTTTCACACCCACAGCACTCCTGTGTCTTGTCACAATGGAGATATGGAGCTGTCAATGGAGGGAGCTGCGCATCCTGTCACTTCCAGCATGAGCTGCAAGTTTCCCCACGCTGGGCAGTGATCGAACACAGTGTTACACAGCAATGCAGTGATTGGTGTGCACAGCGGAGTATGCTGGGAAGGTAACTGCTCCAGGTTAATGGATAAATTCACTGCACAGCTCCCCATACTGCACAGATATCCAGTCCGTGTGTGTAGAACAATGCCTTTGTGTGTTCTGCACAGCGCCCTGTGCTGAAAAGATCATCTAGTCTAAGTTTATAGATCAGTGCACTGTTGGACACATATTTAGTAAACTGGTGAGTTCAAAACAGTGTTCGATCCTGGACGGATTGCTGAAAAGTACACTCAGGTCTGGTCTACGCAGTGCTTCATGCTGTGCAGGTATCTCATCTGGGCTTATACGTGCCCGGGCTGGATCTGATAGGTGGATTGAGTATCCGATATAATTCCTGACATGATTATCACTCCGCCAGGTCGGCCCATTCCGCTGGTAAATGTGCGGTGATATGTTTGAGATAGAATTTACTTGGCCAAAATATTTGACAGTAAGCAAAACACAATTTTTTCCAACACTGTCGATAAAAGACCACAAAAGGAAAAGGACCTTTCAATAGCTTAATCCTGTTGGAAAACTTATCAGAATAATAGTTTATGTAACGACTATACAGTAACTTATCCAATATGGTATCATCCGAGAAGCACACAAATGTCAAAAATTAAGTGCCGAAACAGATTGTCTCACATGCAGTTCTCCAATCCAGGAGGAAAGAAAATCAAAAAACAGTTCTGAGAGAAATCACGGAGGCAGTGTGTAGCACCCAGGAGAGATTTCCTGCCTTCCAACCCTGCTGAGACACCAGCAATAAATGGCGAAAGGTAAAACTAAGAATCCTGGTTCTGTGAGAGTTTGACCGTCACTCCACAGGACCAGGCCGCGACTGCAAAAACACAAGGAATGGACTGCATCTGCATAGACTATGGCTCTGTAGGTGTCTCTCAAAAATGCCGAAACCTACCAAAGCTGTTTAATGCTGGAAAGAGAAAAGTCAAAGTGAAACATAAATAAATAAAACAAAAAGATGAAGCAGGCCTGGTGATCAGACACAGACGGCCTCGGGAGTCCAGCAATTCCTATACTGCCAAAACACGGCCGAATCATCAAGCTTGTGAAGAGAACGAATTATGTCTCTCCCTCACCTCTATGTTTACAGCTGGAGATGTGTCATTAGACCAATAACTAGCGATATCAAAGTCCCACCAACACCAAGTATTATTGTGATATATCAGAGTTAACTGGAGCTGTTTGTTCAGTGACTGTGATTAATATCAGTCTTTCTGGACCTAACTGGGTCACTGGAGGGTTTCCCTCTTTCATAATTAGGGACTTCATTCAACTTGTTATTCCACAGCATTCGGGGCAGAGTCAAACTCAACAAGATTGAGATCAGCAGCTACAGAGAAAGAGATAGAAATCAGCATCTGAGAACATTAGAATGGTCCAACAATGGATTTGAATTTGAGAATATTAGACTGGAATCTTCCAACAATGGATCAGAATCTGAGAACATTCGACTTGAATCTTCCAACAATGAACAGGAGTTTATCCATGGGTCTTTACTGGCTTTCTCAGGATTGGCCACGGTTAGATTTGCGGATAGAATCCGTACTGATGATTATTCAAGCTGGTTACTATCCGATCCTCGCTACTATTGGTGTTCCTGGTAAGCCTATCTCTATCAATTCTATAAATGATGCTGAATATTATTGCTATTCTGGTTGAATATATTTAACAAATACATAAACTTTCAGTCACAAGCGCCACTTCCTTCTCATGCATTTCCAAAATACATAATCATAAACATCTGAGAAGGAATAAGACTGATCAGAACCTTGAGTCTCCTTTCTACCGTGAACTGTTTTATGTCTCCATATTCTCTCTGTGATCAAACCTACCGACACCCACCTACATAATATCTCCAATCTCCACCTCCACCTGAGTTCTGTTGCTGACTTCGCCATCATCTACCCCTTCGTTAACAACAGATTATATGGTTCCAGTTCTCTTCTAACCTCTCTTCCAATTTCAAATAGTTTGACCACAAACGTGTTCTTGTCTGTACAGTTACTTCACAACAGGGACTCTTAAACAGAGTAATAATGTCACTGACTCTGTAATTCAGAGACACAGGTTCTGACTCTAAAAGCATTGTTTGAAATCCTACCACAGCCGATGACTAAATTTAAATTGCAATATCAAAAATTTGAATGAAACCTAATTTTACTCATGGCAACCAAAAACCATCAGGATTACTTTTCTTATTTTATTGATAAACTTTGGTAAAGACACCTAACAATTTTTCCCTGTCTCGACTAAGTGTCAATTCAGATCCACAAAAATATGGTTCCCTCCATATCGCCTTGACAATGGCCGCGTGTTCAAGGGCAGTTAGGATGGATAACAAATGCTGTTCTTGCCAGTGATGCTGACATCCGGGAAACAACAACATTAAATTTGAAATAAACAGTGAAATGTGGATGCTGGAGATCTGAAATAAAATTCTCCAATGTCTGAACGAATGTTGGAGAATCTGAGCAGGTATGGTAGTCTGTCAGGAGAAACACAGATAACGTTTCGATTTCAGTGACCCTATCCAAACTGAATGCAACTGGGAAATTATATTATTATATCAGGGATGGTTCGAAGGGTGAGCAGGAGGTTTGTGTTGAGTGGATCATGTGCAGCAAGAGAGAGAGAAAGAGAGAGAAATACAGGAGAAAGGAAAAGCAATCAAAAGAATTGCTGATGATGGACTGGAATGAAAATAAAATGGGAATCTGTTCTAACATGTACCCTTTTCGTATTTCCTGAATATCATATCTATTACGGAATGTCCCTGCTTAATGTGAGTTATGTTCCCGCTATCTCTTGTCTTTGAGTGTGGTGATCAACTCTATCACATTGTCAATTGCTTTTTTGGAGAGATGAACTGTTACTGTGCGACTGTGTGGAGATGTGACAGCTTTCTCAGTCAGGGAGAGAAACGGAGGGGACTGAGGCATTTTCAACACTGAATGGGTGCATAGTGGTTGTTGGACATTGACCTGCTGCTGTCTTTGGAAACTCAGTGGAGGTTTTGTGGATGGTTTTCTCAGGTTTGTGTTGTCAGCTGCTGGGTTCATTCAGGGAGCCCCGAGGGTCTGGGGACCCCACTCTGAATACTGCATTTAGAGAGTGTCTGGGATCATGGGACACAAATGGATCTGAGACTATACAGAAGTGAAGCTTTGTAAACAGGGAAGATCAGGGCACCGTATTATCCTCTCTGGGTTTTCCGGGAACATTTTTCTAAGCTGCACACATGCATGCATAAAGTGTAAGACCAGCTTGTCTCAAAAATGAGGTGCTCACTGAGCTGTCTTCCCTCCTTCAGTATAACCTGTAGCCTCACACCAGGGACAGGACTGTGCTGACACTCATGATGAATTAAACTGGATTAATTCTGCCAATTTGCAGGCAGCAGTGGTTAATATATCCACCATAACTGAAGTGCAGTCCTCCAATGTATTCACGAGCTGACTGAAACCATCTGCCAGCTGAGAGGAATGCATTGATTCCATCTCCACGAGGAAAGATACAGAAACGAACTTCCAGAAATACTAGGGAACAGAGTGACTGGTAAAAAAAAGGGAAACTGCAGGAAATCAGAATTAATGAAGAGTAAATTATTAAACATCTAAATGAATTGATGTTGCATAAGTTGCTGCATCTGATGAGCTACATCCCAGAATATTGCGATGCGAAAAGAGCTAGTGAAAGAATTTCTGATTATTTTTCAAAGCTGGTTCGATTGTGGAAAGAATGCTGCAGACTGGAAAGCACCTGTTATACACCTAAACATTTAAAACTGAATGGAGCGGGAAAACAGAAAAATAAATAGTTTGATTTTAGCTGTGAGAAAAATATTGGAACCTTTTATTAGAATGTGACAACTAGACATTCGGAGAAAAATGATATGATTTGGTAGACTCGGCCTAGATTCAGGAAAGAGAAATGATCTTTGATAAACCTGTTTGTAGGGATTGTCCATGTGTCATCAACAGCTGAGAACCAATGGGAGTGGAGTATTTGAAATTTTAGAAGACGCTTGACATACTTGAATACAGGTGAGGAGGGAACGTTCGGGTCCATGGGTAGGTAGGGGTGGAATATATACCACATGGATTAAAATTTGAGAAATGGGGATACGAGAAGAATCCTGTTTTTCCCTGGACTGAAGGATTGATGGGTGGCAGCAGGATCAGTGTTTGGGCAATAGCTGTTCACAAGGTATAAAATGATTCAGATGTGAACAACAAATATCATCATGTACATTTATATTTATTAAATTGTAGAGAGGTTGGTGAGTGCTTTTGTTGAAAAGGACCTGGATTTCCTTGGTTATAAGTCACTGACAGAATTCATACGGGGGCAGGAAGTAAATGATATTTGGCGTTTCATGCAAAATGATTGAAGTATCAAAGTTTGAATATCTTTCCCACTGATCGTGTTTCTTGAGAGAGTATTTGGTTCATTGTGTAAAGATTTGGTCTGCTTTATAAACAATGATCTCTTTGTCACTGAGAGAGTGCAAAGTAGTTTGACCAGACTAAACACTGGCGTGATGTTACCATGAGGAGAGAGTGCAGTAACGATATGCTTAATCTGTAGCGCTGTGAGAGAATAAGAAGTTGAAGCTTGATGGGTATGGACAGAAACTCATTATGTCCCAAACAGCTGAATAGGGTGAACATTTCATACATTTCATTGGATGTTTGATTCACGACAGTGTATATATTGAAGGATCCCTTGAAGGCACCTTCCCCTACAACCTCAAAAAATGCAAAACTTGCGCCCTCACCTCCCCTTTCACTTCCCTCCAAGGCCCCAAGGGATCCTTCCATATCTGTCAGATATTCACCTGCACTTCCACACACATCAGGTACTGCATCCACTGCACCCGATGTGGCCTCCTATACATTGGGGAGACAGGCCACCTACTTGCAAAATGTTTCAGTGAACACCTCTGGGACACCCGCACCAACCAACCCGACCACCCCGTGGCTGAATACTTTAATTCCGCCTCCCACCCCGCCAAGGACATGCAGGTCCTTGGCCTCCTCCATCGCCAGACCATAGCAATATGACGCCTGGAGGAAGATTGACTCATCTTCCGCATAGGAACCCTCCAACCACAAGGGATGAATACAGATTTTTCCAGCTTCCTTATTTCCCCTCCCCCACCTTTTCTCAGTCCCAACCGTCAGACTTAGCACCGCCTTCTTGACCTGCGATCTTCTCTCCGACCTCTCCGCCCCACCCCCTCTCCAGCCTATCACCCTCACCTTAAAATCCTTCCACCTATTACATTCCCGACGCCCCTCCCCAAGTCCCTTCTCCCTACCTTTTATCTGAGCCTGCGTGGCACACCCTCCTCATTCCTGAAGAAGGGCTTATGCCCGAAACGTCGATTCTCCTTCTCCTTTGATGCTGCCTGACCTGCTGCGCTTTTCCAGCAACACATTTTTCAGCTCTGACCTCCAGCATCTGCAGTCCTCACTTTCTCCTAACAAATATCATCATGTACAGTAATATTTATTAAATGGTAGAGAGGTTGGCGAGTGCTTTTGTTGAAAAAGACCTGGATGTCCTTCGTCATAAGTCACTGACAGAATTCATATGGGGGCAGGAAATAAATGTTATGTGGCTCTTCATGTAAAATGATTGAAGTACCAAAGTTAGTATATATTTCTCGCTGATAGTGTTTCGTTGAGAGAATATTTGGTACATTGTGCAAAGATTTGGTCTGCTTTATAAATAATGATCTCTTTGTCACCGAGACAGTGCAAAGGAGCTTTAACAAACTAAACACTGGCACAATTTTACCATGAGGAGAGAGTACAGTAACTCTGTGTTTAATCTGTAGCGCTGTGAGAGAATAAGAAGTTGAAGCGTGATTGATAAAGACGGGAACTCATTATGCTGAATAGGGTGAAAATCTAATACTTTTCAGTGGGTGTTTGATTCAAGACAGTTTACATGCATGTGCAAAGACCCCATGTAGATTGACAAAGAGGTTCTGAATGCACTCTGAACACTTTAATGCATAATTTCCGTTTGACATTGCATTGAATATCACTTTGCACATAATCCTGTCAGCGGTCACAATATCTTCACTTTGAAACAGTTAGTCATTCCCCACCGGCTTCTGACTTCCATAGAGACTATGGGTCTGCCTTCTTGGATGTGGAAGACAACTTGGAGAATGGCCTAAAAACTTTGGCTCCATTCCGACTGCCAGAAATCCATGTTAAAGTGGCACATATTTGTCATGTGGATCATTTTGGAACAGTGTATCTGTTCAGTCCCTGCTCCATTTGTTTGTGACGTTGGAGCATCTTTGACACCTTCTTGTTCCTGTGTTAGTGGCTTGACAAACTGAATAACCTCCTCCTGTTCCTTTTTACTTGACTCCGGGTGCAAAGTGGTTCTTTCTGATCTCATGTACGTGACATGTAGGAGAGAGCAGACTCTCTGTTTCCCTGTGCAACAGGCAAGAGGGACTGAATGGTCCATCCTTCTCCTTGCCCAGTAGTTTTGATGGGATGAATGGCTTTCGCACATTCTTGTGAAACCAGATTGAGGTGCTGAATGGACTCGCCCTTTCACTGTGGAAATATACAGTGCTGTTATATAAATGCTACCCAGACTTTAAGAGCACGATCCTGAATTTTTTCCAGGTTTTGCTGCACATGGTCACAGACTGTTTCAAGAGCAGAAGAGGGGCAACTTGTTCTGAACATTTTGTAAACTTCAGTGAATGCCCCCTCTTCTGCTGGCACGGTTGCTCAGTGGCTAACACTGCTGCCTCACAGCACCAGGGTCCCAGATTCAATTCCAGCCTTGGGCAACTGTCTGTGTGGAGTTTTCACACTCCCCACTTGTCTGCCTGGGTTTCCTCAGGGTGCTCCGGTTTCCTCCCACAGTCTGAAGATGTTCGGGCCAGGCGAATTGGCCATACTATATTGTCCATTATGTTAGGTGCATGATTCAGAGGGAAATGTGTCTGGCTGGGTTACTCTTCGGAGGGACGGTGTTGACTGGTTGGGCCGAAGGGATATAGGGAATCGAATATGCTCAGTTTGGACTCAATGGGCTGAATAGCCTCCTTCCCCACACTGTAGGGATTCTATGATGACAAAATGGAGATGCCTGTGCTGAGGAGGCTACGCTGATGATCTGTTACAGATGTGTCCCACGGCTGAGATGATTGATGCCTATCTATGATGATTATCTTCCCTTGTGCCATGAATGACTCCAAACAGTGGAGAGGTCATAATTAATTCTCATTAAGTGCGATTTTGTTCAGGCTCCTTGATGTCATCCTCGGTTAAATACTGTCTTGAGTTCAGGGCCAGTCTCTCTTGCCTGAGCCCCTGCTTTACCTCTCTTGTTCATTACAATAGGTCATGGCGCAGAAGCAGAGAACGTTTTCTTCAAACAGTGAATGTCAGGAATTCTCTTACATAGAGAGTTATGGAGCTAGATCACTGAAAGGGACCAGTGCTGTCCCACAGGGATCAGTCCTGGGACCTATGCTCTTTGTTACTTTAATCGATGAAATGGATATGGGTGTTGAAGAGTGGGCTAGTAAGTTTGCTGATGGCACAAAGGTGGTTGGAGTGGTACAGAATGTGGAGGGCTGTTGTAGGTTGCAACAGGACATTGGCAGGATGCTGAGCTGGGCTGAGACGTGGTCGATGGAGTTCAAACTGAAGTGATTCACCTTGCAATGGTTAAAGGCAGGATTCTTGGCAGTGTGGAGTAACAGAGGAATCTTGGTTTACGTGTCCACAGATCCCTCACAGTTGCCACCCAAGTTGATCGGGTTTTTAAGAAGGTATATGGTGTGTTGGCGATCAGCTGCAGGGGGATTGAGTTTAAGAGCCGTGAGGTTATGCTGCAGCTCGATAGAGCCCTGCTCAGACCGCACAGTTCAGTTCTGGTCTCCTCATTATAGGAAGGATAAGGAAGCTTTAGAGAGGGTAAAGAGGAGATTTACCAGGATGGTGCCTCGACTGGAGGGCAGGTCTTCTGAAGAAACCATCAGGGAGTGAGGGCTTTTCTCATTGGAGGAAAAATAGATGAGAGGTGACTTGATAGAGGTGTACAAGATGATGAGAGGCAGAGAGACAGTGAATAGCCAGAGACATTTTGCCATGGCAGAAATATCTATCTCTAGATGGCATAATTTTAAGATAATTGGAGGAGGTTTATGGGAAATATCAGAGGTAGATTCTTTACACAGAGAGTGGTGGGTGTGTCGAATGCACGACCAGCGGTGGTAGAAGAGTAAAATACGTGAGGGAAACATAAGAGACTCTTGGAAAGGCACATGGAACAAATTGAACAGAAGCATGTAGGTTATAGTAGGACAAACGGCACAACGTCGAGGGCTGAAGGTCCGAACTACATGCATTCATGTAGAACTCAGCTCAAAAACTGCATGAATTCATGTAAAACTCCGTTATCTCACTTTTTGGATTAGAATCAATCTAAACATCATGGCTCAGTGAGAGAACACAGGGGGCCAACACCTTCAACATATTGTCTAGCTATCACCATTATTAACAGCTAACCTGAGAATGCAAAGGTTTTGTGATTTACACATGATAGAAGTGCAACTATTACTGTATTCTAACAGATGAAAGGCTTAACAGACAATCAATTTTTCAATGTATAATTTCAGTTTCATCACACTGTAAATTTTTGCTATAAATTCTGTGTTAGGATCGAGCCCTCCACTATCACCTGATGGAGGAGCGTCGCTCCGAAAGCTAGTGTGCTTCCAATTAAACCTGTTGGACTATAACCTGGTGTTGTGTGATTTTTAACTTTGTACACCCTAGTCCAACACCGACATCTCCAAATCAGTACTGTTAGTTGTTCTGTGTTCTATGCAAGTGCTCAAGAAGACTTGTACATTAAGGAAGACTTGAGACTTGGAACAGGTCAGCCTTGATCTTAGTGAAGGGCAAGGCAGAATTGGGATGTGAATAATCTGCCCCTGTTTCTGATGTTCTCCCATTCTGTTACTAGAAAGTTAGTGGGTGTTATTTTCCTGGAAGGTCTTTTATGGAATGTTGCAGTCAGGGAGACCGGAGGATTTTGTGGACCATCGCTGGGGGAGTTTTGGGGGCTGTATTCACAGTGAATCTGGGTCAACAGCACGATCAACAAATGAAGCACAAGTTACAGAGAGGGGAACATCTGCAAAGAGAGATGAGCGACCTCTTTCGTATCTAACCTTTGTCTTCCAATTACATTTTCCAAATCTCCCAGACCATGTGCGACAGTCTTGAGGGATCGAATGGTCTCCTCTGTTTCTGTGCACCGTGCTTAACAGTACGTGCACTCCAACTGCTCCTGTCTAGCAGGTTTGAGGTGTTGTATGGAACACAGAAATATGGGACTGAGGAGTAGGAGTGGGTCACTAGAGACTTTGAGCCTTCTGCACCAGGCATTAAGATTGTGGCTGATCAGGTTTGGGTCTCAGCCCCACTTTCCTGTCTGTATCCCATTATCCATGAATCACTTCCTTGTCAAATCTTTAACTAACTCAGCTGTGAATGCTTGTAATCAGAGTGGCACCACAAACTTCTGGGGAAGAGAATTCCCATTCGAATGGCCCTTTGAGAATTTTCCATCATTGTGAGAATAAGAGAGTCATACAGTGTGTAAACAGATCTTTTTGTCCAAACTGTCGAGACCAATCTGGCATCTTAATCAGATCTCGTCCTACTTTTCAGCATTTGGCCCACATCCCTCTTAACCATTCCTATTTATGTAACTATCCACATACATTTTAAACGTGTAATTGTACCGACTTTCACCACTTCCTCTGACAGTACACCCACCAGCCTCTGTATGACAAAGTTTCCCTTCAGGTCCCTTCTCAATCTTTGCTCTGTCACCTTCACTCTATGCCGTCTAGTTCTGGATGCCCCTACACTGGGAAAAAAGTTCTTGCCCATTCAGACTATCCATGCCCCTCAGGTCTTGTTAAACTTCTGTCATGTCACCATTCAGTCTCTGACAGTCAAGGGGAAAAAGCCTCATCCTGTTCATCATCTCCCTGTCGCTCAAACCCTGAGGATTCAGAAAATCCTTGCAATTTGTTTTTGCACCCATTCAAGCTTAACAACATCCATCCTTTAGCAGAGTCAACTGACATGGATGCAGTATTCTTAAAGTGGCCTCACCTGCATCCTGTCCAAGCGCAAAATGCTACCCCAACTTCTATACTGAAGGTTCTGACAGATTAAGGCAAGCAGACCAACTACGTTCCTCACCACTCTACCAAACTAAATTCCACTTTCAAGGAACTATGAATTTTCACCCGTAGGTCTCTTTGTTCAGCAACATTCTCCAGGGCACTGCTTTAGCTTACCAAAATGCAAAACCTAACAAATATCTAAATTACACACCACCTGCCAGTTCTTGGCTCATTGATGGTCAAGGGTCCCATTATATTCTGGATAATCTTGACTGTCCACTGCACCACTTTGTTGATGTTACCTGTAAACTTACTAACCATGCCTACTATAGTCACATCAAAGTTGTTTATATCCGTGATGAAAAGCAGTGAGCTCAGCACTGATTCTTTCCGTACACCGCTGACCATGGGTCTCCACTGGAAAACAGTCCATTACCTTCAATCCAATTTGGTAACCAATTGGTCGGTTTTTCCTAGATTACATATAACCTAATTTTAGTAATCTGTCTACGATGGGGAACCTTATTAAATGCCTTACTGAAGTCTGTGTAAACAATGTACACCACAGTGTCTTCTTTAATCTTCTTTGTCATCTCTTCATAATACTCAATCATATTAATAACACATGATTTGCATCGCACAAAGCCATCTTGACCATCCCCAATCACTCCTTGTTTTTCTTAATAGATGTAAATCCTATCCCTCAGAATCGCCTCCAATGAACTCCTCGACACTAACTTTGGCTGATTGAGTCGATAATTCCCTGTGTTGTTTTGGCTCACTTCTCCCTTTACTAGCCCCACTCCTCCACTGCCCACACAAAAAAAGTTATAACTATGTTGGTGATATGGCCAATGATATAGTTCTCAGAGTGTCTCAGGGTCAGTGTTAGGAACAAGTCAGATAGATTTATTTAGTCTACTAAAACAACACGTCTGTGACCAAAACAAAGTTGCTCAAATTATGATGGAAAGAGGAATGACGAGAGGATATTGCAAATATGCACATTTATATTTTCCTTTGAAAAATACTGAGCAACACACACAGGCACACACACGCACAGACACACACACAGGCACACACACACATACGTATTGTCGATAACAAACTGAAAAGCGAAATATCTGCAATGTTAATTTGAAAGAACATTGTCCAAATATGATTAGAACTCATGACCAAAGGAAAAATGAGAGTTTGACGCAAATGCTGTTCTAATTCTAGAGTCATCAAGTCCTACAGCATGGAGAGAGGCAGAGAGGCCCTTTGGCCCAAACTCGTCCGTACTGACCCAAACATCCAACCACACTAACCTCACCTCCTAGCACTTGGCCCATAGCATTCCCATCCTTTCCTGTCTATGTACTTGCCCAAATGCCGGTTAAATATCGTTAATATAAATGCTTGAACCACTTCCGTTGGCACCTCATTCCCTTTGTGTACCACTCTCTGTGTAAAACAGTTTCCATTCAGTTCCCAATTTATTCTTTCCCCTCTCATCTTTAACTTATGCCCTCCCCTCCTTGATTCCCCAACTCTAGGAAAAAAAGGCTGGGTCTATTCACCCTATCCATGTTAACTTCGATAAGATCCCTCTCAGTCTGCTATGATCCAAAGAAAAAGTTCCTCGCTTGTCCAACCTCTCCCTATAATTCACATTGTTGAGACCTGGCAACATTTTTTGTAAATTCCGTCTGCACACATTCCAACTTAAAAACATCCTTACGATCACAAAGTGACTAAAACTGAACACAGCACTACAAGTGCAGCCTCAGCAACATCCTGTATAACTGCAACATAACTTCCCAACTGCTCTCCTCCATGTCCTGACCGATGCTTGCTAGTGTGGCAAAATCCTTCTTCACTACCATGTCTAACTATGACCCCACTTTCAGAGAACGGTGGATCTAAACTCCATGGTCCCTCTGCTCAATTATATTCGTTAAGGTCCTACCAATCACCATGAAACTCCTACCTTGATCTAACCTTGCTAAAATATTCCTCAGTCCACTTCTCCAGTTTGATCAAGGTCCTGCTGCAATTCCTCACCTTCCACGATCCCACCTATTTTAGTGTCATCTTCAAGTTTCCTAATCATGCCTTGTACATTCACAAGAATATCATTGATACAGGAAACAAACATCAATGGGCCCAGTAGCGGCCCCTGAGGCACTTCATGTGTCACAGGCCTCCAGTCCAAGAGTATCCTTCCACTATAACCCTCTGCAAAATACCATGAAGCCAATTGTGTGTCCAATTTGCCAGCTCCTTCTCGATTCCATGCGATTCTAACCTTCCAGACCAGCCTATCAATGGTAACCTTGTCAAAGGCCTTACTGAAAGCCATACAGACTACGTCTACCGCCCTGACCTCATCAACATTCCTGGTCACTTCATCAATAAACTTAAACAAATTTGAGAGGCATGACTTCCCACTCATAAAGCCATGCAATCTTTCCAGTCTTAAAACAACTACTACTAATAATTATTAAAATTAATAATAACAAACTAAATAATAATAACAAGATGTCATTTTCAGTGGAGAATAAATATGTGATATTGGAACGTGCAACATGCGTGAAGGGCAGAATAGATTTTGTCCCTGTGTCATTGAACTGTTTTGAAAAAAGCAAGGGTGGCATGGTGGTTCAGTGGCTAGTACTGCTGCCTCATAGTGCCATGGATCCAGGTTTGGCTCCAGCTTCGGGTGACTCTCTGTGTGGAGTTTACACATTCTCACTGTGTTCGTGTGTGTTTCCTCTGGGTGCTCCATTTTCCTCCCACGTTCCAAAGATGTATGGATCATGTGAATTGGCCATGCTAAATTACCCATAATGTTATGTGCATTGTTCAGGGGTAAATATAGGGTAGGGGAATGGGACTGGGTGTGTTACTGTTTGGAGGGTCACTGGGCCAAATGACCTGTTTCCATACTGTCGGGAATTTGAAAAAAAACTATTTCTAAACAAACCCTATGTTTCCAAATGCATGTATATCTCATCCCTCAGAGTCTTCTCAAGTAACCTACCTACCACAGATGTTAGGTTTCCTGTTCTTTAGATCCCAGATTTTTCTTTGCTTCTCTTTTTGAATAATGGCACAACATTTAATACTCTCCAATATTCTGAAACCTAACGTGTAGCTAACGATGATGCAAAAATATCAACCAGGGTCTCCGTAGTTTCTTCTGTCGCCTCTTGCAGCATTCTTGGATCCATCTGTTTAGGAACAGGAGATTTATCCATCTACATACATTCTAATGCATCCAACACGTTTCTCCTGTGATATTGACTCACCCCAAGATATCAGAACGACCTTCGTTTACCTCCCAAGACTTCATGTATTTTTCCACGATACAGACAGAGGAGAAATATTCATTGAGAATCTCACACATCTCCTACGGTTCTAGACATCCGCTTTGGACCTTGAGGGGTCATATTCTCATTTAGTTATTCTTTTTACTTTAATATACTTAAAGAAACTCTTTGGATTCACTCTAACCTTCTCAGCCAAGGCTACCTTGTGCCCCCTTTTCGCCCGCCTGATTTCCTGCTTCAGTAAACTCCTGTATCCCCTGTATACCTCCAGGGATTCCCTCAATCCACCTGCCTGGACCTGAGCTACACCGCCTTTCTGCTGGTCAAAGCCTCAATATCTCCTGACGTCCAGCGTTCCCTATTCTTGCTAACCTTGCCTTTTACCCTCACAGTAACATATAGACCTTGAACACTGTACATTTCACTTTTAAAGTCCTCCCACTTGCAGGAGGTCCCTTCGACTGCAAACAAACTCCTCCAACTCACCCCTACAAGCTCCTGTCTAATTCCATCAAAATTCACCTTGCCCCAAGTTTGAACTTGAACATGTGGAGAAGTTTTGTTCTTCTCCGTAACTATCTAAAAATTAATAGAACTATGGTCACGGGTTCTAAAGTGCTCCCCCACTCTCACCTCAGACACTTGTCCTGCCCTAGATCTTAGAGTAGGTAAGTTTCGTCCCTTCCTGAGTTGCACCCTCTACTTACTGCTTGAGGAAACTATTCTGAACATAATAGGTACACCCCATCTCAGTCCTTAATTCTATGTCATTCCCAGTCTATGTTAGGAAAATTAAAATTTCCTACTAATGCAATCCTATTTGCCCTGCAAGTCTCCTCAATCTGACTACATATATTTGTTCCCCAATTCCTCGTTTACTATTTGGGGGCCTATAGTACAATCCAAATCCTATCACCATTCCCTTCTTATTTCTTAGCTCCTCCGACAAATCCTCACAGGATGATTCATCTGTTATTTTATCTCTGATCACTTCTGTTATACTCGCCTGAATCAAAAATGAAACTCCTCAGCCCCTCCTTCCGCCATCTCTGTCCCTGGTACATTAAGCTGGCAATGCAGTCCTCCCTTAGCCATGTACACGTCATGCCCATAATATCCTAGTCTCACGTACCTATCCTTGGCCTGAGTTTATCGGCCTTACCTGTCAGTCATCTTGCATTGAAACAGTTGCGATTTAATCCAACAAGCATTCCTTGCTCCCTGTCGTGTTCCAGCCTGACCTGTCGCTTCACTTTAATGTTTCAGATTACCTGATCTCCTTCCAGCCTCACACTTGCATCCCTGCTGTTGAGGATCCCATCCTTCCCCAACGCCAGCCAATCGAGTTGAAATCCGCCTTTGCAGCCGTTGCAAACCTGCCTGCCAGGATATTGGTCCCCTTCCAGTTCAGGTAAAACCTGTCCTTCCTGAACAGGTACCGCTGCCACACAACTGACCCTCGTGATCCAACAATTCTTTAACCACACATTTATCTGCCATATTCTTTTGTTCTTACCCTCACTAGCACTGGAAGTAAACCGAATATTACCACTGACCTGGTCCTATCTTTTATCCTTTTCCCTCAATCTCTATAATCACTCTGCAGGTCCTCATCACTATTACTACCTGTGTCATTTGTACCAATGTGCACGATGACTTCTGGCTGCTTCCCCCGCGCCGGTGAGAACGTTCTGCAGCCGCTCTGAGACATTCTGGACACTGGCATGTGAGAGGCAACACACCATCCCCAATTCACATTTGCAGCAACAGAATCTCCTGTCTATTTCCCTCACTGTCGTGTTTGAACAATAACTTCTGAAGTTATTCTGCTCGCACAACCTTCTGGCAATGGGATTTCTTCCTGAAACAGTTGGATGTAGCTGAATAGCTTTGCTTCAGGCAGTGGGCAGATATCAAAGAATCCTCATCAGGAATCCTCCATGAGTGGGAAGTAAGACTGTGCTTTATTTCACTCCCACACATTACTGTGATGAGTGACAGGGAAACAGAAAATGAGCAATAGATTGCCCCTTCACAGATAGCCTACATTTTTCCATCGTTAAATTAAATCAGTTACATTGTCAGTCCCCAAACTGGACCATGTGAACTCTCCTTGAACATTCTCCGATCTATATGACTCCATCACATTCTCGACTCCAGGTCAGTGCATTATTGCTGGTGGCGTACACAGAATCAATTCATTAACAATAAATTGCCCTGCTTGTTTTGCAGATGTGTTAATATGTGCCTGCAAAATGTAAAAACAAGCATTTTATGTCTTCCCAATATCTGTGTTAAGATGAATATGTTTTATTCTTAAACAAATTCAGAAATTGCTGAAAAAGCTCAGCCTGACTTGCAGCATGTATGAAGAGAAATCAGAGTTCAATTTTTCGTTCCAATGACCTTTCCTTTGAAACTGACTTATTCTTATAGTATTTCCCCAGTTTAATTCTCCCACACAAGAAGAAATATCCATCCGGTATGCACCAACTACACTCTTCTCAAGAACTTATATGGTCAATAAAACGACCCTCATTCTCAGACTGAACTGTTAATTCTTCATAACGTAATGCCTTCTTCCCAAGAATGAGTAAAGAGAAAAAAATCTTTGAAACGTTTCGAAAGCAATTTTGCTTTTTTTTCAGTTTAGGCAATTATAACGACACATAATACATCAGATGTGATCTCAGCAATGCCCTGTACTGATGCAGAAAAATACATCGCTAAGATCATATCCAACCCCTTTTGCACGAACCAGAATCATTCCATTTACCTTCCAAATATCTTGCTGCATCCTCAGAGTAATTTGATGTCATTCATGTAATAAGACACACAAATCTCTCTGTACCACTGAGTTCTGCATTCTCCTTACATTTAAATAATTTTCTGCTGTTTTGTCTTTTCCCCAAATCAGAAAATTCTCATCACATATATGTTGTGCTGTTATTTTTTTTGTTGAAGGTTTGCTCACAACTGTGCTCTGTCTGGATGCCATTGCTTGATGCTCTGACCTCTCACAGTCTGTGTCCCATTCCAGACACTCTGCCCTCCATCTGTCTGTATAACATTGCTTGATGCTCTGACCGCCCCATTCTGTATCCCCTTGCAGACTCTCTGCCCTCGCTCTGTCTGTATCTCATTGCAGACTCTCTGCCCTCGCTCTGTCTGTATCTCATTGCAGACTCTATGCTCTCCACTGTCTGTATCCCATTGCAGACGCTCTGCCCTCCTCGTGTCTGTGTCCCATTGCAGAGGTTCTGCGCTCTAATATCCATATCCCATTGCAGACGCTCTGCCTCATCCTGTCTGTATCCTATTGCAGATTCTCTGTCTCCCCCATCTGTATCCCATTGCAGACGCTTTGCCATCCCCATCTGTATTCCACTGCAGACGTCCTACCATCACACTATCTGTATCCCATTGCAGACGGTCTTGCCTCCACTGTCTGTATCCTATTGCAGATGCTCTGTCTGCCCCGTCTGTATGCTACTGCAGACGCCCTGCCCTCCCATGTCCGTATCCCATTGCATACGCTCTGCCTCCCCCGTCTGTATCCCATTGCAGATGCTCTGCCCTTCCCCCGTCTCTCTCCCATTGCAGATGATCTGCCCTCCACCTGTCTGTATCCCATTGCAGGCGCTCTGTCTCCATTTGACATCGTATTGAATGATTATCCTTGTGCATGAGCAAACTGAGCTCCATCCCCTTCATCCAATTCATTGGAATGGATTGTAATTTGCTGATGACCTCACACACGTCACTGAAGAATTCCACTAGTTCCAGCTTTCCAAACAGAAAATGAGTAATGATTACCACTCTGTATTTCCTGACAGCTACCCAGGACGTCCCTGCTTCTGCATAACAGAATCGTTATATGGCGTCCTCTGCGCTGTGAAATTTACTGAAATGATTTGAATACTTCATTCTATTCCTGTCGAACCCCATGGAGGTGCAGTATGGCCTCCCCCTGCTGTATTGTCACGATGCTGACTGGCGGAATGGGATCTTTCTCTCCCTCTGTATCAACCCCGAGGGGTGAATTGACAGAACAACGTGTGAGATAGGAGCAGTAGTTGCCATTCGGCCCCTCCAGCCTGCTGCTTGATTTAGAAACATCATGGCTGGTCTGATTGTAGCTGAACACCCCCTCTCCTGTCTGTTCCAAGAAACACTGACTCCCCTGTCAATCAAAGTTCAGTCAAGGTCGGCCTTGAATATCCTCAATGACCCAGACTTCACTGTTCTCGGGGGAAAGGAACGCCACAATCGCACATCCAAAGGAGGAAGGAACAACGTTATCTCAAATGGAAATGGGAGATTTCTTTCATTTCATAGCGTGTTAACCTCACTGCAACCTCTCCTCTTTTCGGAAACAATGGCACAACAAATAGGAACACACATAGACCATTTAGCCCCTCAAAACTATCCCGCAGTCCCATTGACTTTTCAGTCAAGTATTTATCTCACTTAGCTTCTACTGCACCCTTGGGAAAATAGTCCTGACAACGTCAGTCCACAGAGCATAGGAAATTGGAATTAGGCCATTTGGCCCATCAAATCTACTTTGTTATTTGATCCTATCGGATGTGTTTCTCAATACAATTCTCCTGCCTTCTCACTGTGACTCTTGATCGTTTGTTTTAATAAAACTTTCCCGACCTTTGGTCTGAAAGACATGGTTGTGTCTGTGTCTCGATAAGGATGAGAGAGAGAGAGAGAAAGAGAGTGTGTGTGTTTCTGTTTATATCTGTTTAATGGCAGGAGACAGGGTGGTCGTGGATGGTTGCTTTTCGAACTGGAAGCCAGTGAACAGCGATGATCCACAGGCAAAATTGTTGGTTCACTTTTGTTTGTTATTTATAAGAATGATTTAGATGAGAATTATAGATGGGACATTGGCAACTTTGCAGATGGTATATAGTGGACAGTGTTTGCATAATGGAGAACAATTGAAGATTGCAAAGAGATCTTCATTAATTAAATCAATGATTCGTAGAGATATACAACAGGGAAAGAGAACCTACAACTCGTTCATCCCATCCAAATCTTCTAAATTAATACAGTCTCGTTTGCCAACGTTTGGCCCATTTCCCACTATTCATATAGCCACCCAGTTGTCTTTTAAATGCTACAATTGCTCCAGCCTCCAACAGTTCTTCTGGCAGCTTATTCCATAGAAGCACCATCCTCTGCAGGAAAAAAAAGTTACCCTTCATTGTCTTTCAAGTCTTTCTCTTCCCACCTTAAACCTATGCCTTCTAGTTTTAGACTCTCCTACCCTGGTTTGAAAGACCTTGACCGCTCACCCTATCCATGCCCTTAATAATTCTATAAACCTCTAGAAAGTGAATATGTGACTCTGATCAAGACGATTGGTTGTGCTTTCAGTCATCCTGGGTCGAAATTCTCAAATTCAATAGTCTTACTTCTCCCTTCTCCAAAAAGGCACGATTACAAAAAAGTTTAATCAACTTGTTCAAACATATAATGAAATAGCTCTGTGGGATTTAAAACTAGAATTGTCAGAACAGTGACAGGGACACTACCATCATTCAGCATTAGCCCCTAAAGCTGCAACATGATGCTCCTGTGTGTTTGTTCATCAGCCTGGAATAACACGCTGTGATACACCATCACAGGACATGAATACACACCACCTTCTCCAGAGATAGGGCTCTATCAGACAGTCATAGACTGGAATCGAATCCAGAGCTCCAGCGCAGAAACGTGGGCATCATCCATTAAACAAGGCCTAAATCATGCCCAGATTTCGGGTCATATTTGAAGTGTATGGATTTATTAAATTCTGGTTAACACTACCAAATTATACAGGGGAGATTTCTCATTGAAACCAAGTACAAGTTATGAGCCTCAATTATAGGATGTTGAGTGCATTCGCTGTGCCATTGAGATAAACAATGAACAACTTTAATTGCTTGGCTATGATTTTCGGTTTAAATAGTTATTACCAGTAGTCTGCTATATTAGGGAACGAAATCCTGCAACACACTCTGCACTATGAAGGATCTCGAGTCGACATCAATACTGAACACCAGAGAAGAGGAAGGAGCACAATTCTGGGCCCAAAACACCAGTCACTATTTCAAATCTCTAACATGTGGCTTCCCTCTTCCTAAAATCATTAATTCATATAAGGCAACTGTTGCCTTGCCAGCTTCTCCTTATCGACTCCTCCTTCTGCCTGCACAAGGCAAACCAAGCTCTGGGTCTTTGGGAAACTCAAGGCTGGTGTCTGTAGGCCTTCTGGAGAGGGGATTGTCGTTTTAATCCGAAGTGGGAGTGTGAGGGGGCAGTAATGTCACTCACTGGGCTGAGGTGTGGCAGAATGGGGCTTAACATGGATACATGTGAAATATTGCATTTTAGACAATAGACAATAGACAATAGATGCAGGAGTAGGCCATTCTGCCCTTCGAGCCTGCACCGCCATTCAATATGATCATGGCTGATCATTCCTAATTAGTATCCTGTTCCAGCCTTATCTCCATACCCCTTGACTCCACTATCTTTAAGAGCTCTATCCAATTCTTTCTTAAAAGAATCCAGAGACTGGGCCTCCACTGCCCTCTGGGGCAGAGCATTCCACACAGCCACCACTCTCTGTGTGAAGTAGTTTCTCCTCATCTCTGTCCTAAATGGTCTACCCCGTATTTTTAAGTTGTGTCCTCTGGTTCGGCACTCCCCCATCAACGGAAATATGTTCCCTCCTGCCAGAGTGTCCAATCCTTTCATAAGCCTATATTTTGGTAAAACAAACAAGGGGAGGGCTTACACAATTAATGCTGGCTTTTGATAGTTATGTAGGAAAGAGTTACCCGGGGTGCAGGTATAATTCTTTGAAGATTGTGACGCAGGGTGTTTAAGATTACTTCATTGCTCAGACCTTTGAGGTGAGAAGTTGGGAGGTCATGCTGAGATTGTGCAGGACATTGATAAAGCCTCTTCTGAAGTACTGTGTGCAGTTTTGTTATAGGAAGGAGATTATTAAGCTGGAGAGGGTTCAGAAGATATTTTCCAGGATGTTACCAGTAACACCTCATCTTCTGCCTCAGAAGGCAGCAAAAACACGGAATGAACATTGGATTCACTGATTTACAAATCTCCCCTGGCTAACCCAGATCACAGATCCAACCTCCGGACTCACATCTGCCGTCCTGAGGAAACCTAATGTCCATCTTCTTTCCCACCGCTCCGTTCCACACTCCTCACCAATCTATCACTATCACCTCCTACCTTTGCTCACCGATCACTTACCTTTCCCCCAGCCTCATCCCATCACCCATTTTCTCTTAGCCTCCTTTCTCCTCGCCAGCCCTGAAGAAGGGTTCTGCCTGAAACGTCGACTCTTTTGCTCCTCGGATGTTTCCTGACTAACTGTGCCTTTTCCACCGCCATGCTTTACCTACACTGAATCATCAAACAGCTGCAGTCCCCATTATCTCTTAGGTTCAATTCCCTGTTAACATAACCATGTCGGTGTCTGTTGTAACCGCACGTCTTCTTAGGGATATTTTCTTCTCAGATCATGCACGATAAAAGTTCTCTCAATCTTTTACTGATATTGTAATGCCTGATCATTAGTTAAAGAACGTATGCTTCAATTTATAAACTGAGAAGCATGCTTATGTTTTGATAAGCCTCTAGCATTGCTCCCATATCCAAGGCAGATTGAATGCTTACACATGATTGCTCTACCAGCCCTAACATTTGTTCCCTCTCTCACCCCCACATATCCCATCCAGAATGTGTAAATTTTAATCGTGCTTTTAAAAAAAAAGTATTACATTGAAATGGGGTAAAAACAATGACTGCAGATGCTGGAAACCAAATACTGGATTAGTGGTGCTGGAAGAGCACAGCAGTTCAGGCGGCATCCAACGAGCAGCGAAATCGACGTTTCGGGCAAAAGCCCTTCATCAGGAATAAAGGCAGTGAGCCTGAAGCATGGAGAGATAAGCTTATCTCTCCATGCTTCAGGCTCACTGCCTTTATTCCTGATGAAGGGCTTTTGCCCGAAACGTCGATTTCGCTGCTCGTTGGATGCCGCCTGAACTGCTGTGCTCTTCCAGCACCACTAATCCAGTATTAAATTGAAATGGGCTAACTGGAGATATTTGTTCAGCGATTGTGATTGATGTCAGTCCCAATGGATCCTGATTTGCTGATGCCGGTGTTGGACTGGGGTTTACAAAATTAAAAATCACACAACGCCAGGTTATCGTCCAACAGGTTTAATTGAATGTACAATAGCTTTCGGAGCGACGCTCCTTCATCAGGTGATAGTGGAGGGCTCGATCCTAACACAGAATTTATTGCAAAAATTTGCAGTGTGACGTAACTGAAATTCTACATTGAAAAATTGATTGTCTGTTAAGCCTTGCATCTGTTAGAATACAGTGATACACTTCTTTCATGTGTAAATCACAAAACCCTTTTTTAAAAAGTTGCATTCTCAGATTACCTGTTAATAATGGTGATAGCTAGACAATATGTTGAAGGTATTGTCCCCCTGTGTTCTCTGTCTATGACCTGATGTTTAGATTGATTCTAATCTAAAAAGTGAGATAACGGACGTTTACATAAATCCATGTAGTTTATGAGCTCAGAGTTGTAGATGAATGCATGCAGTTTTTGAGCAAAGTACAATGTACCTCTGCAAGTACAAATTCCCCGCACAAAATATATGTGTACGTGTGCGTCTTTGTCTGTCTGTGTGTGTCTGTCTGGGGTGGGGGTTGTGAGTGTGAGAATGTGTGTGTGTGTATTGAGTGCAGAGTATCTCAAATGTGTGAGGGGGTGCATGTGTGAGTGTGGAAGTGTGTGTGTCTATAAGGGTGTGTGTGAGTGTGTGTGTGTGCGTCTGTGTGTACCTGTGTACGTGTGTATGTGAGTGTGCGTGTGTGTAGGAATATCTGTGTGTGCGTGTAGTGCAATTGTGATCAGCTGTAATATGACAAGAACCCAAGGTCCCGATTGAGGCCCTCCCTATGTGATCCGAACTTAGCTATCAGCCTCTGAAGCGCCAAGGTTTTGTGATTTACACATGACAGAAGTGAAAGTATCACTGTATTCTAACAGATGCAAGGCTTAACAGACAATCAATTTTTCAATGTATAATTTCAGTTTCATCACACTGTAAATTTTTGCTATAAATTCTGTGTTAGGATCGAGCCCTCCACGATCACCTGATGAAGGAGCGTCGCTCTGAAAGCTAGTGTGCTTCCAATTAAACCTGTTGGACTATAACCTGGTATTGTGCGATTTTTAATTCCGTAGATCCTAAATGTGTAACTGGAGGGCATTCCTCTTCTATTAATTAGGGAATCAGTTCAATGTGCTATCCTATAGTATCAGCGGGTGCATCACCGACAGCACTATCAGGGATCAGCAAATCTAGAGAGAGGGGAAGGAGAGATCAGAATCTGAGAGCATTCGACTGGAATGTTCCAACAATGGACAGGAGTTTATCCGAGGGTCTTTACTGGCTTTCTCAAACTTGGATCTCATTAGTTTTGCTGATCTAAGATGTATCATTGATTATTCAAGCTGGTTATTATCGCATCCTCGCTATAGATGCTGTTCATGGTAAGTCATTCTATCTGTTCATAAAGCCAGGTTAATTTGAATTGCTGCTCATATTATTTAAAATTTAGAAAGGTGGACGTCATTATTTGCAATTCCAATGAAATATTCCATTCCTCACAAATTATAACGTGCAAATTGCTCATGACAAATTGCTCACCAATATGCGCGGAGGAACCAGACTGTTCTCAAATTCTGTAATCTTTCTAGTCCTGCACAGATCTACATTTCTATATTTTCCCCACTCACTAATCCCGTCCAATACCACCATCATGATAAAACCATCTCCTCCCCAACGTCAGTGCATCTTCTGAATAAACCATCAATTGTGCCTTTGTTAAGTCTGGATACAACTTATCATGTCCCTTCTAACCACATGTCAGTTGCAGAATAATTGCTCTTGAGTATGGTGAACTTATTCATTGCACAGAACCTGTCAGACAGGCCGACACTGCAAGCTGCTTAAATCATTGACGCATAATCAAGAGGAACAATATACTAATCTGTTGATATATCATGAAGGAACTTTATGTAATTGAAGTGAGACCATTATCATTTGTGTGAAAACAAAGGCCCATCTCAGTTTAAGATCAGCATAACATGCTGGCCTTGTCAGGGCTGCACACATACCATGAGGGAAGAACAAAAGTAAAGTTATCTCCCTTCCTCTGCCTGTTTTCCTTCTTCCTACCCTTCATTTCCATTCAAGTAGATGACCATTCCCTATTTCAACTGCAATCTTTCTGACTGAGTCTGTCCCCAAGAGTGATCTTCATCTCCCCAGGCACCTCTGGTGTTGGCTTTACTGATGATGACATACAGATGTAAGGAACTTTTAAATTCCACATCGATGGCAGTACATAGAGAATGAATGGGTTTTAATGTCATAATAAAGATACGGCGACCGTTAAGTGAGGGAAATGAATTATTGTGATCATCACTGAGAGTGTTTTTGAGGCAGTATTTGGGGTATTATGGACAGATTTATTTTCTCCATTGAATCGATGATCTCATTGCAATAGAGACAGTTTAAAGGAATTTCACCAGACTAATCCCTGGGAGATGGTAAAACAGGAGTAAGTGAAGGTTAATCTGTAGCACTGTCAGAGACTAAGATGTAATTAAATTTAAATTTGATGGTGATGGACAATCACTCGTTATGCTGTTCACAGACACTGAGAAGATGATGAATTCCATGGCTTGTAATTTAAATTTTACTCGGGATGCATGATTCTGGGTATTTACGTGCTTCGAGGAAAAAATCTTCAGTTAAATCCTGCCTTGATAACAGGTTCATTCGCTGTTACCTGAGTAGTTCAGTTCACCCCTTTTGTTAATGCTAATATGTGATGGTATCTGTGTGGAGAGTGTTTTCTTCTCACAGAGGTAGTGAATGTCAGGAATTCTCAGGTTTGGAAAGTTAGGGCAGCTATTTTACTGCAAGTATTTAAAGAGGAGGTAGATGGATATTTGACCAGTCGGAGAGCTGAGGGGTTTGAAGAACTGGTCATTAAAGATGAATTAATGCCAACAGTAGGTCAGCCATGATCGCATACAATGGTGAGAATTACCTACTCCTGTTTCTTATGTTCTTATATTCTCTCTTTGGAAAGTGAATGGTTGGAATTTTCCTCGAAGTGATGTTATTGAATGTAGAGGACACTGAGAGAAAAGTATTTTCTGAGCCATCTCCGGGAAAGATATGGGCCTGATTTCACAGTTAATCTGGATCTATAACATGACCAAGAAATGAAACACCACTTGCAGAGAGGAGAAACTCTGTAAAGAGGTGGGAGGCTCCTTTCGTACCCAGCCTGGATTTCCCTTCACAAATTCCAACCCACACCAAACCACACAGTGTTGATTGACTGAATGACATCCTGTGTTACTGAAGTCCAGGTATTTGGAGCAAGTGGTCTCTATCTGCTCCGATACAGATGGTTTTCAGGACTGAATGGAACTTAGGAACATAGCACTGAGGAGCAGGAGTGAGTCATTAGACACCTTGACATTGCTCGACCAGACAGTAAGATCATGGCTGATCTTATTGTGGTTTCCACAGCACGATTCTGCATATACACAATTTTCCTTCATTCACATGTCTGTCAAATATTGAACAAACTCAACATTCAACAAATGCAAACAACCAGGCACAATACTGGGAAACTGCACAAAGTCAAATACTCAAGCAGCACGATTCTGGAAGGCAACAGGCATTTCCCTATCATTATTACTCCCATTCAATCAATTCTGCTGCAGTTTATCATTTTTTGATTTGTTCATGGAACGTGAGTGTTGTTGATAGGCCAACATTTATGGACCATGTCTAATTCCTCTGGAAGTAGTAGTGTTGAGCTGCCATCTTGGGAATAAACGTCTGGGGAAGAGAATTCACATTTGAACAGGCCGTGAGAATTTCTCGTTCCTGCTCCGACCAATGTTGGAGGGTCAATGTTTACTTTTCCAGCCTCACTTCTCCACTGTTTACAACAAATTTGAAGTGTTACTTAGGTCATTTTCTCGAAAAATGTGAGACACAGAGTCACACACGTACAGACACATACACCAACGCACAGGTCTTAAGGCGAAGAATAGTAAAGGAAGATTTCCAGAGTTTCATTGTAGTTCAACTTATAACAAAAGGAAATGTGATCATGTGTCCCAACTGCTATTTTGTCTCCGAGGTTATACTACTCAAACAAGCTGCTGGTGTGAGACTTCTTCCTGGAACAGTTGGTTTGGAAGAATTTCCTTTCCTTCCCATGAATCCTCAACAGGAATCCTCAACGTTTGGGAAAGATGACTCAGGGATTTTTTTACTCTCACATTTTGCTGTCAGGAGTGACAAAGTAAGAAAAAGGTGAGCAATAGACTCTGGTTTACGCCCATAAGATCATCGGACATGGGAACAGAAATTAGGACATTCAGCCCATCGAGTCTGATCCACCATTCAGTTATGGCTGACAAGATCCTCAACCACAATCTCCTGCTTTCTCCCTATAAGCCTTGATCCCTTTGATACTCAAGACCTACCTATCCCTTAAATATACTCAATGACCTGACCACCACTGTTTTCTTTGTAAATGACTTCGATAGATTCTCCACGCTCTGGCTGAAGACGTTTATCCTTATCTCCATTCTAAAAGGGGTCCCCTATACTCTAAAGTTGTGTCCTTGGTTCCTAGAGTCTCCTGTCTCCATGACTTGACCTATCTGCCTATCTTCTTTTCCATCTATCCACTCTACCCTCCCCCGACCTGTCACCTTCATCCCCTCCCCAACTCACCTATTGTACTCTATGCTACTTTGTCCCCACCCCAAACTCCTCTCACTTCTCTCTCGACCTTCAGGCTCTCTGCCTGTATTCCTGATGAAGGGCTTTTGCCCGAAACGTCAATTTTACTGCTCCTCGGATGCCGCCTGAACTGCTGTGCTCTTACAGCACCACTAATCCAGAATCTGGTTTCCAGCACCTGCAGTCATTGTTTTTACCCAGAGTCTCCTAAAAGTGGAAGTCTTCTCAACATCCACACTGTCCCGGCCATTCAGTATTCTGTATGTTTCAATTAAATCCGACCCTCCCCCCACCCAATCCCTCTGAACTCCATCAAGAACAGACTCAGAGTCCACAAACATTCTCATATTTTAAACTTTTCATTCCTGGGACCATTCTCGTGAACATCCTGTGAACCTATTCCAAGGACAGCACATCTTTCCAGAGATATGGGACTCAAACAGCGCACAATACTCCAAATGTGGTCTGACCAGCGCCTTATGGAGCCTCAGAAGTACGTCCCTGCTTTTAAATTCAAATCCTTTCAAAATAAATGCATTCACTGCATTTTCCTTCCTAACTACTGACTCAACCTGCAAGTTTACATTGAGAAAGTCCTGGAGTAAGACTCCCAAGACATATGAATTTTCTGCCCATTTGGAAAGTAGTTCATGTTTGTAGTCTTCCTATCAAAGTATATGTTCCTACAATTTACACTTTATACTCCACCTACCACTTCATTGCCAATTATACTAACCTGTCCAAATCCTTCATGAGCCTCCCTGCCTCTTCGCCGTCACCTGTCCCTATTTTTGTATAATCTTAAAACGTTGCCAGAATGCCTTCAACTCCTTCATCTGGATCGTTAATGTATAAAGTAAAAAGTTGTGGTCCCAGCACTGAGCCTGATGGAACATCATTTGACACGGACTGACATCCTAGGATGGACACTTTTATCGGCACTCTGCTTCCTGCCAGGCAGCCAAACCTCTGTCCATGCCAGTACCTCGCCTCTAACACCATGGGCCCTGGCCTTACTCAGTAGCCTTATATCGGCACATTGTCAAAGACCTTCTTGAAGTCCAGGTGTATGACATCCATTGGCTTTCCTTTTTCGAAGCTGTTCTTTACGTCCTCAAGATTTTCCAACAGACTTTTCAGGCACGACTTCCCCTTGATGAAACCATGCTAACTTTGTTATACTTTACCATCCACATCCAAGTGTTCAAAAATCTCTTCAATCACAATGGATTCCAGGAGCTTACCCACAGACCAAGTTTAAACTGATAAGTCAATAATTTTGCGTCTTATGCCTTACTCCTTTTTTTAACAGAGGTACCACTTTAGCGATTTTCCAGTCCTCTGGGAATCTCCCTGAATCGATAGATCCCTGAAAGATCACCATCAAACGCTTCCACTGACTCAGCACCTATCTCCCATAGAACTCTGGAGTGTCGTCCATCTCGTCCAGGTGGTTTACTTCCCGTCAGGCCATTCAGTTTTTCCAGTAACTTATCCTTGGTGATGGCCACGTTACCCAGCTGTGCGCACTCATTCTTTTCAATTTTAATGTGTGAAGACTGACCCGACGTAATTATTCAGCTCCTCAGCCATTTCCTGGTTCCACAATATTATCTCTACTGTATCAATTTCTAGCGATCAAGTGCACATTTTTTTGCGTCTCGTTAGCATTTCATATATCGAAATAAGCTCTTACAGTCTTTCTTTACATGACTAGCTTACTTCATATTTAATATTCTCACACTTATTTCTTTTTTTTTGTTGTTCTCTGTTGGTCTTTGCAAGTGCTACAATATGGCAGTGAACATGGCCATTAATTAAACCAAACACCCAGAAAAGCTCACCTCACCTCGTAATCAATTATAATATGAGTGACAGAGAACTCCCAAATTTTACTATTTAAAGAAAATAACGTCAATTTATTTTTAACTCTAAAAGTGAACATGACACAACAACTATTCAGAACTCTACTCCCCCCCGCACACACAACTGCTTATTATCTGCCCCCAACTCTATAACTATATGCTGTTTCAATAAGACACTTATGAAGATAAAATCAACTTAATTTCAAAACCTTACAGCTGCTGCCGACCGCTGTGACGTAACTCTTCCGGCTGAGGAATTCCCTGGGTCATCATATTTCTGTTTATTGTGAATATGTTTCATATGAAAAAAAAACTATGATAAAAAGAATTTCCTAATTTCTTGCAGTGCAAAATAGTTGACCCCCAGGATTCTTCCGTCTCGATGGCATCTGCTCTCACCTCAATTTTCAAAATATATAGATTTTTATATCCCCAGTATTAACTCATCTCACTGGTTCGATGTTGGCAAAACAATAAATTCAAACTCAATTTGCTTTCAGTGACAGAGAGAGTAAAGGAAAGAGAGTGTTGCATGAAATAGTGAGAGTGGTGAAGCAAGAGCCTTTTTTGGGGGCAGGTGCTATAACATATACAGAGACTGTGAGGAAGTAGAGAGAATATGGAGAAACTTATCCTGGCAGTGCGGGGAAGGTTATTGATGCTTGTCCTGTATTGATGGGTCATCTCAGCATCGGGGTGAGCCTCCCCAATGTCTTGCCCACGTCTATCACAAATAACACCACAGAACACATCCCTCAACTTCTTCAGAATCAGTTTGTGTGGATCTTGCAAACAAGGAGGAACAAACATTGGTGCCTTACATATATAAACCAAAACTGTTGTGCAAATTTTGTGCATCCTCTGCTCTGGAAATTAGATATGCAAATATTGTGGTACTGCAGTAATCCTTGATGATCTAAAATTGCAAATAAGCTGCGTTAACTAAATGATTGCTTATACTATTAAAAATAAATTCCATAAGTGTATAATAGGTAGGTTGAACAGTATGTTGTGAACCAAATTAGAGAGCAGGTTATATCGGATTTGGCGTTGTGTGGTAGAAGGACTAATTACTAACCTTGCTGTGAAGCAGCGTTTGAGCATTAGTGCCATTAATATGTTGTATTTTACTTGGCGGCTGCATACAATATACAATTTTCGAACTTTACCCTCAAATATCATGGACTCCCGGAGGTGAAAGGGTCAAGTGATTTGGACAAGTACAATATGACATTTAGTGTGAGACAAACAATGGTTGTTATTGATCGAATTACTGCAAAGTCTGAAAAATATGTACATATCACAAAGTTACAGACAACAAAGAAAGAGAAGGTGTCTCAATGACGGTTAACGTAAGAAATTAAAGATTGCATTAAATCAAAGGAAGCAGCTTCAGAAGAATTCCAGCTATTGTGGAAACCTGAACATTCTGAGAGATTTACTTTTCCGAAAAGAAGGCCGAAGAAAGTGTGAAGGAAATCAGAAAGAACATGAATACAAACAAACAGGAAACACACAGACTGCTCAATGTACTAAAGAAAACAAAAGTAAGGCCAAATGAGGAAATTTGTAAGGTAGAGGAGAATTTATTGTGGGGAACAAGGAAATGTCAGAGAAACTAACCAGCTACTTTCCATCTGTCTTCATGGAGAAAGCTCCAGGAAATTCCTGTGATCACATGGAACTTGTGAAAATAAAGACATCAAGTCAATTCGTATCAACAACAAGGTGGTACTTGAAAATGGAGCGAGATTGATCATTGCTATGTCTGATGGGACAGATGTACTTCATATCAAAATACCAGAAGTAAAACAGCATATTAATTGAGCTGTCGGTAACTGTGTTTTATCTTCCTGTAGGTTCTGCAAAGGCCATTGTAAATGACTGGACGGCAGTAAACATGATCCAACTATACACACAGACAAGAAGAGATAATGTGGAGGACGGCAGATCAATTATTTTGACATCTGTGGTGAAACAGTTGGAGTCTATTATATAGGATGTGATATTGGGTATTTAGGATTGAACAGCAACATTGCAGATAATCACTATACATTTTGACAGAGAAATCATACCTGACAAACTTCGGAATTGTTTGAAGTTGTTTCTTGCAGTATACACAATGGACAACCAGTGGAAGTGGTGTGTTTGCATTTTCTAAAGTCTTTCTATAAGAATTCATGCAGTGAGTTCGTAAATGCAATTAACGTGAATAGTATTTGGAAGAATACATGTAATGGGAAAGGTAAAGCTAGTTTGGCCTTCTTTTTAGGGAATCGCATTATGGACGTAAAGACATCATGATGCAATTGTATAGAGTGTTGATGAGAGAGTACCTCGAGTATTGTGTAGTGTTGGTGACCTTATCTAAGAAAGAGTATACTGATCACAGAGGACGTGCAATGGACATTCTCCAGATTAATCCCTCAGATAACAAGTTTTTCCGTTGGGTGTCTTGTCATGTGACCTCTCCAGTTTCAATGAACGGCAGGTGATCGCAGTGAAATCTAGAAAATCTACAGAACATGTGACAAGGTGGAAATAAAGAGAATGTTTCTCTGGCTGTCCACTCAACATTCCTGTAGAAGGGCTGATGCCCGAAACGTCGATTGTCCTGTTCCTTGGATGCCGCCTGACCTGCTGCGCTTTTCCAGCAACACATTTTCAGCTCTGATCGCCAGCATCTGCCGTCCTCACTTTCTACTCTACATTTAAGGCAAATAAGCGCAGGATAAGGGACAGGCCATTTCAGACCATAATAACGAGGAAATTCTTCACTCAGATGAGACTGACTAACAGAAGGCCATGGAAGCCTGCTGGCAGGGCAAGATTAGGGAGAAACCCTAAATATTCCACATGTATGCCAAGTGGATTAGAACAAGCAGGGAGCAGGTATGATATATCAATGACTTGCCAAGTTGCATCCAAACTCAACTTCATGGTAGAAGGCTACTTGTGTGACTGGAGACCAATGTCTCCTGGTGTATCGCAGAGATCAGTACTCTGTCCCTTATTATTTGTTGTATTCATAAGTGATGTTAATGTGAAGTGGGTAGGGGAGTGTGATAAGCACGTTTGTGTTTGACAGAAAGATTGGCCAGGTGGTTGGCAGTGAGGCAGAAGGCCTTATGTTACAGGAAGTTGCAGATGGATTGGTCAGATGGGCAGGACAATGCCAGATGGAATGTAACCCTGATGAATATGAGACTTTGTGCTTTGGAAGAAGGAACCAGATATGGGAATATTCACTGAATGACAGCACACCATGAAACTCAGAGAGTGCTTCTCCACACATTCCTGAATGTGACTGGTTATGATCATTGATGAGTTAGGCAGAACCGTAGGCATAGTCTTTGTTCGTTGACCCAAACATTATAAGTTTGGTAAGGCCAAAGTAAACACTGTGTGCAGTTCTGGCAGCCATATTACAGAAAGGATGTGATTGTGCTGGATGAGATGCAGAGGAGATTCACTGAGATGTTCCCTGGGATGGAACATATGAGCTGTGGAGAGAGGCTCGAGCTGTTTCCCTTGGAGCAGAGAAAGTTGAGTGGGTAAGTAATTCAGGTTTAAGATTACAAGGGGCATGGACAGAGGGAATAGACAACAGCTGTTCTTTTTATTCGAAGTGTCAGCTTCCTTCCAGTCAGAAACCAGGGAATGGAGAATGGAAAACAGAGAAACATGACACAACTACTTCACTTCTGTCTTCACAAAAAAAGAGATAAACAAAGCTTTCCCAGCAATAGGAGAAAACCTGAGACTGAGGAGAAAAGAATATAGCATGAAATTAGAAAATAAACTAATTTGAAGAACTTATTGGAACTGAAAATAATGGGCTTAAAAAATCAACACACAATGATGAAATGGGAAACGCATTTGAGAAACTTACTGGCACATTAAATACAGAAAAGCAATAGAACATAGAACTTAGAACAGTACAGTACAGAAAAGTTCCTTCAGCCCACGATGTTGTGCCGACCATTGATCCTTATGTGAGGTAAACTTAATGTACGAACCCGCAAATGTCTGTGGCCATATGCATGCCCAGCAGTCTCTTAAATATCCCCAATGACCTCACTTCCACAACTGGTGCTGGCAACGTATTCCATGCTCTCACAATTCTCTGCATAAAGAACCCGCCTCTGACATTCCGTCTATACTTTCTGCCAAACAGCTTAAAACTGTGACCCCTCGTGTGAACAATTTCTGCCCTGGGAAAAAGTCGATGACTATCAACTCGATTTATGTCTCTCTTTGTCTTGTACACGTCAATTAGGTCCCCCTCTACCTTCATTTTTCCAATGAAAAAAGTCCTAGCTCAGTCAACCTCTCTTCATAAGATAAGCCCTCCATTCTAGGCAGCATCCTCGTAAACCTCCTCTGAACTCTCTCCAAAGCATTCACATCTATACTATAATAGGGCAACCAGAACTGGACACAGAATTCCAAGTGCGGTCTAACCAAAGTTTTATAGAGCTGCAATAAGATCTCACGGCTCTTTAACTCACTCCTCCTGTCAATGAAAGCCAAAACACCATATGCTTTCTTAAGAACCCTGTCCACTTAGGTGGAAATTTTAAGCGATCTATGTACCTGCACACCAAGATCGCACTGTTCCTCCACACTGCCAAGACTCCTGGCTTTAATCCTGTACTCAATTTTCAAGTTCGACCTTCCAAAATGCATCACTTCGCATTTATCCAGGTTTAACTCCATCTGCCACCTCTCAACCCATGTCTGCATCCTGTCAATGTCACACTGCAGCCTACAACAGCCCTCTATACTGTCAACGACACCTCCAATCTTTGCGTCATCTGCAAACTTGGTAATCCATCCTTTAATCTCCTCAGCCAAGTCATTAATAAAAAATTACAAAGAATTGAGGCAGAAGAACAGAGCCGTGTGGAACACGACTGACTACTGACTTCGAGGCAAAATACTTTCCTTCCACCACCACTCGCTGTCTTCTGTCGAACAGCCAATTCTTTATCCAGTCTGCTAAATTTCCCTGTATCCCATTCCTCCTGAACTTCTGAACGAGACTACCATGGGAAACCTTATCAAATGCCTTGCTGAAGTCCATTTAGACAACATTCAAAGTTTGACCCTCATTAACTTGCCTAGTAACATCCTCAAAGTACGCTATAAGATTTGTGAGGCATGCCCTACCCCTCACAAAGCCGTGCTGACTGCATTTAATCAAGCCATGCTCTTCCAGAAGGTCATAAATCCTATTACTTAGAATCCTTTCTGATACCTTGAAGACGGCAGACGTGAGACTGACTGTCTGTAATTGCCGGGGATTTCACTATTTCCTTTCTTGAAGAGAGGAATTACATTTGCCTCCCTCCAGTCCTCAGGTACGACTCCAATGTAGAGCGAGGATGCAAAGATCTTTGCAAGCGGCGAAGCAATCACATTTCTCGCTTCCCAAAGCAGCCAAGGACAAATCTGGTCTGGCCCTGGCGACTTGTCAATCTTAATGTTTGTCAACATTTTCAGCACATCCGCTTCCTCAATCTCTATCCGTTCCAGCATGCTTACCTGCTCTTCAATGGTTTCATTCACTACAAGGTCCTTTCCCTTCGTAAAGACAGAAGCAAAAAACTCATTTAGGGCTTCCCCTACCTCCTCAGACTCTATACACAAGTTCCCGATGCTATCCCTGATTGGCACTACTCTTTCTTTGATCATTCTTTTATATCCTCACATACATGTAAAATGCCTTTGGATTCTCCCTAATCCGTCCTGCCAAGCCTTTTTCGTGCCCCCTCCTGGTTCTCCTCAGACGATTTTTGAGCTCCTTCCTCGCCTACCTGTAATCCTCTAGAGCTGAACAAGACCCTTGCTTCCTCCACCTTACGTAAACTGCCTTCTCTCTTTTGACGAGAAGCTCCTCCACTCTCGTCATCCAAGATTCCTTTATCTTTCCCCTTCTTGCCTGTCTCAGAGGGACACATTTATGCATCACTCGCAACAACTGTTCCTTAAACAGTTTCCACATGTCTATAATGCCCTTTCCATCGAAAAATTGCTCCCATTCCATGCTTCCCAAGTCTGTCTGAAAGCATCATATTTTCCTTTTGCCCAATTAAATATCCTCCCATTGTGCCTGCTTCTCTCCTTCTACATTACTATGTAGAATGTGAGGCAGTTGTGGTCACTATCACCAAAATGCTCTCCCACTGCAAGATCTGACACCTGCCACGGCTCATTGCAGGCCACCAAATCTAAAATGGCCTCTCCCCTCGTCGGCCTGTCAACGTACTGAGTTCGGAAACCCTCCTGAATACACCTTACAAAAACAGCTCCTTCCAAACCACCTGTTTGAAGGTAGTTCCAATCAATATTGGGAAAGTTAAAGTCATCCATTACAACAACCCTATTACATTCAGACTTTACCAAAATCTGCGGATCTATGCTTTCTTCAATCTCCCTGCTGCTATTGGCGGGGCTGTAGAAAACCCCTAATGAGGTGACTGCTCCCTTACAGTTCCTAATTTCCACCCATACTGACTCAGTAGGCAGACTCTACTCAATAATGGTAACTTCTGTAGCTGTGATACCCTCTCTGATCACCGTCTCTAAGAGAGGCAGTGAACTTGGATTTTCAGCAAGATTTTTAATTAGGTCCCAAGCCTAGTGTGCAAATTAAAAGCACATGGAATAGGGGATAATATATGGACATGGTGTTACAGTAGGAGAGCTGACAGGAAACAGTGAGTCGGAATAAATGGATGGTTTTCAGTTTGGAAGGCTCCTGCAGCATCGCAATGATTGGTGCTTGGGCCCCAGATATTCACAATACATCTCAAACATCTCGTTGAGGGAATAAAATACAAGGTTTCCCAAGTCTGCTGATGGAACTAGGATTTTGAAAGGTAAGGATGATGTGTAAACAATTTCAAGGTGATTGAGACAAATGGAGTGAATGAGTAAATATGTGGCAGATGAAGAGCAGTGTGTACAGATGTGATGTTGCCTACTTTGTTGGGAACAAGAGAATGCCAGAGGAACATTTGAAAAGTGAGTGGTTGAGAAATGTCGATCTATAAAGGGAAATAAACTTATTGTTTGTTTTTGTTTGGACAGGCCTCCGCGTTCTATGCAGGTCAGTGAGTTCTGAAGGCAAAAGCCACTACTGGGAATACATTATCAAACAGACCAGTTTAGACAGACCCACCAATTGGGGATCTGTAACATTGAAAAGCATCTAGGATCTCCCTGTACGACAGGCACTGAAAGTCATACTGCAGGAGCAGAAAGCAATTAGGAAGATAAATGGTGTGTTGATCTTCATTTCAGGAGGATTTGATTCCAGAAGTAAGGGTGCATTACTGCAGCTGTACAGGGCCTTGGTGAGATCCCATCTCGAACATTGTGCAGTGTTGTCATTACCCAACAAAGGAATAACCTGACTCTGGGGGTTGCAACAAAGAATGACCAGACTGATTTCTGGGATGACAGGCTTGTTGTGGGAGCAGAGTTTGGGGCAACTGGGCCTATATTCCATGGGCTTTAGGAAAGTGAGTGGGGATCTCATTGAGATATATAAAACACTGGCAGGGAGGAGACAGATTGGAAGCAGGGATGATAATTCACCTGGCTGGGACGTCGAAAACAATGGGCCACAGTATTAGGTACGGTCAGGTCACACTTGATTGAGATTAGAATCTGCACTCAGACTAATGAACCTGGATAATTGTCTCCCACGTTAGACGGTGGAAGACAAGGCACGAAAGACTAATCAGGATGTCCAGACACTGAAGGGATGGGGGAGAGAGCTGGAATACGGTGTGGAAATAAAGGACGGGCGATCATTATATTGAATTGGGTTGCAAACTCGACACACCAAACGGACGACTGCAGTTCCTATTTTATAGCTTCACAAGGTTAATCACATTAAGGGATATGTACAGTATGTAGGGAAAGTGCATTGAGAAGATGTTCATCTGTGAACTAGAAAGGGGAGGCTCAATGTACTGTGTGGCCTACTCCATTCCTGATGTTTCTGTGCGGTCCGTCGGAAAGCTCTACAAATGTTGACACAAACTCTGAGATCTTAGTTAGGAGGTCTCTGCAGGGTCGACAGGACTGTGTTTCCCGTTCCCTTTTCTGATACCGAGGCTAGTTCTGTGTGTTCTGCCCTGGTTTGTCCTTTACGACCTCGGACCAGTTTGGTACAATACAATATCGTGTTTAACTGTTTCAGAAACCCTCGAATAGTTTATCACATGTCTGTTTGTCTGAAGTCACCTTTAGGCCAGAAACCACAGGAGATTTGTTTCCTGAAAGTACATCGAGGAAACATATTGGTGTGTACAATCGTTACTGGCTTCAAAGTCACTGTTACTGACACTAGATTAGAGATCTCGATATTTAATTAATTGTTTTTAACTTTCCCCCCCAGCTGCCATACCATTAGTCTGGTCTGGATTAGTAATCCAATGACATTTCCACAACTGCACCATCTCCACATGGGGACGTATCTATAATCACACTGAGCAGGTTATCTCTGTGCTGCTTGACAGCTCTGTCAAAAATAGTTCACACCAATTTGGCTATCGTGATGAGACTGAGGGAGTTGTAGTTGGTCAGATTATAATTACTGTCCTCTTAGGGGTTTGGGCATAGCTGAGTAATTTTCCACATTTCCAGGGAGATATCAGAGTTGGAGCTGGAATGAAACAGCTTCCCCAGGGTCACGGCTTGTTGTGCAGCACAAGTCTTCAGTCCTATTGCAGGAATGGGATCAGGGCCCATTGCCTATGTCGTATCTAATGTGTTCAGCTGTTTCTTCATGTCACGGGCATGGAATCGAATTGGTTGAAGACTAATCTGTGATTCTGTGGGCATCATGATGACGGTGAGTTGAATGATCGACTCAACACCCCTGGCTGAGGATGGTACAGATACTATTTCCTTGTTTTTTACACTGATGTGCAGAGCTGATCCATTGATAGGATGGGGATAATTGTGGAGCCCACTCCACCAGTTAGTTGTTTAATCGTCTATCACGATTTTTGGCCGGATGTGGCAGGCTGCAGAGCTTCAATCTGGGTGTGTCAACCTTGTGAGAATTTCGCCCCCTCTATCATATGAATTGGTTTAATTATATTTGATAGGATTAATTGTCGCATGTATCTAAGTAGAGTGAGTCCCTTTATTTATACGCAGTTCTGGCAGATCATAGTGAGAGTTGGAGCTGCTTTTTTTTTAAGAGACATGGAGTGGCCGAAATTTAAAAGTCTACTTCAACTGTCTGTTTTTGAACAGCCGCAAAATAGCCAGAATTTAAAATAGGTTGTTTCAGCATTAGTGAAAAAAGGCTTTTGAGAAGGTAATTACTCCAAGGCAAAACAAAGGATAATCTGATTCGCAAGATTCTGAAACATGCTAACGTAGTGATAAAGACCGTTCTTTGTTTTAAATTGATGATTTGTAACAGAACACGGATGAAATAATGAAATTGTAGCAGAAAAACTTTGAAGAATCATTACGAAAGGTAACTTATTCTGATCTCATTAAGGATGTGTTCAGCCACAATAACAGCAACTCAAATTGTCTTTATGAAGCTGGCCGTGCCTTTGAAACTATTTACAATAGTGATAAGTTCTAGTTACAGATTTGGTAAATAATCATGGAGACAGATTTCAACGTAATAATAAAATCTTAAAGAGATGCCAGGCATCTTCAAAGAAAGGTTAACAGTAAAAATGATAATAATAATAATATGAATTTTGTAACAGAATCAACTTTTTAATGCAAAATATGACAATGTAATTTGTAAGAGATAGCCTGCCCAATGGAGAATAGAAGGAATGCAATCCTTCAAGATAAACAATGATTGGCATGACTAAAAAGAGCATAGCCCTGAACGTTGGAATGCATTATAGAAAGATCCCAAGGCCTAGAGATAACAAAAGCCGTTAAACATCTGAAACAAATAAGAACTTAGGGCTGTCCCTGGGAGTGTCCATCATTGATTAATTGTTTTACAAGATTGGTTCTGCAGAAGAGGTGTGGAGGGGACACTGTCTACGTTGTGTATGATCATTGCAACACAGACCATATAACAATAATGTTTTTTGTTGTAAAACTGAAGTGTATCCTTGATCTCTCTTTTGATCTGAGCTGAGGATTAAGGAAACCATTGTCTTCTCATGTCAAATCCAGCTTTGAGGAAGATACTTTGGTACTCTCCTTGCATTAACCTGTTATATCCATGTCCCTTTCCATCGCTACAGTAAACATGACTGAATTGTGGTCACTATCACCAAATGTTCACCTATCTCCAAATCAAACATCTGGTCTGGTTCATTACCAATACCAAATCCAATTTGGCCTCATCCCTTGTTGGCCTATCTACATACTGTGTCAGGAAACCATTCTGCACACACTGGACAAAAACTGACCTGTATAAAGTACTTGAACTGTAGAGTTTCCGGTCAATATTTGGAAAGTTAAAGTCCTCCATAGCAAGTACTCTGTTACTTACGCTCCTATCCAGTATCATATTTGTTATCCTTTCCTCTACATCTCTGGAACTTTTCAGAGGTCTATAGAGAACTCTCAACAGGGTGATCTCTCCTTTCCTGTTTCGAACCACTTCCCATACTACCTCTTGGACGAGTCCTAATCAACAATCCTTGCTGCCACCGTAATACAATGACACCCTCCCCCCTTTTAATAACTTCTCTGTTCTTAATGATGGAACTAAACCCCAGAACTTACAACAATCATGTTAGTCCCTGATCTATCCATTTCTCCAAAATGGCTAGAACATCAAGCTGTAAAACTGCACAATTTGGAAACAGGCAGTGATTGGAGGGGTGTTAAACGAAGATAGATCAGAAGACAGCACGAGGGGTGAGAGACAGAATCAGACAGAAAATGGAAGTTTTATTTTTCAATTCTCATGGATGGCATAGCCTTTGTCTTGTGCCATACCCTCTGAGCATTGTGTTGATACTGGCTGTGGTCTCAGATCATTTATCGCCAATAATATCACAGAGCTGAGTTGCTGACAGTTGAAGAGAGTCCAAAAGGCAAAGCGATTTTTTTACAGCGAGAAGGTGGATTAATTTAAATAGACTGGGTGAACAGCAGCAGAAACTGAGAACCCCACCTCGCCACTGTGATACTGCGCCAGAGCAACTCAGTGAGGTGGATCATAACAGAGGGGAAATCAGCATCTCAGCTGCGCGTCAAACAATGATTGATAAAGTTTGTACACCACGTCCACGGTTTTGTAATGCACATTTCAATTTATGTAGCTCAATACCATGAGTGACTTTAAAGTATATTATCACTTTGTACTTTCCGTAATTTAGTATGGAGAGAAAATGATTTTGTCCCTGTATTTTGTGTTCAAAAACAGAGTTTAGTCCTCATTCCTCACTTTAGATGCATCCTTGAATCTGTTCTCCATATGAGTCATAAAGAGTAACATTCCAATACTGATGACTGGGGAATATTATTGTCTCTCCCTCCAGTCTGTACTGCCATGTCCCCCAATGCTCGCTGTATTCTGTCTCCTTCACCATGCCATACTCATACTGCAATTGAAGTCCAGTAAATAATACTTCGTCACACTTCATTAACATCAATAGCATCAATAGCCCAACCCTCATCTGCCCCCTCTGATCCTGGAATAACAAACTGAATTGCATTTTTCACATCCAATTCTCAGTTAATATATCCATGCCATTTGTCTGTTATAACCCCATGTTGTCTCAGGCACACATGCCCCTCAGATTATGAACTATAAAAATTGTCTCAATGTTTTATTGAAATTATAATGGTTTATCACTAGTTACAGAATTTATGTTTGCATTTATAAACAGAGAAGCATGTTTACATTCTGAAAAAACTCCAGCTTTACTCCCATATCCAAGGCAGATTGAATGGTTACACTCAATTGATCTACTAGCCTCAACATTTGCTCCATCAGTCACCCTTACAGACCGCACCCAGAATTTCAAAATTTTAATCATTGTTTTGAATTTTAATAAAACAATATTGCATTGAAAGGCGTTGGCTGGAGCTATTTGTTCAGTGACTGTGATTGATATCAGTCTCCGTGGATCCGAAATGCGTCAAAAGAGAGTTGGCCTATTCTATTAATTCGGGACTCAGTTTAATGTATTATCCCATAGTATGGGCGGAAGCATCACCGACAGGACTAACAGGGGTCAGCAGCTAGATAGATGGGGGAGGAGAGATCAGACTCTGAGAACAATAGACTGGAATGTTCAAATAATGGATCAGAATCTGAGAAATTTAGACTGGAATATTACAATAACACACAACAGTTTATCCTCGGGTCGTTACTACCTTTCTCAGCCTTGGATTTTATTAGCATCACGGATCGAAGATATCCTTTAGATTATTTAAGGTGGTTACTATCCCATCCTCGCTACAGTTGGTGTTCCTGGTAAGTCATTCCATCTGACCAATAAGCCAAGGTTAACTGAATTGCTGTCCATATTCAAATTTTAGATTTTGAAAGTCATCATTTTCAGATCCAGTCAAAAAATGTATTCTTTGCAAATTATAACTGGCAAATTGCTATTCACAACTTACTCAACAATGCGCGAGGAGAAACCAGACTATTCTTAATCTCCATGATCTTTTTTCTGCATTCATATGTACATTTCTACATATTCTCCCCACTCACCAATCCTGCCCAAGACTACTATCAGGACATTTTAGTCTCCTTCTCAGCCTTAGTGCAACTGCTGAATAATCCATCGTTTGCGCCTTATATCTTAAATCCAGATATAACTCTTTCAAATCCCTTCTAACTATGCTTCTGTCACAAAATATTTGCACTTGAGATGGTTAGTTTGTTCTCTCCACAGAATCTGTCAGATGGACAGACAGAGCATGGTGCTCATGTAATTGAATCTTAATTGAGAGGCAGAGAATAATAATCTTTTGATATCCCATGAGGAAGTTGATGGAACGCAAATGAAATCATCACCACTTGCTTTAAACAGAAGCCTATCTGCTTGCCTCATGTCCTGTAGAGAAGTCAATGGGTCATCGTTCCGTGGTCAGGTCTCTGTGTAACTGCAAAACCACAGCAATGTTTTTTACTCTTTACTGTCCTGTGGAACAGCTGAACCAGCCACTCAGAACAATATCGGCATAATATGCTGGCCTGACAAGGAATGCACACATCCCGTGAGAGCAGAACAAAAGAAAAGATAACTCCCTTCCTCTGCCCGATTTCCATGCTCCTGCAAGTCATTTCCATTCAGGTAGGTGACCATTTCCTGTTTCGAGCGAGTTCTTTCTGATTGAGTGTCCATCAGAGAGTGATATCCATCTCCATCGTCACCTCTGGTGATGAATTTATTGATGCTGATGTACAGTTGTAAGGATCTTCTACATTCCACATCATTTGCAGTGTAGAGAGAAGTAATGGCTTTTTACGGTACAAGAAAGAAGCTGAGACAGCTAAATGAGAGAACAGAATTATTGTGATCAACCCTGAGAGTGTTGCTGAGATAGTTTTTGGGGTATTGTGGACAGAGTTTCTCTCTTTTATAAGGAATAATCCTCTTGGCAGAAAGAGTATAAAGGAGTTTCACCAGACTCATTGTTGGGATGATTATACCATCTGAGGCGCTTTGTGGGAATAAGCTGTGACTGCATTGAACCTTAAGTGTATGGACAGTCACTCATTATGTTCCAAACAGAGACTGATACTGTGATAAATTCTATGGCTTGTTTGTAATTTGTTTTACATGATTCTCGATAGTTTAAGAGCCTCTGAGAACGTTCCTCTCACTCCACGCCACTCCCCACTAAGATTGAGAGAGAAAGGGAGAGGGAGAGAGAGAGCCAGTCTTTGACTAAACTCTCCCAACATTAACACAGTACATTTGGTATGTGATCCTGCATAGAACTTCACGTTATGTACAATCCTGACAGCAGGCACAATACCTTCATACTAAAACAGTTAACTCTTCAAAACCAGCTTCTGACCTCCATGGAGAACATGTGCCCATCTTCTCGGAGATGGAAGATAAATCTTTGCGACTTGGCACAAAACATTTGACATCTTTCCTCACTGCCGGCAAAACAGGCTGGAGTATCATGTGTCCCACAGGCAATGGAGCCACGAGGAGCATTGTGAGCCGTCTGTGAGTTCATTCTCTGCTCCATTGGTTTTTCAGGTTGAAGCATCAATGGCACCCTCCTGGTCCTATGTAAGATTCTTGAGGGGCTAAATGGCCTCCTCCTGGTCCCAGGGAACAGGTTCAAAGGCCTGATTGGGCTCTGCCTGTTCTTGTTTAACAGCTCATGTACTGACCCGACCCCTCCTCTTCCTGTGGAACAGGCAGGAGGATTGATTGGGCTGTCCCTCTTCTTGTTCACTCATTTCGATGGTTGAATGACTTCAACATATCCGTGTGCAGACAGCTTAAGGTGCTGATGAGCCCCTGTTTTAACTGTGGAAATGTGCAGTGTCTGGCCGTGTTGTCACATGAATGTTAACGACACTTTAACAGCACAAACCTGAATGCTGTCTAGGTCTTGCTGCATATGGACACAGAGACTGGTTCAGGAGCTGAGGGGTGACAATATGTTCTGAATATTGTGTGATCTTCAGTGATCACCCTGCTCTGATGTTATGATGGATGGCGGGCACCGGGGGTTCGTAGACGTTGACAAAGGAGCTGAATATGTTTGTGCTGAGGAAGTTAACCTGAGGATCTCCTGAAGAGATGTCCTGTGGCTGAGAGGATTGGCAGCCACAGCACAAGAACATCTTCCTTTGTGCTCTGAAAGACCTCAACCAGTGAGGAGGGTACACCTGATTCCCATTAAGTTCAAATAAGTAGGTGGTCCCGATGACATCCTCAGTCAAATACTGCCTTTATATCAAGGCCATGCACTCTGTCCTGAGCCCCTGTGTTCACCTCTTGTTCATATCAATAGGTGACAGTGTCTGATTGGGGAGTGTTTTCCTCTCACAGAGAGTAATCAATGTCAGGAATTATCTGGGCGAGAGAGTTAAGGGAGCTAGATCACAAAAAGTATTTAAAGAGGAGGTAGATGTATATTTGACCTGTCAGAGAGCTGGTGGGTGTGAAGGAGTGGGTATTAAAGACGAGTTAATGCTAACAGTAGATCAGCCATGATCGTATACAATGGCTTCACCGTCCGAATTAACTGATACTGTTCCTTATGTTCATATTTTCTGTAATTACAAGGTTAAAGGTTGCAATGTTCCTCGATGTTCTATTATTGAATGTTGTAATCAGAGAGAGCAAAGCACTTTGAGTCATCTCTGGATGAGGTTCGGGGCTTTATTCAAAATGAATCTTGGTCTAGACAATTACCAACAAATGAAGCACAAGTTGCAGAGAGGTGGCACTCTGTAAAGAGACCAGAGGCGTCTTTCGAACCCAGACTAGTTTTCCAAGTAACATTTTCCAACCCACCCCAAACCGTGTGTGACAGTTTGGAGGGATTGAATGAGATCCTGTGTTACTGTGGACCAGGGTATTTGGAGCAAGTGGCCTCCATCTGCTCCAGTGCAGGAGCTGTGAGGGACTGAATGCAACATAGCAACATGGGACTGTGGAGCAAAAGTGTGTCATCAGACACTGTGTCACTGCTCCACCACACACTATGATCTGATTATGGTCTCAGCAGCACTTTTCTGTCTGTGTACCATTTTCCTACTCTCATTTATCTGTCAAATGTTTAACGTACACAATTTTGGAATAAATGGAAATATCCAATCATCACAAAGTTTAATAGCCTTTTGAGAATCTCTTGATCGTGCACTGACCAATGTCCGAGGGTTACTGATGTCTTTTCCCACTCCTCTACTGGTGAAAGCAAATTTTAAATGTAACCAGTTGAGTGCCGTGGCCAATGAAATAGGTATCAGACTCGATAATTTTCTACAAAAATGTGGGACAAAGAAATTTGAACTCTGAACGAATGGTAAAATAATCGAGTGTCCAAATATTTTTCTGCCTTTGAAGTTATTCTGCTCACACAAATGTCTAGGAATGCGGATTTTTCGCGGAACAGTTGGATTTGGCTGAATTCCCTTTGCTTCAGGCAATGGAGAGATTCCTATGAATTCTCACCATGAATCCTCCACGAGTGGTAAAGATGACTCAGGGATTTTCCGCTCTTACACCTTGTTTTCAGGCACATCAAAGTAAGATAGAAAGACCAATTGGCTGCTGCTTTAGAGGCAGTTAATATTTTTCTTCCTCTCCGTGTGGAAAAATACTGTAATGTTAACTGAACACCAAACTGAGCCATGTGCACTCTCCATGAATATTCTATGGAATGGATGATAATAGACTGTATGCTGTATGCCGGTGCATCATTGCTGTTGTGCACAGTGCCTTTCATTAGCAAAAAAAAGTGCCCGCTTTATAGTTTGATGACATCTTTATATGTGTCTGCGTAATTTTCGTAAATGGGTTGGTATCTTCATAATAATTGTGTTTCTATCAACACATCACGTTCATAAAAAAAATCTCTAACTTTAGTCTCCTTAACAAGAGAAAATATGTATCCAGCTGAAACACTTTTCTGAAAATCGTGCTTCAATAAGATTTCTCATCTAAGTCCTTAGCAGATAATCCCCGATAACAAAAGGCCTTCATTTCAGGAATGAGTAAAGGGAAGCATCTTTGAACATCTTCAAAATGAGTTAAAGCCGGTTTTGTTTTAGTTTAGAGGATCAACACTGCACCCAGTGTATCTGATATGGTCTCAGCAATGCCCTGTAGAGATGCAGTAAAACGTTCCTTATTAAACCCAATACCCATTGCCACAAACAGCATCATTCCACTTAACTTCCAAATCTCTTGCTACATCAGCAGACTTCATATGATTCGTGTACCAGGAATATGAAATACATCTGCATCACAGAGTTCTGCGATCTCTCTCCATTTAAATTGCTTCCAGCTGTTCTATCCTTCCTACCACAATAGACAAAGTTTTGCTCACGAACCTTCCCTGTCGATATCATAATGCAGATTCGCTACCTCCATTTGAAGATATATCGAATGATCATCTTGGTGCACAAGGTAGTTCAGCTTTGATCCATTCAGTCCCTTCATCAGATATTTGACATAGATTAATGATCATTGATGACCACACAGTGGTCTCCGAGGCAAAACTAGTAACAGTTTTATTAAAAATATGCATTTATCTCTACTATCTATTTTCTGTTAACGACAGCATCCCTGTTCCTCTGCAGCAGTTCAGCCGGGTTGAATGGCCTCCTCCTGTGCTGTGTAATGTACTCAACGAGCTGAAGTACTTCTTTCTATATTCCTGTGTAATTCATTCGAGGGGCAGAATGGTCTCCTCCCAAATCATTGTAACGATCCTGTGTGGCTGAATGGGGTGGTCCCCTACCCTTTAACAGACTCGAGGGGTGGATTGAGGAAACAGCACTTAGGGTAGGGGCAACAGTATATCTCTGTAACAGCATCGAGGGCTGGATTGAAGGAACAACACATTCGATAGGGGCGACAGTTGAACTTTCGGCTGCACCATTCAGAATCCTCATTGCTGATCCGATTGTGTCGAACCATCCGACTCCTGTCTGTTCCCAATAAACATTGACTCTTTTGTCCAGCAAAGATCAGTCGAGCTCAGCCTTGAATATCTTCAATAACCTTATCTTCATTGCTCCCTGAGGATGAAGATATCACAGGTAGCACAACACGAAAGGGAAAGGGACATCCTTAATTCAATATATGACCCATTATTTTAAAACTGTGAACCTCACATCAAATGACTGCCCCTTTTCGGATATAAGGATGCAATAACTAGGAATAGACAAAAACCATTCCGCCCTCCAACTCAGCCCCACATTACCACTGACTCTTTCCAATCAAACATGTATCAAACCCAAACTCTGCTGCTGTCTCAGGAAGAGAATGCCCGATAATACATGACACCACACAAGCCTGAAAGAAAGGAACAGAATTAGGCCATTTGGACAATCAATTCTGACATATCATTCAATCATTTCTTATAAGTTCCTCAACATCCTAACTTCTCCCTGGAATCCTTGATCTCCTCATAAGTAAAAAAAAAATATTTATGTCTTAATGACGCTAGTGTCTGGGTCTTTGTGTGTGTATGTATGAGTGTGTGTGTGTCCATGTGCTTGTTATCTGTGTATTTGTGTGACTACATCTGTCTGTCTGTGTATCGGACTGTGTGTTTTGATCTGTGTTTCTGTCTGTGTGTGTGTGTGTAACTGTGTATGTTTCTATGTGTAAATATGCCTATCTTCTTGTATGCATTGTGCATGTTAGTATATTGGGGTATTACCAATACTTCTGTGTATTTCAATGTTTGCATCTCTGTGCAATGGGATATCTGTTCTTTTGCGAGTGAGAGAGATGAGGTTGGAACTGACAGTGGGTTTAAATTGAGAATTGCACTTGACTGAATATTGCTCCTTACTCAGTTGGTGGGACGTGGATCTTTCAGAATCTCCACACAAGACCTCCTGGTCCTCTCCAGCCTTTCCAGGATCCTCCCCACATGTCAGGATAAGGGGATGAGGGAACGGATATCGGGCACTGCGCCACCACGGTGGCACTTGCTGCCCAATTCCGGGCTGTTTCTCCTGGAATGGGGTACGGGCAGGGAAGGAATGAGGGTAGGAGTGGGTGTCCCTGCTGTTAGTGCTGGAGGGGGTAAGGGTGAAGTCCAGAGGGAGTCTGACCACAGTTTTGTATCCATGCAGTGTTATTAGTGTGCGGGGCTATTGCATCAGTGACAGAAAAAGTTGGGGAGGGAAGGTATGAATTCAACAGTGAGTGTGGTCCTGCTTGAGCCTTATTTGGAGATAGAGTGTGAGCCTTTTTCGGAGATATTTGTTAAAACAGATATACAGTGAGTGTGAGGGAGCAGAGAGAATACGATGACAGCTATTCTGGCAGAGCGGGGAAGATATGGATGCGTGTCTTGAATTGCTGACCAATTCTTCAGATCTTCTGAGCGTCGAGGTAAGATTCCCCAAGCATCTTGTCCAAGTCTGTCACTAATAACTTCACAGATCCTGTCCCTCAGATTCCACAGAATCAGTTTGGGTGGATCTTACAAATATAAGTAGAAGTAAACATCAATATGTTATATATCGAGACCAACCTGTCGCGCAAATATTTTGCATCATATGCTCTGGAAATTGGATATGCAAATATATGCAAGGGGATGCAATGACATAGTGATATTACCGCTGGTATCTTAGCCCAGAGACCCAGGTAGTGTTCTGAGTACCCGAGTTCGAACCCTGGCATGGCAGAATGTGGAATGTGAATTCAATAAGTTTCTGGAATCAAGGGTTTATGATGGCCATAAATCCATTGTCGATTGTTGGAAAATCTCATTTGGTTCACTGATGACCTTTAGGGAAGAAAACTGCTGTCCTTATCTGGCCTGCCCTGACCTGCATGTGACTCCAGTCCAAGGCAACGCTGTTGACTCTTAACTGCGCTCAGCAATGGGCAATAAATGCTGGTTATAAATGGGACACCTTCATCCTGTAAATGAGTAACAAATAATCGTGGGTGCTGCAGTAATACTGGATGTTGTGAAGTTGCATCGAAACTGCGTTAACTAAGTGACTGCTCAAGTTGTGAAAAATAAGTTCCATAAGTGTATATCAGGTAGTTGGAGAGTATGTTGTGAACCAAACTAGAAAGCAGGTTATTTCGGATTTGGTGTTGTGTGGTCTGGAGAACTAATTACTAACCGTGCGCTGAAGCAGCTTTGAGGAATTGTGATGCAATATAGACATTTTGAACATTATAGTCAAACATCGAGGAAGCCTGGAGGCGTGAGCGTCAAGTTATTTCCAGTGAATTGTAAAAGTGCAATATAACATTCTGTGAGAGACAAGCAATGGTTGCTTGAGTCATAGAGTCCTACAGTACAAAAATATTCCCTTCAGCCCAAAGTGGTCTGTACCGAACAAAATGTCCATTCACACTTATCCTATTTCCCTGCTTTTGCCCGGTATTCTTCTAATCCTTTCCTATCCAAGTATTTGTCCAAATACCTGTTAAGTGTTGTTAATGTACCCACCTCAACCACTTCTACTGGCAGCTTATTCCATACTAGTACCACCCTGTGTGTAAAAAACTTGCTCCTCAGGTTCCCTTTTATTCTTTCTCCTCTGACCTTAAAGTGATGCCCTCTAGTCCGGGATTGCCCAACCCTAGGGAAAAAGGACTGAGTGCCTCCCATGATCTTATTCACTTCCATCAGATCTCCATCAGTCTCATACACTCTAAAGTTAAAAATTCCTAGCTTGTCCAACCTCTCCTTAAAATCCAGAACACAGAGTCCTTGGCAACTTACATGTAAATTTCTTGTGCACTCTTTCCAGTTTAATAAGATCCTTCCCTTAGCAAAGTGGACAAAACTGAATACAACGCAACAACATCCTATCACCTCACCAACATCGTGTATAACTGCAACATAACTCCCCAACTTCGATATTCAATGCCCAGACTGATGAAGGCCAGTGTGACATAAGCCTACTTCACTGCCCTGTCTATCTCTGAATCAACTTTCGGAGAACCATGCACCTGAATTCCAGGGTCCGTCTGTTCTACTACACTCCTTAAGACCCAACGATTCACCATGAAACTCCGACCTTGAAATGACTTTGCAAAATGCAAGAACTCACATTTATTCATATTCAATTGCATTTGCCATTTCTTGGCCCACGCCCCCAAATGTTCAAGGTCCTGCTGCAATGCCTGATAATCTCCCTCACTGTCCACGAGACCACATCATTTAGTGTCATCTTCAATCTTACTAATCATGCCTTGTACATTATAAACTGAATCATTAAACATAAAGCAAACAGTAATAGTCCCAGCACCGACCATTGAGACACTCCACTAGTGACAGGCCTCCAGTCCGACAAACATCCTTTCACTATGACTCTCTGCTTCCTACCATCAAGACAATTTTGTATCTAATTTGCCATGTTCCCACTCCATTCCATGCAATTTAACCTTCCAGAGCAGCGTACCATATGAACCCTAATTGAAGGCCTTACTAAAATCAATTAGACTACGTATACCACCCTGCTCTCGTCAATGTTGCTGGTCACTTCATCAAAGAACTCTAAGAGATTTGTGAGCCATGCTCTTCCATACACAAAGCCGTGTTGACTGCTCCTAATCACTCCCTGACTTTTCAAATGTATGTATATCTTATTTCTCAGAATCTCCTCAAGTACCTCACCTACTACAGATGTCTCGTTTACTGGTCTATAGTTCCCAAGTTTTTCTTTGTAGCCCTTCTTGAATAAGGGCACAGCATTCCCTGTCCTCCAGTCATTCGGGATATCACCTGTGGACAGCGATGATGTAATAATATCAGCCAGGCCCCTGCAATCTCTTCTCTGTCTTCTTGCAATGTTCTTCGATGTATCCGTTTTATGGAAGTACTGCAAAGTTTGAAAAAAAAGTATTTCTTAAAGGTAAAAACACCAAAGAGTGATAAAGTGACTTAATGATGGTTAACATAACAAATTGAAGATTATTTTAATTATAAGAAGTGACTTCCGAAGAATTCCAGACATTGTAGAAACCTGAGAAATGTCAGAAATTTACAATACAGCAAAGGAGGGCGATAAAAATGATAAGGAAATCAAAAAGCGAATATGCATGCTCCCACAGGAACACGAGGACTGCATAAATGTGCAATCTGTATTTCAAGGGAAACAAAACAAAAGTCAGGTCAAATGTGGAAACTTGTAATCTGGAGAGGAGAGTCTATTGTGGAGTACAGCGAAATGGCCGAGAAAATAACTGTTACTCTGCATCTGTCATCATGGAAAAAAAAACAGAAAATCATCCAGAAATACCAAGTGATCGTATATGGCTTGTGGAACTAAAGACACAAAGTCAATTCATATCAGTAACAAGGTAGTACTTTAACATGTAGCTTTATTAAGCATTGCCATGTCTAACGAAACAAATGTAATTCATTTCAAAATGCCAGAAATAAATCAGCATTGAAGTATTAATTGCACTGTCAATGGCTGTGTTTTATTTTCCTGTATATTCCACAGAGGCAGGAAAGCCATTGTAGATAAATGGAAAGTAATAAACGTGATCCAAGCATGGTAGGTAGATAAATGGAATGGGTCCAAATATCTAGAAAGGGAAAAAGTGATAGCGTGAAGAAATGCAGACCAATTAACTTGACGTCTGCAGAGAAACGTTTGGAATCGATGAGGCAGGATGCAATATTGGACATGTAGAAATTAACAGCAACATTGAAGAGAATCAGTATACATTTTTGACAGATATTATACTCGATAACTTCGGAATGTTTTGAAGGGTATTAGGAAGAATGTATGTAAGTGGCAAGTTAAATTTGAGTTCACCTTCAATGAAAGGCGTCAGAATATCGATGCAACGACGTGTTGAAGTAGTTTCACAGCGTGTTTGTGAGACTGTACCTGGAGTATTGTGTACGGGGTTGGTGAGACTGTACCTGGAGTATTGTGTCCAGGATTGGTGAGACTGTACCTGGAGTATTGTGTACAGGGTTGGTGAGACTGCATCTGGAGTATTGTGTACATTGTTGGTGAGACTGTTGCTGGAGTATTGTGTACAGGGTTGGTGAGAATGCATCTGGACTGTTGTGTACAATGCTGGTGAGACTGTACCTGGACTATTGTGTACAGAGTTGGTGAGACTGTACCTGGAGTATTGTGTACAGGGTTGGTGAGACAATACCTGGACTATTGTGTACAGGGTTGGTGAGATTGTACCTGGAGTAGTGTGTACAGGGTTGGTGAGACTGTACCTGGAGTATTGTGTACAGCGTTGGTGAGACTGTACATGGACTATTGTGTGCAGGGTTGGTGAGCCTGGAGCTGGAGAATTGTGTACACGGTTGGTGAGACTTTACCTGGAGTATGGTGTACAGGGTTGCTGAGATTGCACCTGGAGTATTGTGTACAGGGTTGGTGAGACTGTATTTGGAGTATTGTGTACAGGATTGGTGAGACTGTACCTGGAGTCTTGTGTGCAGGGTTGGTGAGACTGTACCTGGGGTATTGTGTATAGGGTTAGTGAGACTGTACCTGGAGTATTGTGTACAGGGTTGGTGAGACTGTACCTGGAGTATTTTGTACAGGGTTGGTGAGACTGTACCTGGAGTATTGTGTACAGGGTTGGTGAGACTGTATCTGGAGTACTGTGTACAGGGTTGGTGACATTGCATCTGGACTATTGTGTACAGGGTTGGTGAGACTGTACATGGACTGTTGTGTACAGGGTTGGTGAGACTGTACCTGGAGAATTGTGTACACGGTTGGTGAGACTTTACCTGGAGTATGGTGTACAGGGTTGGTGAGATTGCACCTGGAGTCTTGTGAACAGGGTTAGTGAGAGTGTACCTGGAGTAGTGTGTACATGGTTGGTGAGACTGTACCTGGAGTATTGTGTACAGGGTTGGTGAGACTGTACCTGGAGTATTGTGTACAGGGTTAGTGAGACTGTACCTGGAGTATTGTGTACAGGGTTGCTGAGACTGTACCTGGAGTATTTTGTACAGGGTGGGTGAGACTGTACCTGCAGTATTGTGTACAAGGTTAGTGAGACTGTACCTGGAGTATAGTATACATTGTTGGTGAGACTGTACCTGGAGTATTGTGTACATGGTTGGTGAGACTGTACCTGGAGTATTGTGTACAGGGTTAGTGAGACTGTACCTGGAGTATTATGTACATGGTTGGTGAGACTGTACCTGGTGTATTGTGTACAGGGTTGGTGAGACTGTACCTGGAGTATTGTGTACAGGTTTGGTGAGACTGTACCTGGAGTATTGTGTACAGGGTTGGTGAGACTGTACCTGGAGTATTGTGTACATGGTTGGTGAGACTGTATCTGGAGTATTGTGTCCAGTTTTGGGGATCTAATCTGAGAAAGAATATACTGACCACAGAGGAAATGCAATCGACATTCTCCAGTTTAATCCCACTGATCGCGAGATTGCCTGATGAGGAAACTTGGCCTATGATCTATAACTGTTCATAGAATGAGAGGTGATCACAGTGAAATTTAGAAAATTCACAAAGCCTATGATAAGGTGGAAATAAACAGAATGCTTCCCTGGCTGTCTACTCCACATTTAAGACAAATAATGGCAAGATAAGGGACAGGCCATTGAATTCCGCAATAAGGAGTAAATTCTTCAGTCGGAGAGGACTGACTAATACAGGGGAACTGAAACCTTCTAGCAGGGCAACATTATTGGCAAATATCCAGATAATCTGCAGTGTGTCAATCAGAAAAGAATAATCAGGGAACAGGTAGGACCCATTAATGACTTGCCAAGTTGCATCTAAATCCACTTTACTGGTGGGAGACAGAGGGCGGTGGTAGAAGGCTGTTTGTGTGACTGGAGGCTAGTGCCCAATGGTGTACCACAGGAATCAGCGTCGTTCCCCTTAATATTTGGGATTCGGAGGTGCTGGTATTGGACTGGGGTGGACAAAGTTAAAAATCACACAACAGCAGGTTATAGACCAACAGGTTTATTCGGAGGCGCGAGCTTTCAAAGTGCACAACCACCTGATGAAGAAGCAACGTTTCAAAAGCTAATGTCTCCGAATATACCTGTTGGACTATATTCTGGAGTTGTGTGATCTTTAACCTTATAATTTGTGGTATTCATAAATGGCGTATCTGTGAACATGGACGGGAGTGGGGAGAGTGAGATGAGCAAGTTTGTGTTGGACACAAAGATTGGCCGGTGGTTTGCAGTGAGGAGGAAGGTATTATGTTACAGGAAGATACAGATGGAATGGTCAGATGGTCAGATCAATGGCCCATGAACTGTAACCTTGATAAATATGAGGTGATGCTCTTTCGAAGACGGAACCAGACAGGGGAGTACTCAATGAATGGCAGCACACTCGGAAGCTCAGAGTGTGCTTCTCCACACATCCCTGTATGTGACTGGACAGGGTAATACACAAGTTGAGAAAGCATCGGGGCCCATAAACATAGCCTTCATTCATCGAGGCATCGATTATAGGAGCTTTTCAAATGGTAGGCTGCCGTGGTCTTTTTTCCCATCAAAGGGCACAACATCACTTCTACCCACATTGCTCTTCATTGTCTCATACTTGCACAGACACTCCACGTGCCTCAGTCACACTGGAGTTTTTCTTTCATCTTCCTCAACCACTCACAATCCGATATTGATTAGTGTCTTCAGCAGGCTTGGAAATATTGCATTTGATTCCCTCTAAGAAAAGTTTGGTGTGTATTTGAAATAGCTAATGCCCAAGCACTGAATCCTGCTATACCCCCGAGTCCTCTTCTCTAAAGAAAATATTGTATTCCTACTCACTGTTTCCTGTTAGCTCTACCATTCGATAACCATGCCCTTCTATTAGCCCCAGGTTCATATGTTTCTAATTTGTATAGGAGGCTTGGGGCTTTATCAAAAAGCTTTCTGAAAATCCAATCGTATTGCATTGATTGCTTCTCCATAGTTTTGCTAAAATTCAGTTTCTCAGATATGATTCCCATTTGATAAATCTCTGTTGCCTTTGTCTCAGCCCATTACTCTCAGTTAAAATACTTTCTCCATAACGTTTATTGCTAATTTCATTCTATTCGCTTTCTTCTCACCAGATTAAAGTTTCCTGTATTCATGGGAAGATTGCTTTTCGGTTTGTTTGCTTCTGTGAAGACATAACTGAAATACTTGCTGCATAGATCTGCCATTTCCCTGTTCTCCACTCTCCATTTTGTGGTTTCAGACTGTAACGAAGCTGCACGTTCTTTTACCATAATGTTGCCATTGACACACTTTATGAAGCGGTTACAAGTTCACTCTTATAACCCTTGTGCATATAGAGTGTTCTGAAACCCATCAATTCCTGTTGTAAGCTTCTCAATGATTGACCTTGCACAACCATGCACTCATAGAAGCATGGACTCTGTACCATCAGAAGTACAGCACGGTCTACATTCGTCCCACTTTTCTACGCGAGCCCCATAGCTGGGAATGTTATGACACTTCCAGAGGGCGTCCCAAGTACTTTGTAACAGCTATGAGGTTACCCTTGTCAACTCCCTCTCCGATAGTACATTCCAGAACCCAAAACCCTCGGTGCAAAACGATCCTCAAATCCCCTCTAAATCTCAAACCCTTCACTTTAATAATGTGCTCCCCCTTGTTCTTCTCCCTCTGACTAAATGGAACAGCTGTTGTCTATCCACACTGTCCATGCCCCTCGTAATCTTATCCTTCTGAATCATGTCCTCTCAGCCTTTTCTGCTCCAATGTAAACAACCCGAGCTTATCCAGCCTCTCTCCATCGCTGATATGCTGCATCGCAGGGAACATCCTGGTGAATCTCCTCTGCACTCCCTCCAGTACAATCACATCCTTACTGTAATGTGGCTCTCAGAACTATACACAGTATTCCATCTTGGCATAACATATCTATGCCTCGATAAATGAAGGCTATGTTTTCGGGCGCCAATGCTTTCACAACTTGTGTATTACCCAATCCAGTCACATTCAAGGCTGTGTGGAGAAGCACCCTCTGAGCTTCCTACTGGTGTGCCATTCATTGAGTTCTCCCCTGTATGGTTCCTTCTTCCAAAGTGCATTTGAAAAGGTTGGAAAATGTTACTCTAGAAAGGGACTTACGCCTTCTTTTTGTTTCATTCTTCACCGACCTCCACCGTCCAGACAGGGCAGTGAGATCTGAAGCCAGGAGTCAATGCTAGGAATGGAATTGGGACACTTACCTGTGTACGTCGACCCACCAGTTGGGTAGTTGAAACATTGAAAACGTATCTGGATCTTCCTTTACAACAGTCACTGAAAGCAATATGACAGGATCAGAAAGCAGTTAGGAAGATGAATAGTGTTGAACTTCATTTCAGGGGGATTTGAGTCCAGGAGTAAGGGGGTCTTACTGCCGCTGTACAGGGCCTTGGTGAGCCCCCATCTCGAATATTGTACAGTATTGTGTGCAGTTGTGGTCTCCTTACCTAATAAAGGATAAAACTGACAATGAGGGAGAGCAGTGAAGGATGACCCAACTGATCTCGGGATGACAGGCTTTTGTAGGAGCAGAGTTTGGGGCGACAGAGCCTGTATTCCATGGGCTTTAGGAAAATGAGTGGAGACCTCACTGAAGTAAATAAAAGTCTGACAGGACGAGACAGATAAGAAGCATTGATGATAATTTTGGAGCCATTTGAGAGACCATTGAAGAGTTTACCACATGGATGTGCGTCTGGAGTCACTTTTAGGCCAGACCAGGAAAGAACGGGAGATTCACTTCCTGAAAGTACATTGAATAAGCAAACTGCCGTTGACAATCAACATTGGATTCAGAGTAACTATTACTGATACCAGATTTTAGATCTCGATAATTTATTATTTGTTTTTAACTTCCAGCCTCTGGCAGAGCATTATCATGCTCTGAATTTGTAATCCAATGACGTTTCCACAACAGTACCATCTCCACATGGGGACCTATCAGAAACAACATTGAGCGGATTATTTCTGTGCTGCGTGACAGCTCTGTCAAAGCAAACTCCCACCAATTTGACTGTCGTGATGGGACTGAGGGAGTGGTAATTGTTCAAATTGTAAGTATCCCCCTTTTAGGAGAATGGATATATCTGAGTAATTTTCCACATTGACAGGTAGATGTCAGAGTTGAAGCTAGAATGAAACAGCTTCTCCAGGGACACAGCTTGCTGTGCAGGACAAGTCTTCAGTTCTATTGCAGGAATGGTGTCAGTGTAAAAGACAAAGATGTAGTGTCTGCACCATCCTCAGCCAGAAATGTTGTGCCAATGATTCAACTCACCTTCGCCATGACGCCCACAGAATCACAGATGCCAGCCTTCATCAAAGTCGATCCGCTGCAATTGATATGAAGAAACAGCTGAACACAGTACAAACGACATTTGTTCAACTGTTTCTTCATGTCAATTGCAGCGGATCGACTTGGTTGATGTCTGGCATTGGTGATTCTGTGGACATCATGGCGAGGGTGAGTTGGATCATCGGCTCAACACTTCTGGCTGAGGATGGTGCAGATACCACATCCTTGTCTTTTACATTGAGGCTGCATGGCTATTTGATTATTTAGGATGGGGATGCTTGTAGAGTGCTTTCCTATGTCATTTGTTTAATCGTCCATCACCACTCATGACTGAATGTGGCAGGACTGCAGAGCTTCAATCAAATCTGTTTGTCAAGTGCGGTAGCTTTTATATATTAGCATCAGGTTTATTTTCACTTGGTTCTAACCCTGACATGTTCATCCACACTTGTCACTGAGCTATAGATCGTGTTGATAGTAATGGCAGACTGAAGGATTATCCCTGGGAAAAAATGTTGCAGGTTGAGTTTGAATGGAGGTCTGTTTCTCCTGCTGCTGTCGTCTGCAGCACTACATGATTACATAGTTTTGAGCTGCAATATCTGCAATGCAATTCTGCTGTCTGTTCCCCAGTTCACATTGAGACCCATTCATCCATCAGCCCTGTACTCAGTGACCTACTCTTTTTGCTAATGTGGTAGGACTTCCGTTTTCAAATTTTCGTTCTGCTGAGGGTCTTTCACGGGTCATGCTTTCAATATGATACATTCCACAAAAACATTTAACAGATTTTTGTTCAATTTTTTAATTCATCTGAATCTTTTCACTGAGTAATGCCATCTTCTGCGTTTAAAGTAAATGTGTTTCCCATTGTTTCTGTCCCTGACCATGATTAGGAACTCTATAGTATCAGTGATACCAGCCTTATGTAGCTTCAGAGCCAATAAATTCTCTAGATTCCCAAAAATCTTCATCACATTGTATGTTTATTCTTTTGTTTGATGATGTTCTGACCTGCCTTATCCCTCGTGGCTGCCTTGTCATCCCATGAATATGTTTCATCTTCTTTGGGATGAATTTAAAATCTTCTGAATTATTCCCAGATAAGGGGATGGTCTTTCCTGCTCGGCTCTCCTTCCAAATAACTCTCGCCAGCTCCTCCCGAATGTCTTTGTAGTCACATTGCTCAATTATAATTACATTACATCAAGAAGAGAACAACAGATATAAACTGAAAGAAGGAGTTATGAGAGAAGGGACATGAAGAATAATTGGGGGATTTCTTAACTAAATACAAAGAGAGAAGGAGAGAGAGGGTATAGACATGGAGATGTGAGAAATGCGAAAACTAGATTATCGAAAGAAGTAGATGCATATCCCTCAATGTTTTGGTAATTCCTGTGTATTGTATTCCTTTGTACAGTGCATGCACAACAGAGTAATATGTTCAAATGCTGGGTCTGATGCCAGAACTTTTCTCTCCAACAATATGACAGACACTAGCTATGGAAAGAACTCAATAGGCCAATATATTTAATTCCTGACAGAAAGGGGATTAACTGAAATATGTTGGGACACCATAAGCAAGATTTATAACACACATCCTGATAAGAATGATAGGCAGTAGTAGGGAATCCCAGAAAAGGGTGCATGTTGAGAGAAGGGGAACATATCACTTCAGATGAGGATCAAATAATGTTTTAATGCTTTATAAATATTATACATCATGAGCACCATTTTTCGTTAACGGTGTCTCCGTTGTTCATTCAGAATGTGTTATACACATATAAGCAATCTTCCTTATCTGAACACACACTGATTAAACAGTGTGTATAAAATCATTTTTCCTCCATTTCAACTCTCCTGTAGTCGTGCTACCAGGATACATGAACACCAGCTGGCCACTAAAAGACATGACTAGTTTCGATACATACAGACAAAGAAGGACACCAATTTGACAGGGACTAGGACAGGCAAAATAAAAACACACACAAACGTTCTGAGACGCATGGCAATCTAAACAGAAGTACATTAATAAACACAGCAATTTAGATTCTATCTATCTTCCCTTGAAAATAAGAACTGGAAATGACATGACCCACCTTAAGAAACCAAAACCTATAAACAGAGAGGCAGGACATACCACCACTGTATCACCAGAGACTCTCATTGATGATGTTACCTAGTCATGGTGACGAATCATTTGAAAACAAACCTTCAAGCCCAGATACATATAAATTGTTATTTTTCTTTTGATAGTGGAATTTGAGACTTCTCTGTCACTCATATTTCAACAGATTAAGAGATGATGTGAGCTTTTGTGGGTGTGTGGTTTTAATTAATATTGGGGTTCGACATCCACATCATAACAGTTTGAGGGCTTGTCGTACGGGATTTGAACAGATTTGGGGTACAAAAGGACCCAGCAGATTCCATCACTTGACAGTTAAATAAAACAGGTGAGAAAATTCATTTAATTTTGTTTCCTTGTGGTTGGTTAAATTAAAAGAAATGGCTTTTAACATTGCTAAAGAAGTTCTGGGGTTTGAAGATGATTCCCAAGTTTGCCAAGAAAGTTTAGACAGACAGAGGAAGGGCATACTTTTAGAATTAGCAAATATATTAGAATTGGGTTTCATTAGGGACAAAAGGAAAGCTGAAGTTGTAATGGAGATGGTCAAGCAATTTGATGTATCAGACAAACAGGCAACTGCAGTCGAGTGAGAAAAACGTAAATTGCAAATAAGGCAACTGGATTTAAAAGATAAAGAAAGAGACAGAAAGCATGAGAGAGGTAAAAAGAGTAAGAGAAAGAGACGAAAAGAAAGAGAGAGAATTTGAAATCCAGAAGTTGGGAATTAGATAAGAAAGTTAAATTAGCATGATGGAGATGAAGGGAGGACGTAGGGATGTATACAACTATGTTAATACATTGCCATATTTCGGTGAGAAAAATGTGAAAACCTTTTTTATTACATTGGTAATATTGGCTTGGCAGATGGTGTGTCCAGTGAACTTGTGAGTAACGCTAGTTCAGACTAACCTGGTGGGCACAGATAGTGAGATATATGCAGTGCTAACAGATGAGGGGTCAAGAGATTATGCAGATATCGAACAGGCCATTATTTGAGTGTTTATGAATTGGTACTAGAAATATATAGACAGAGGTTCAGAAATATAAAGATGGAACGAGGTCAGAATTATGTTGAGTTTGAAAAATTAAATACAGTCATTTTGATACTTGGGTATGGGTCTTAAAATGGGGCTCGAAGGGAGATTATTCTGTTGGAGAAGTTTAAAGACTCACTTCCAAAGATGTTAAGAATTCATGTGAATGAACAGAAAGTTCAAGAAGTGAGAAACGTGGAAGAAATGGCAGGTAAATATGTTTTGGTGCATGAGATAAAATTCATCCTGTGAAGGATAGAAATTGGGTGAAGGGGAGATCCTACCCTACAAGACATAGAGTGAATCACAGTGGCAATAGTTTATCACAGGTGAAAAAAGTAGCCCAACGGGTTGAAAGGTGGGGAAAGGCCTCACGTGTTCACACTATAATGTAGTAGAACACATAAAAATTAGAGTGCCGATGGTTTAAGAAGGACACTGGGAATAGCTGTTTTCACTGCAGTAAGCTGGGACAAACAATGCTGGGCATTGAAGGAAGTCACTTTGGTAAAAGCTGTGGTAAAAGAGGTTAAGCCGGTGACATTAGTGAAACCCGTAAAAGAGACTCCAAGCGGAGCGGAGGAGCTGCAGGAGAGTGTACATCCGAGGCAGGGGCTGCGGATGGAATCAGTGCCTGATCTCTATAAAGAATTCGTCTCTGTGGATAAAATTTACTCAGAAAGGTGGCAGAGGGGGGAGAGGGAGGCGTGGATAAGAAATTATAATTTTGTGAGATACGGGACCTGCTCAGTCTCTAACAGTGGAGAACTGAGGCCCCGGAAAAGCACAACAGATCGGGGAGCATCCAAAAAGTAGGACAATCGATATATCAAGCATAAACCCATCGTTAGGAATGTGGTGGGGGGACAAGGGGACTGATAGATATATAGGACAGTAGGAGCTGGGCTGGCCGGAGGGTCACTGGGAAGGTGATCGAATGATACAGTTGGGAGTGATAGTTTTATGTCGGAGGGGAGCATGGACTAGATAGGTGTGAAGGAAGATGGAAATTTGGGACAGTTCAAAAGGGTGGTGCTAATTTGAACGATTGGATCTATGATGAGGTTGGGGAAGGGGAGATTTGGGATTTGGTGAAGTCAACGTCGATACTGTATATTTTGAGGGTTCCAGCTGTCCTACCACCTATCCACTACACCCTCCTCTCCGACCGAATACCGTCACACCACACCTGCATCTGACTATCAACATCCAAACTACCTCCCATCCAGCTCCACCCCCAATCTCCTATTTATTTCTCAGCCTCTTTCCCCCTTCCTTGCCCCCCACTTTCCTGATGAAGGATTTGTACCTGAAACGTCAACTCTCTTGCCCCTCGGATGCTGCCTGAACTGCTGTGCTTTTCCAGCGACACAATTTTCAGACTGCATCTGCAGTCCTGTCAGGATTGCCTGAATGATTGGGATAAAGGTGCCCCATTAAATTGCTTCCCATCGGAGATGCCCCAAATAGATCTACTCAGTTGACTTCCTTTGTGTGAATGATCGGACATGAAATTTTCACGGCCACCTCGAAGAAAGAGGTGCTTCGATTTTTGGAACTGAGTGGATTCTATCGGAAGTTTGTTCCAAACTTCAGCAGCGTATTGACACCACTGATGGATTTACTAAAGAAGAGCACAGAATTGTGGTGGACAGAACAATGCCAGGAGGCATTTGAGAATTTTAAAGCAGCATTAATCACCGCACCAGTTTTAGCTGCACTAAATGTTTTGAAACCCTTTGAAAATTGCGTTTGTGCTAGGTATGTAGGGGTTGGAGATGTATTGATACAGAAAAATGATGATAGAATTGAATGGACAGTTGGCTACTTGTTGACAAAACTCAATATCCACCAGAAAAAAACAATACAAAATCTCCATTACTGAAAAAGAATGATTGAGTTTCGTACTGCCCTGAAACTATTTTAATGTTTATATGACAAGCAAATTGTCGGAGTTGGTTGTGAACAACAACAACAATCTTCTCGCATTTTTTAAGACTAGTTAAAGCCAAAATATGAGACTGATTCATTGGAGTCTTATGTTTCCGACGTTAAACCTACAAAATGTACATGCTGTGGGTTCTAAAATTTGACAGCAGATGTGTTATCGCGAATTTAAAGGAAAAAAGTTTAGATAAAATTTGACTTATTCCAGTGTTATTATGTGTGCAGAATTGTTACGAATTGTGTAACTTTGATTAATGACTTTTGTACTTCATAATAATGGGATTAAGAATTAAAGGAAAAGAAATGAAGACATCTTCTTCTAATGATGGTTCATTTTATTTCTGAATGAGGGAGGTGTTATGAAGCTGAAAGCATATCAGGTCACTTTAAGACAGAACGGGTTTTGCTGAATAGAAAGTATAACCACAGATGCCAGCTAAAGGTCAGGCTGTTCCACATGTCACCATTAGGTGGGAAATGGATACCTGAGTTTTGGTTGCTGTTTTGACAACAACAACTAAAGAGTTTAAATAACGCTTAGCAGACCAGAAACCAATGGAATTTCGATATTTTTGTTTGGGCACCTGGAAAGTATGAGATTTATTTTAATATGGGAAGTATATAAACACAGGACTTTGAACACTAGAGGGAGAGTCACTGTCATCCAACAACAGAGTAACTGCTGTAGAGCAGGAGCACTAACTGGCCATCTCAAACACTCTCTATCAAAGATACATGTTCATGTCAAACCTACTTGCAGTAAAAATAAAACATGACCCTGGGACATCAGCTGCTGGAAGAGAGAACACAGCGGGAAAGGTGGAGACTGCGTAGTATTGAGATTATAATGTTTAATGTGTGGATTGTTGAAATAGCATACTTTTATTGAGTTGGAGTCAGATAGTACGTAGTTAAGAAAAGAGAGGCTTGCATTTCTGAATAGTTGTTGTTTAGTGTTCACTATTAAAGTTATGAACTAACTTTCAAATATTTGTTTAAATAGTGGATTGTAGGAGATCTGTGTCGCTCATATTTTAACAGATTACAAGGTGAGGCGAGCTTTTCTGGGTGTTAGGTTTTAATTAACAAAAGAGTTCGAATCCACCTTGTAAAGTCTATTCACGCTAACACTATTTTCCATCAGTTGGCCCATATCCTTCTAGTCCTTTCCGACTCACATATTTATCCAAATGTTTTTGAAATGTTGTAAATATACCACCTTCAACTACATCTGTGAGCAGCTTATCTGCATACCAGCCCTCCGTGTAAAGAAGTGGCCCCTCAGGTTCCTTTTTGTTCCTTCCCCTTTAACCTTAAACTGATCAGATCTCGTCCTCGATTCTCTACACCTTGGAAAACACTGAGAATATTTCACCCTATCCATACCTCTCATGATCTTATACAGCTCTATAAGATCCCCGTTCCACCACCCCTAGTCTCCTACACTCTAAACGAAAGGTCCTAGCTTGTTCTACCTCTCCCTATAACTCAGACCATTGGGTCCTGGCAACGTACTTGTAAATTTCTTCTGCAGTTTTTCTCATTTCATGACATCCTCCCTCTAACAAGGTGACCAACACTGAACACAATACTCCAAGTGCGGCCTTACCAAAGTCCTTTGTAACTGCAACATAAATTCCCAACTTCTACACTCAATGTCCTGCCTGATGAAGGCCAGTGTGCCAAATGTCTTTTTCACTGCCCTATCTAACTGTGACTCCATTCTCAGGGAAACTTGCACCTTAACGCCAAGGTCTCTTTGCCTACTATACCCCTTCAGACCCTCTCATGCACCAGGAAACTCCCAGCTTGATTTGAGATTCCAAAATTCAAGACTTCACATATCTATATTAAATTCCATTTGCCATTTCTCGGCCCACTTGCCCACCTGATGAACGTTCTTCTGCAATTTATGAAAAAATTCCTCACTGATCACGATACCACTTCTTTTAATGTCATCTGCAAACGTACTAATCGTGCCTTGTACATTCTCAACCAAACCATAGATAACAAACAGCTATGAACCCAACGTCCAGTCTGACAAGCATCCTTCCACTAAACCCTCTGCTTCATACCAACAAGCCAACTGTGTATCCAATTGGCCACATTCCCCCAGCATTCCACGTGATGGAACCTTCCAGAGCAGCCTGCCATGTGGAAACTTTTCAAAGGCCTTACAGAAATCCATACAAACTACGTTGACCGCTCTGTCCTCTTCAACCTTCCTGGTCACTTCATTAAAGGACTCTAACACATGTGGGAAGTATGATCGACTACTCACAAGTCTATGCTGACTGCTCCGAATCAAACACTGTGTACGTAATGGGTGCAGTCAATGTTATGCTGTCCTTCATTGTAAGATGATTCGAGTACGTAAGTAAAGCCATCTTCCTGCTGTTGTAGAGCCTTGCTGAGAGAGCATGAGGGGCTTTCTGTACAGTTTCGATCTCCTTTGTAAGGAATGATCTCCTTACCACAGACAAGGATGATGGCATCATGAAGATAGAGTAAAGAAGCTGAGTGTTTAATCCGTAGAGCTGTGAGAGATGAAGAAATGGTGACGCTGAAACACGAGGAGTGGCAGCGATCACTTAGTTCCAAAAGAGATATTGATAGGGTGAGAAATTCCATAATTTACCCAGGGTTGATTGGTTTGATTTATTGCCACGTGTACCTCAGTACAGGGAAACACTTTTTTATGAGCAGTGGAGGCAGATCATAGTAAGCATGGCCAGACAGTATCATAGGGTGGAAATAGACTTGGACAGAGTAAGGCATACAGGTTACACTGCACAGGACGTGCACTAGACAAGATCAACATGAACATGATCAGCATTACTTCAACACAGAGAGTCCATTCATCAGTCTAACATGGCTTTCCTAATACTTTATATGCCTTAATTAACACTCCCCATGTTATTGTGCAGTCGGCGTGTGAACCCTGTACTGAACGTCAGGTTGTTCACAATCCCCAACAGCAGCCACAATACCTTCCATCTGAAGCAGGTAGCCATTCCCACCAGCTTCCGCAATACATAGAGGACACCAGGCTGGCTTCTCAGAGATGGAAGATGCTTTATTGAGACTTCACACAAGACATATGGCTTCCCTCCTCACCACTATAAAACCACGTTAAAGTCCCACGTGTGTATCATAAGCAACTGAGCCAGGAGGAACAACGTGGAACAGTCTGTCTGTGCAGCCTCTGCTCCACTTGTTCAACATGTTAGAGCATCATTCAGGAGACACTTAAGACTGCTGATGCTGTAGATCAGAGTAGAATGTCGATTGCTGGAAATGCACAGCAGGTCAGGCAGCATCCGAAGAGCAGGAGAATCGACGTTTCGTACATAAGCAATTCATCAGGAATCAGCATCAACTGCATCATTGGGTCCCAGTGTAAGTGCGTTGATGGGGGAATGACCTCATACTGTTCCTGCCTAATTGGCTCAAATGAATGGCCTCGCCTTGTTCCTGAGGAAGTGACTCAAAGGGCTGAATGGCCTCATCCTGTTGCCGTGTAAGTGACTCAAGGGACTGACTGGCTTCTTCCTCGTCCGACTGGACAGTGCCAAGGGCCTAATTGAGTTACCCCGGTTCCTGTGTGACAGCTCGATGTCCTGACAAGTGTGATGATGCTGCAGCTTTAAAAAGTTATTTTGTCCTGGTTTCTTATAAGAGAGAGATTGAACCATTGTTACCAAGCTGGTTGGTTAAGACCACTTGGTTAAACAGCTGGGGAGGCCTTTGGTTTATTTAGTGCAGCCTGAATGGGTGTGGACAACTGTCACAGATTAGGATCTCTGGGTTTTGGTTTCTCAGTAACTTCAGAAACTATTAGGGTCTCCACAGAGTTGAATGCTTCAGTGACTATCTCCTGGTTGCTACTTTCCCTGAAATTTTCTCTTGATGCTGTTTTTAATTCCTTTATTGGAGAAATGTTTGTGAAAATCTGTGTCTGAATATTCATTTTGCCAGTGGCTGTGTTTATGCGATTTTCCTATATTGGAACAGTTCTTTAGTAGTAGTTCCTAGATCTATTCTGTTAACTTGTCCAACAGAATTAAGTTATTCTAAATTCCCCTTTCTTTGGTTTCATTTTATCTTTCATGTTTAAATAAATGGTGTTTTGCTACACGCCGAGTAGTTTGACCAGTCACTTTGCATCTGGAACAGACAGTTTACCTTTCCTTTAAAATATGAAAATATTAGAATCTACACTACCGCCTTCAAATATTTTCGAGGGACTCTGGTGTGGCCCATCACACTAGAATCCCTCTCTTCCCGAGTAATAGGCTGGAGGCACTGAATGGGCTGTCACTGTTCTTCTCCAATAGTGTCAATGGGCTGAATGACTTCCTCATATTCCTGTGAAACCAGCGTGAGGTGCTGAATGAACTCTTGTTTTACTGTGGCAATGTGCAGTGCCAGGCAGTGCTGTTACATGAAAATTACAGACAATTGAACAGGACAAACCTGACTGGTGTCTGGGTCTTGCTGCACATGGACACAGACCAGTTCAGGAGCTGACGGTGGGACAAAATGCTCGGAACATTGTGGAATCTTCAGTGACCATCGCCACTTCTGATCTTATGGTGGCGAGGGTGGGTGCGGGGTGAAATTGATGAAGCAGCTGAAGATGTTTGTGAAGGGGAAGCTGCCCTGAGGATCTCCCACAGAGATGACCCAGGACTGAGATGATGAACATCTTCCTTTGTGCCATGTTTGACTCCAAACACTGGAGAGTTTACTCTGATTCCCATTAAGTCCAGTTTTGTAAACCTCCTTGCTGTCAACAGAAGGCAACCACTGCCTTGATATCAGGGCCTATCATTCTCATCAGAACCCTTGTGTCAGCCTCGTTTGTTCACATCAAGAGGCCATGGTATAGGAGCAGCAAGTGTTTTCTACAAACAGGTGGTATTGAATGTAAGAATTTCTCTTCTCAACAGTGTTGAGGGACCAAGGTGACTGAAAGCGTTTGAGGAGGGCTATGAAGAATTGCGTATGAAAGAAGATTTGAGACCAAGAGCAGATCAGCCATGATCTTAGTGAAGGCAAGGCAGGCTTGGGGAGTGAACGACCTGCTCCTGTTTCTGATGTTCTCACATTCTGTTATTGGAAAGTTAATGGGTGTTATTTTCATGGATGCGCAATTACTGAATATTGAAGTCAGGAGACCAGAGGATTTTGTGAGTCATCTCTGGGTGAGGTTTATGGGCTGTATTCACAGTGAATCTGGGTCTACAACATGATCAACAAATGAAGCACAAGTTTCAGAGACGGGAAGCTCTGTAAAGAGAGATGAGGAACCTCTTTCATACCAAGCCTGGGTTTTTCAAGTATATTTCCCAAATCACTTCAAAGCATGTGACAGCCTTGAAGGGCTGAAAGGTCTCGTCTGTTTCTGTGCATCAGGAATCGGACCCTGTCTCGGTGGACGCTGCAAGACGTGTCAGATTGTGGACAGAGATACCATCATTACGCGTGGGAACACCTCCCACCTTGTACATGGCAGGTACTCATGTGAATCATCCAACATTGTCTATCGTATACGTTGCAGGCATGGGTGCCTGGAGGCATGGTACATTGGGGAAACCGAGCAAAGGCTATGACAACGATGAATGGGCACCGCGCAACAATCAACAGATAGGAGTGTTCCCTCCCAGTTGGGGAGCATTTCAATGGTCCAGGACGTTCAGCCTCGGACCTTCAGGTGACCATCCTCCAAAGAGGACTTCGGGACAGGCAGCAGAGGAAAGTGGCCGAGCAGAGGCTGATAGCTAAGTTCGGTACCCATAGGGAGGGCCTCAACTGGGACCTTGGGTTCATGTCCCATTACAGGTGATCACCATTACACGACACACACACACACACACACACACACACACACACACACACACACACACACACAGAGAGAGATATTCCTATAAACACACACTCTCACATACACACGGACACAGGTACACACATACGCGCACACAGACACACACACACCCCCTTATAGAAACATACACTCCCACACATGCACCCCCTCACAGACTTAAGACACTCTGCACTCACTACACACACACACATTTTCACACTCACAACCCCCACCCCAGACAGACAGACACACACACAGACAGACAAAGACCCACATGCACACATATATTGTGTGTTGTGAATTTTTTTGTACTTGCAGAGTTCCATTGTACTTTGCTCAAAAACTACATACATTCATGTAGAACCGTGAGCTCAAAAACTGCATGAATTTATGTAAAACTCTGTTATCTCACATTTTAGATTGGAATCAATCTAAATATCAGGGTCATAGACAGAGAACACAGGGGGCTAACACCTTCAACATATTGTGTAGCTATCACCATTGTTAACAGCTAACCCGAGAATGCAACTTTATAAAAAGGATTTTGTGATTTACACATGAAAGAAGTGAAACTGTCACTGTATCTAATAAATGAAAGGCTTAACAGACAATCCATTTTTCAATGTATAATTTCAGTTACATCACACTGCAAATGTTTGCTATAAATTCTGTGTTAAGATCGAGCCCTCCACAATCACCTGATGAAGGAGCGTCGCTCCGAAAGCTAGTGTGCTTCCAATTGAACCTGTTGGACTATAACCTGGTGTTGTGTGTTTTTTATCTCGGTGCATAAGGTCATAGATGTAAGTAGCCTCCAACTGTTCCTGTCTCGCAGGTTTGAAGGGCTGAATGGAACACAGAAACATAGGACTGGGGAGTAGGAGTGGGTCGTTAGATACTTTGACCATTCTCCACCAGGCACTAAAATTGTGACTGATCAGGTTGTGGTCTCAGCCTCACTTTCCTATCTGTGTCCAATTATCCGTGACTCACTTCCCTGTCAAATAATTAACTAACACAGCTTTCAGTCCATGTGAACATAGAGGCACAATATAAACTTCCAGTTAAGAGAATTCCCACTTGAACGGTCTTTTAAGAATTTTTCGTCATCCCTCTTATAGAATCAGAGAGTCATGCAGAACGGAAACAGACCCGTTAGTCCAATCAGTTCACTCCGATCAGATATCAAATCTGATTTAGTCCCACTTGCCAGCATTTGGCCAATATTCCTCCTGTGATTGTACCCGCCTTGACCACTTCCTCTGAGAGCAATTTCTGTACATTCAATACTCTCTGTGTGAAACATTTATCTTCAGGTCCCTTCTAAATCATTCGCCCTCTCCCCTTCAACCTATGCCCTCTTGTTCTGGACTCCCCTACCGTGGGATCAGAACATGGCTGTTCAGAATATCCATGCTCCTGATGGTTTTATAAACCTCTATAATGTCACCCCTCAGCCTCTGACACTCCAGGAGAAAGCACCTCAACCTAATCAACCTTTCCCCGAAACTCAAACCTCCAGTCCTGGAATATTGGTGTAAATCTTTTCTGCAGAAACCGAGTTGAACGCTGTATTCTTAAAGTAGCCTCACCAACATCCTGAGACAGTTGGATTTGGCCGAATTCCCTTTGCTTTAGGCAGTGAGGAGATTCTAGTGAATTCTGGTTCGGGATCTTCCAAAGGGTAGCACGGTGGTTAGCACTGCTGCCTCACCGCACCAGGGACTTGGGGTCGATTCCAGGCTTGGGTGACTGTCTGTGTGGAGTTTGCACATTCTCCCCTTGCCTGTGTGAGCTTCTCATGGGTGATCCAGTTTCGTACCACCGATGCAACATGCCACCACAACTCCTATACTCAATGCTCTGACTGATTAGGGCAAATGTGCAAAATGTGTTCTGCACCACTCTGTCTACCTGCCACTGCACTTTCAAAGAACAATGTACCTTCAGCCCTAGGTCCCTTTGTTGCACAACACGCCTCAGGACCTTACCACTAAGCGTATAATTTCTGCCCTGATTTCCCTTCCCAAAATGCAAAACCTCGTATTTATCTAAATTACATTTCACCTCTCACTCGTTGCCCATTTGCACCATCTAATTGTGGTCTCGTTGTACTCTGAGGTAATCTAATGCACCATCTTTCTGATGTAATCTCTAAACTTACTAACTATGGCCCCAATGTTCACATCCAAATCCTTGATATAAATGATGAAATGCAGTGAGCTCAGTACTGATTCTTGCAGCACACTGCTGCTCACAAGCCTCCAATCTGAAAAGTACCCCTCTTCCTTCAAGACAATTGTGACTAGCTTCCCCTGTATCCCAAGTGACAGAACCTTACGAATCTATCTACCAGTCGGAATGTTATGAACACCTTGCTGAGGTCCATATAGACATATCTACCAAACTGCCTTCATCAATCTTTGTCACCTCTTCATAAAACTAAACCAAATTAATGAGACATGATTTCCCATGCAGAAAGCCACGTTGACTATCCTGATCAGCCCTTGCCTCCCCAAATGTACGTAAATGCTATCCCTCAGAATCCCCTCCAGCAACTTACCCACTACTGACATCAGGCTCATCGGTCTATAGTTCCCCGGCTTTTGGGGTCACTGTTTCCTTTCTAGTCCCACTCCTCCATTGCTCAGAACAAATGTTAAATGCTACCAGGTTGGTGATGTGGCCGATGATATCGGTCTCAGACTGGTTCTTGGTCAGTTTTAGCAACAAGTCACGCTCTTTTCTTTAACACGTTTATGATCCAGATCAATGTTACTCAAACTATGATGGAAAGATGAATGGAAAAGTGTTTGGGTATTGCAAATATATATTCGATATTTCCCTGTTTAGAACACTGAGACACACACACACACACACACACACACACACACACACACACACACACACACACACACACACACACACACATACACACACAGGTTAACAAAATCTCTGCAATTTTAAATTGAAAGAACTTTGACCAAATATCAGTGTAATTCATGATAAAAGTAAAAATTGAGATTGTCCAAAATGTTATTCTGATTCTGAAATATTCTACTCACACAAGCTGCTAGCAATGGGATTTCAGCCTAAGACAGTTGGATTTGGCTTAATTCCCTTTGCTTTAGGCAGTGAGGAGATTCCAGTGAATCCAGGTCAGGAATTACCCAAAGGGTAGTACGGTGCTTTGCACTGCTGCCTTACAGCACCAGGGACTTGAGTTCGATTCCAGCCTTGGGTAACTGTCTGTGTGTAGTATGTACATTCTCCACTTTCCTGTGTGAGCTTCTAATGGGTGATCCAGTTTCCTACCACAGCTCAAACTATGTAGCTTTGGTGGATTGGTCATGCTAAATTGTCTGTAGTGTTCAGGGATTTCTAGGTTAGGTGCATTAGTCAGGGGTGAAGGTTGGAATGGACTTTTTGGGCCGAAAGTCCTGTTTCAACACTGCAGGGATTCTATAAAAATAAAAAAAAGGTAACAATGACTATAGGTTTTTTTTTTAGCTTGGACACATTACCGTGAAAGATCAATGAAGGAGAAAGAGTGCAATAGGCCATTCCTTCTCGGGCAGATTGCATTTTCTCCCTCACTGAGTTGAATCACACAGTTATGTGATCTTATCCCAAACTGGCTGGCTTCTTCCTCGTCCGATCACACAGTTATGTGATCTTATCCCAAACTGACTGGCTTCTTCCTCGTCCGACTGGACAGTGCCAAGGGCCTAATTGAGTTACCCCGGTTCCTGTGTGACAGCTCGATGTCCTGACAAGTGTGATGATGCTGCAGCTTTAAAAAGTTATTTTGTCCTGGTTTCTTATAAGAGAGAGATTGAACCATTGTTACCAAGCTGGTTGGTTAAGACCACTTGGTTAAACAGCTGGGGAGGCCTTTGGTTTATTTAGTGCAGCCTGAATGGGTGTGGACAACTGTCACAGATTAGGATCTCTGGGTTTTGGTTTCTCAGTAACTTCAGAAACTATTAGGGTCTCCACAGAGTTGAATGCTTCAGTGACTATCTCCTGGTTGCTACTTTCCCTGAAAATTTCTCTTGATGCTGTTTTTAATTCCTTTATTGGAGAAATGTTTGTGAAAATCTGTGTCTGAATATTCATTTTGCCAGTGGCTGTGTTTATGCGATTTTCCTATATTGGAACAGTTCTTTAGTAGTAGTTCCTAGATCTATTCTGTTAACTTGTCCAACAGAATTAAGTTATTCTAAATTCCCCTTTCTTTGGTTTCATTTTATCTTTCATGTTTAAATAAATGGTGTTTTGCTTCACGCCGAGTAGTTTGACCAGTCACTTTGCATCTGGAACAGACAGTTTACCTTTCCTTTAAAATATGAAAATATTAGAATCTACACTACCGCCTTCAAATATTTTCGAGGGACTCTGGTGTGGCCCATCACACTAGAATCCCTCTCTTCCCGAGTAATAGGCTGGAGGCACTGAATGGGCTGTCACTGTTCTTCTCCAATAGTGTCAATGGGCTGAATGACTTCCTCATATTCCTGTGAAACCAGCGTGAGGTGCTGAATGAACTCTTGTTTTACTGTGGCAATGTGCAGTGCCAGGCAGTGCTGTTACATGAAAATTACAGACAATTGAACAGGACAAACCTGACTGGTGTCTGGGTCTTGCTGCACATGGACACAGACCAGTTCAGGAGCTGACGGTGGGACAAAATGCTCGGAACATTGTGGAATCTTCAGTGACCATCGCCACTTCTGATCTTATGGTGGCGAGGGTGGGTGCGGGGTGAAATTGATGAAGCAGCTGAAGATGTTTGTGAAGGGGAAGCTGCCCTGAGGATCTCCCACAGAGATGACCCAGGACTGAGATGATGAACATCTTCCTTTGTGCCATGTTTGACTCCAAACACTGGAGAGTTTACTCTGATTCCCATTAAGTCCAGTTTTGTAAACCTCCTTGCTGTCAACAGAAGGCAACCACTGCCTTGATATCAGGGCCTATCATTCTCATCAGAACCCTTGTGTCAGCCTCGTTTGTTCACATCAAGAGGCCATGGTATAGGAGCAGCAAGTGTTTTCTACAAACAGGTGGTATTGAATGTAAGAATTTCTCTTCTCAACAGTGTTGAGGGACCAAGGTGACTGAAAGCGTTTGAAGAGGGCTATGAAGAATTGCGTATGAAAGAAGATTTGAGACCAAGAGCAGATCAGCCATGATCTTAGTGAAGGCAAGGCAGGCTTGGGGAGTGAACGACCTGCTCCTGTTTCTGATGTTCTCACATTCTGTTATTGGAAAGTTAATGGGTGTTATTTTCATGGATGCGCAATTACTGAATATTGAAGTCAGGAGACCAGAGGATTTTGTGAGTCATCTCTGGGTGAGGTTTATGGGCTGTATTCACAGTGAATCTGGGTCTACAACATGATCAACAAATGAAGCACAAGTTTCAGAGACGGGAAGCTCTGTAAAGAGAGATGAGGAACCTCTTTCATACCAAGCCTGGGTTTTTCAAGTATATTTCCCAAATCACTTCAAAGCATGTGACAGCCTTGAAGGGCTGAAAGGTCTCGTCTGTTTCTGTGCATCAGGAATCGGACCCTGTCACGGTGGACGCTGCAAGACGTGTCAGATTGTGGACAGAGATACCATCATTACGCGTGGGAACACCTCCCACCTTGTACATGGCAGGTACTCATGTGAATCATCCAACATTGTCTATCGTATACGTTGCAGGCATGGGTGCCTGGAGGCATGGTACATTGGGGAAACCGAGCAAAGGCTATGACAACGATGAATGGGCACCGCGCAACAATCAACAGATAGGAGTGTTCCCTCCCAGTTGGGGAGCATTTCAATGGTCCAGGACGTTCAGCCTCGGACCTTCAGGTGACCATCCTCCAAAGAGGACTTCGGGACAGGCAGCAGAGGAAAGTGGCCGAGCAGAGGCTGATAGCTAAGTTCGGTACCCATAGGGAGGGCCTCAACTGGGACCTTGGGTTCATGTCCCATTACAGGTGATCACCATTACACTACACACACACACACACACACACACACACACACACACACACACACACACACACACACACACACAGAGCTATTCCTATAAACACACACTCTCACATACACACGGACACAGGTACACACATACGCGCACACAGACACACACACACACCCTTATAGAAACATACACTCCCACACATGCACCCCCTCACAGACTTAAGACACTCTGCACTCACTACACACACACACATTTTCACACTCACAACCCCCACCCCAGACAGACAGACACACACACAGACAGACAAAGACCCACATGCACACATATATTGTGTGTTGTGAATTTTTTTGTACTTGCAGAGTTCCATTGTACTTTGCTCAAAAACTACATACATTCATGTAGAACCGTGAGCTCAAAAACTGCATGAATTTATGTAAAACTCTGTTATCTCACATTTTAGATTGGAATCAATCTAAATATCAGGGTCATAGACAGAGAACACAGGGGGCTAACACCTTCAACATATTGTGTAGCTATCACCATTGTTAACAGCTAACCCGAGAATGCAACTTTATAAAAAGGATTTTGTGATTTACACATGAAAGAAGTGAAACTGTCACTGTATCTAATAAATGAAAGGCTTAACAGACAATCCATTTTTCAATGTATAATTTCAGTTACATCACACTGCAAATGTTTGCTATAAATTCTGTGTTAAGATCGAGCCCTCCACAATCACCTGATGAAGGAGCGTCGCTCCGAAAGCTAGTGTGCTTCCAATTGAACCTGTTGGACTATAACCTGGTGTTGTGTGTTTTTTATCTCGGTGCATAAGGTCATAGATGTAAGTAGCCTCCAACTGTTCCTGTCTCGCAGGTTTGAAGGGCTGAATGGAACACAGAAACATAGGACTGGGGAGTAGGAGTGGGTCGTTAGATACTTTGACCATTCTCCACCAGGCACTAAAATTGTGACTGATCAGGTTGTGGTCTCAGCCTCACTTTCCTATCTGTGTCCAATTATCCGTGACTCACTTCCCTGTCAAATAATTAACTAACACAGCTTTCAGTCCATGTGAACATAGAGGCACAATATAAACTTCCAGTTAAGAGAATTCCCACTTGAACGGTCTTTTAAGAATTTTTCGTCATCCCTCTTATAGAATCAGAGAGTCATGCAGAACGGAAACAGACCCGTTAGTCCAATCAGTTCACTCCGATCAGATATCAAATCTGATTTAGTCCCACTTGCCAGCATTTGGCCAATATTCCTCCTGTGATTGTACCCGCCTTGACCACTTCCTCTGAGAGCAATTTCTGTACATTCAATACTCTCTGTGTGAAACATTTATCTTCAGGTCCCTTCTAAATCATTCGCCCTCTCCCCTTCAACCTATGCCCTCTTGTTCTGGACTCCCCTACCGTGGGATCAGAACATGGCTGTTCAGAATATCCATGCTCCTGATGGTTTTATAAACCTCTATAATGTCACCCCTCAGCCTCTGACACTCCAGGAGAAAGCACCTCAACCTAATCAACCTTTCCCCGAAACTCAAACCTCCAGTCCTGGAATATTGGTGTAAATCTTTTCTGCAGAAACCGAGTTGAACGCTGTATTCTTAAAGTAGCCTCACCAACATCCTGAGACAGTTGGATTTGGCCGAATTCCCTTTGCTTTAGGCAGTGAGGAGATTCTAGTGAATTCTGGTTCGGGATCTTCCAAACGGTAGCACGGTGGTTAGCAATGCTGCCTCACCGCACCAGGGAATTGGGGTCGATTCCAGCCTTGGGTGGCTGTCTGTGTGAAGTTTGCACATTCTCCCTTGCCTGTGTGAGCTTCTAATGGGTGATCCAGTTTCGTACCACCGATGCAACATGCCACCACAACTCCTATACTCAATGCTCTGACTGATTAGGGCAAATGTGCAAAATGTGTTCTGCACCACTCTGTCTACCTGCGACTGCACTTTCAAAGAACAATGTACCTGCAGCCCGAGGTCCCTTTGTTGCACAACACGCCTCAGGACCTTACCACTAAGCGTATAATTTCTGCCCTGATTTCCCTTCCCAAAATGCAAAACCTCGTATTTATCTAAATTACATTTCACCTCTCACTCGTTGCCCATTTGTACCATCTAATTGTGGTCTCGTTGTACTCTGAGGTAATCTACTGCACCATCTTTCTGATGTAATCTCTAAACTTACTAACTATGGCCCCAATGTTCACATCCAAATCCTTGATATAAATGATGAAATGCAGTGAGCTCAGTACTGATTCTTGCAGCACACTGCTGCTCACAAGCCTCCAATCTGAAAAATACCCCTCTTCCTTCAAGACAATTAGAACATAGAACATAGAACATAGAACAATACAGCACAGAACAGGCCCTTCGGCCCACGATGTTGTGCCGAACTTCTAACCTAGATTAAGCACCCATCCATGTACCTATCCAAATGCCGCTTAAAGGTCGCCAATGATTCTGACTCTACCACTCCCACGGGCAGTGCATTCCATGCCCCCACTACTCTCTGGGTAAAGAACCCACCCCTGACTTCTCCCCTATACCTTCCACCCTTCACCTTAAATTTATGTCCCCTTATAACACTCTGTTGTACACGGGGAAAAAGTTTCTGACTGTCTACTCTATCTATTACTCTGATCATCTTATAAACCTCTATCAAGTCACCCCTCATCCTTCGCCGTTCCAACGAGAAAAGGCCGAGAACTCTCAACCTATCCTCGTACGATCTACTCTCCATTCCAGGCAACATCCTGGTAAATCTTCTCTACACCCTCTCCAAAGCTTCCACATCTTTCCTAAAGTGAGGCGACCAGAACTGCACACAGTACTCCAACTGTGGCCTAACCAAATTCCTGTACAGTTGCAACATCACTTCACGACTCTTGAATTCAATCCCTCTGCTAATGAACGATAATACTGCATCGGCCTTCTTATAAACTCTATCCACCTGAGTGGCAACCTTCAAAAATCTATGTTCATAGACCCCAAGATCCCTCTGTTCCTCCACCTGACTAAGAACCCTACTATTAACCCTGTATTCCGCATTCTTATTTGTTATTCCAAAATGGACAACCTCACACTTGGCAGGGTTGAACTCCATCTGCCACTCCTCAGCCCAGCTCTGCATCATATCTAAGTCCCTCTACAGCCGACAACAGCCCTCCTCACTGTCCACAACTCCACCTATCTTCGTATCATCTGCAAATTTACTGACCCATCCTTCGACTCCCTCATCTAAGTCATTAATAAAAATTACAAACAGCAGGGGACCCAGAACTGAACCCTGCGGAACTCCACTTGTAACTGGGCTCCAGGCTGAATATTTACCATCTAACACCAGTCTCTGCCTTCGACCGGTTAGCCAGTTTTCTATCCAATTGGCCAAGTTTCCCTCTATCCCATGCCTCCTGACTTTCCGCATAAGCCTACCATGGGGAACCTTATCAAATGCCTTACTAAAATCCATGTACACTACATCCGCTGCTCTACCCTCATCAACATGCTTGGTCACCTCCTGGAAGAATTCAATAAGACTTATAAGGCAAGACCTACCCTTCACAAATCCGTGCTGGCTGTCCCTAAACAAGCAGTGTCTTTCCAGATACTCGTAAATCCTATCCCTCAGTACCCTTTCCATTACTTTGCCTACCACAGAAGTAAGACTAACTGGCCTGTAATTCCCGGGGTTATCCCTATTCCCTTTTTTGAACAGGGGCACAACATTCGCTACTCTCCAGTCCCCTGGTACCACCCCCGTTGCCAATGAAGACGAGAAGATCATTGCCAACGGTACTGCAATTTCCTCTCTTGCTTCCCACATAATCCTAGGATATATCCCGTCAGGCCTGGGGGACTTGTCTATCCTCAAGTTGTTCAAAATGTCCAACACATCTTCCTTCCTAACAGGTATCTCTTCTAGCTTATCAGTCCGTTTCACACTCTCCTCTTCAACAATACGGTCCCTCTCGTCCGTAAATACTGAAGAGAAGTACTTGTTCAAGACCTCTCCTATATCTTCCGACACAATACACAGTCTCCCACTACTGTCCTTGATCGGACCTACCCTCGTTCTCGTCATTCTCAGGTTTCTCACATACGCATAAAATGCCTTGGGGTTATACTTGATCCTATCCGCCAAGGATTTTTCATGCCCTCTCTTAGCTCTCCTAATCCCTTTCTTCAGGTCCCTTCTGGCTATCCTGTATCCCTCCACTGCTCTGTCTGAACCCTGTTTCCTCAACCTTATGAAAGCCTCCTTTTTCCTCTTTACTAAACATTCAACCTCCCTCGTCAACCAAGGCTCCCTCACACGACCATTTCTTTCCTGCCTGATAGGTACATACATATCAAGGACACGTCGTATCTGATCCTTGAAAAAGTTCCACATTTTCCCCACATCCTTCCCCGACAGCCTATGCTCCCAACGTATGCTCCTCATATCCTGTCTTACAGCATCGGAATTTCCCTTCCCCCAGTTGTAAAATCTACCTTGTTGTGCCCACCTATCTCTCTCTATAACCAAGGTGAAAGTCACAGAATTGTGGTCACCATCACCAAAATGTTCACCCACTAACAAGCCCACCATTTGTCCCGGTTCATTACCGAGTACCAAATCCAATATGGCCTCCCCTCTGGTTGGACACTCTACATACTGCGTTAGAAAAGCTTCCTGGACAACTGCACAAACACCGCCCCATCCAATCTACTTGATCTAAAGAGCTTCCAATCAATATTTGGGAAGTTGAAGTCGCCCATGACTACGACCCTGTGGCTTCTGCACCTTTCCAAAATCTGTTTCCCAATCTGATTCTCCACATCTCTGCTGCTATTGGGGGGCCTATAATAAACATCCAACAAGGTGACTGCACCTTTCCTATTTCTGACTTCAGCCCATACTACCTCCAGAGGCAGATCCCCCTCAAACTTCCTTTCTGCAGCCGTTATGCCATTTCTAATTAGCAATGCCACCCCCCCTCCTTTTTTAACACCCTCCCTAATCTTACTGAAACATCTGTAACCAGGAACCTCCAACAGCCATTCCTGTCCCTCATCTATCCATGTTTCCGTGATGGCCACAACATCATAGTCCCAGGTACCAATCCACGCCTTAAGTTCACCTACCTTATTTCTGATACTCCTTGCGTTGAAGTATATGCACTTGAGCCCATCTCTGTGTCCGCAAGTCGTCCCTGTCAGTGCTACCTTCTCCACAGCCTCCCTACAGTCTTGGGCATCCTGACACACAGCTAGCTTACTTGCTGGACTAAAAGTCTGGATCCCATCCCCCTGCCAAATTAGTTTAAACCCCCCCGAAGAGTGCTAACAAGCCTACCCCCCAGGATATTGGTGCCCTTCTGGTTCAGGTGCAACCCGTCCTGTTTATACAGGTCCCACCTTCCCCAGAATGTAGTCCAATTGTCCAAATATCTGAAACCCTCCCTCCTACACCATCCTTGCAGCCACGTGTTCAACTGCACTCTCTCCCTCTTCTTTGCCTCACTGTCACGTGGCACCGGCAGCAACCCAGAGATGACGACTCTGTCTGTCCTAGCTTTTAGCTTCCAGCCTAACTCCTTGAGCTCTTGAATGACCTCCCCACCCCTCTTCCTACCTATGTCGTTGGTGCCAATGTGTACCACGACTTCTGGCTGCACTCCCTCCCCCTTAAGGATTCTGAAGTCACGGTCCGAGACGTCTCGGACCCTAGCACCCGGGAGGCAACAAACCATCCGAGAGTCTCGCCCATGTCCACAGAACCACCTGTCCGTCCCTCTAACTAGAGAGTCCCCTATAACTAGCGCTCTCCTCCTCTCCCCCTTTCCCTTCTGAGTCTCAGAGCCACAGACCCAATTGTGACTAGCTTCCCCTGTATCCCAAGTGACCGAACCTTACTAATCTGTCTACCAGTCGGAATGTTATGAACACCTTGCTGAGGTCCATATCGACATATCTACCAAACTGCCTTCATCAATCTTTGTCACCTCTTCATAAAACTAAACCAAATTAATGAGACATGATTTCCCATGCAGAAAGCCACGTTGACTATCCTGATCAGCCCTTGCCTCCCCAAATGTACGTAAATGCTATCCCTCAGAATCCCCTCCAACAACTTACCCACTACTGACATCAGGCTCATCGGTCTATAGTTCCCCGGCTTTTGGGGTCACTCTTTCCTTTCTAGTCCCACTCCTCCACTGCTCAGAACAAATGTTAAATGCAAGCAGGTTGGTGATATGGCCGATGACATCGGTCTCAGACAGGTTCAGGGTCAGTTTTAGCAACAAGTCAGGCTCTTTTCTTTAACACGTTTATGATCCAGATCAATGTTACTCAAGTTTTGATGGAAAGATGAATGGAAAAGTGGTTGGGTATTGCAAATATATAATCGATATTTCCCTGTTTAGAACACTGAGACACACACACAGACACACACACACACACACACACACACACACACACACACACACACACAGAGGCAGGGACACTACCCACTACACTACCATACCCAGACTTTGCATCATATTTTAGTGCCCGCTTTCAGCTCGGTGTGGGTTTATTATAATCAGGTTACCATTTCTGAGCAACACAAAACACTTTGTATTGTTAAACAAATGCAAGATATTTGTCTCAACTTTAGGATATTGACTGTATATGCTGCGCCATCGAAATTAACTATGAACGTCTTTAATTGCTATTATCTGTAATCTACAATATTAAGAAAAGAAATCCTGTAGTCACAGTCTGCCCAATGAAGGGTCTCGAATAGATCTTTATCACTGAACACCACAGACGAAGAAAATACATAATTTCTGGCCCCAAAATACCGACATGTATTCCCCAACTCTCACATGTGACTGCCCTCTTCCTAAAACCATGAAATGATACAAGGCGGCTGATTACTGTGCATCATCTCCTCCCCATTGACAGTGTCTGCAATCTGTCCCTCTTCCCCCTAACCACAGAAGGCAAACCAAGCTCAGGGTCTTTGTGGAAATCAAGGCCGGAGTGTGCAGGCCTCCTGGAGAGGGATGGGCATTTTAAATTGAAGGGGGAGGGTGAGGAGGCAGTAATAACACACACTGGGCTGAGGGGTGGCAGATGGAGTTTAATTTGGATTAATGCGAGGTATAGAATTTGGTAAACCAAACAAGAGCAGGACCTATGCAATCAACAGCAGGGCCTCAGGCAGTTTTGTAGAACAGAGACCTAGGCCGTCAGGTACAATACTTTAAAATTTGTATCTCATATAGATAGTGTGGTTAAGAATGGTTTTAGCACACATGTCTTCATTGGTCAGACCTTTGAGTATCGAAATTTGGACGTCAATGTTGAGGTTGTACAGGACATGGGTGCGATCTCTTCTGGAATACTGTGCCCAGTCTGGTCATCCTGCCCATTCATTCCATAAGCACACCACCCTCTGGGTGTAAAACCTTCCCTTAGGTCGCTTATAAATGTTTCCTCTCTCACCTTAAACCTGTACCGTCAAGTTTTGGTTTCTCCTACCTTTAGAATATACCTTGACTATTCACTTTGATAGTACTGACCTTGATATTATTAAGCTGGACAGGATTGAGCAGACATTACCTTGGATGTTATTGGGAATGGAGGCAGTGAGCTATAAGGAGAGGCTGGGATAGGTTGGGACTCTTTTCACTGGAGAGTATGAGATTAAGGGGTAACTTTACAGAGGTTTATAAAATCATGAGGGGTACAGATAAGCTAAAGGGCTTATTTTCCCTAAAGTTGGGGATTCAAAACCGAGGGATGTTTTAAGCTGCGAGGAAAAAGATTCACAAAAGTCACGAGAGGTAATTATTTTAGACAGAATCTGGCTTGTGTGTGGAATGATCTTCTAGAGGAAGTGGTGAAAGTACGGACAGTTACAATGTTTGAAGGATATTTAGATCAGTACATGGATAAGACATCAGTTTGGATGGTGCTGTGAATAGCTGCCCTCTCCCTCTTCCTCTCAGAATGAATCCCTGTTGGTTTTCACCACCTGCTGATGCCTGTGCAGTGGCGGGTGGAGGCCAGCAGAGGGTGGCATTGCATCACTTTAAGTACCACAGAGACTGCCAGACCTTCCCCACACAGAGACATACAGATAATAACACAGGAAATGTTAGGACACAGCATTGAGCTCATCTGGTAATTTAAACTAAACATAATGAAATGCTCAATTAACCTTGTAAACTGTTAAAATATGAGTGACAGAGAACTCCCAAATTCTACTGTTTAAATAATAACATCAACTTATTTTTTACCACTGAAAGTGAACATTTTACATCAAGCATTCTGAACTCTGAGACCCCCTTTCTCTTAACTGCTTATTACCCCACTCCAACTCTATAACGATATACTCTTTCAATAAGACACTTATTAAAATTGCACACATTTAATTTCAAAATTTCACAGCCACTGTTGTTTCTTTGTCTTCTTGCAGCTGTATATCTCCCTGGGTCATCTTCCTTCTGTTTGCTGTGGATATGTTTCATATGAAAATTTTTGATAGAGACTGTTTCCTAATCTCTTGGTTCTGTGTTGATCGCATTTGCTCTGTCTGCAATTTTCAAAATGCCTGCATTTTTAATATGCACAACGTCAGATCATCTCATTGGTTCAATTTTTGAAAACCAATAAATTCAAACTTGATTTGGTTTTCGTACTCTGGGGCAGAATTTAAACTGATTGGTAAAATTCGAATTGTCCAAACAGCAACCATCTCAGGGATCAAATTCACAGCCAAATGTGACATAGTTTCAGTTGTCCTTGACACTCTGAGTCTGCCATCCTCTCATATGCACAGGTGCTTGGAAGCTCTCAGTTCAGAACAGCTTTCCATTTATCTTAAAAGTACAGTACGCACTTTCAACTTCATTATATAAATACCCTGATGTCATTACAGATACTTGAAACCAATCCGGATTTCTCTTGCTCTATAGTTTGTCAATATTTCATTCACTCCGTCTGGTTTGTAACAGGAATTTTGTTGCTCCGTTGACAGCATGTCATTATTCAACTCCGTCCATGGGAATATATCATTAATTCACTTGGTCACACTCGGGAATATGAGCAGGATTTCAGTTGTTTCATGACGACTGTGACACTATAACAATCTCAATGTTTGTAGATGGCACCAAATCTGGAAGAGTTGTAAAGTCTATGGAGGACAGTGTGGAACTCTAATAGTACAATCACACATTGGTGTAGTGTTCAGGTGTATGGCAGATGGGGATCAATGCAGAGCAGTGTGAGGTGATGCACTTTGGGAGGAAAGACAACGAAAGATATTTTAAAACAAGCTGTACAGTTATAAAGGGAGTGCAGGAGCAGAGGGTCATGGGTGGATATGAGCACAGATTGTTGATGATGTCAGGACAAGTGAGGAGAGCAGTAACGATCACAGATTAGTTTCAGTATCTGAACTGTTTACAGGAGGAGGCGTAGGAGGTGTAGTCACAGTGCTCCCATACTGGGAGGTGGTGATGATGATGTATTGTGAGCTCTCCCTCCTGCCCACCGAGACCGTGGGGAATTCCATTTGTACCAGTTCGACACAAAAGGGAGATGGCATCTGGGCCACAGCTCCTAAGTTGTGCCGGGGGGAAACGGAACTGCCAGTCGGGTTTAAAGTGAGAATTGCCCTTCACTGAACATTGCTCCTTAATCGGTCGGTGGGACGTGGATGTTTCAGAACCTCCACACGAGGCGTCCCGGTCCTCTCCGGCTCGTACCAGGGTTCTCCCCACATGGCGGGGTGAGGGGTTTGAGGGAACGGATATCGGGCACTCCACCACCCGGCTTGGCCCTTTCTGTCCTATTCCAGGCTGTTTCTCCGGGAATGGGAGAAGGGGAGGGAAGGGAATGAGGGTGGGAGTGGGTGTTTGTCTCTGCTGTTAGTGCTGGTGAAGCTGGGGGGACATGGGTAGTGGTTTAGAGGGAGTCAGGCCACTGTTGTATCCATTCTGTGTTATTGATGTGGGGTGTGTAGTGAAGGGGGGGGAGAGAAAGAGAAACATGAAGGTGCTACATGCGGCAGTGACAGTGTTGGAGATTGAGCCTTGTTCGGGTGTCGGTGCTATAACAGATATACATTGAATGTGAGGCAGCAGACAGTAAACAGTGACCCTTATCCTGACAGAGGGGGGAAAGTTATTGATGTTTGTCCTGTATTGCTGGGCATTTCTTCAGACCGCAGATACTGCACTGAGATGGGTGGGGAATTCAGACCATGCTCTGTGGGTCTGGTGGTGTGGCTCTCTCTGGAAAGATAATGGTTCCTCTCTGTACTATCCTTTCCACCAGGACCACCGTGCCCCAGTCGACAAACCGTGGTGCAATTGCCCGTTATCTGCCATGCTCGGGGTAAACTGTGCAGGGCAGCTCCAAACAGAGAAAGCTCTACCGTGTGCCCATTGGCCTATTAAAGATTGCACCAGTGCCAGGGATCACAGAATATCCAGGGACATCCGGGCAATGGCGAGTACCTCCAGCCATGATGGGTGGGAGAACCGTGCTGGTATTGAATGAGAGGACCACCATGGGGTGGGCTGGGTAGTTCATGAGGTGAGTTCGATACGATAGTACCAGGAAACTAGCTCAGCCTTGTGCGGATGACCCTTCTGTCACACTGAAGGAAAATGTCACTGACACACATTATTGTTAGATTCAGATTAATGAGTCAAATTCTTTGCTGGCCCAACTCCCAGATACAAAGCAGGACAAATACACATCCAATACTCTCCATCATCTGAACACCCACCCATATTCTGATCACCCATCATTCCTGGAAACACAGGCTCATGTTACAGGATTATGTCAAAAAGTTTTCATTTTTGTTTTCTGAAAAGTGGGAACACACCCTTCCATGACACTGTCTCCCAGTCTCCCCCTCTCTGTCTATACCCCAAACCCCTCCCATGTGGTGATATTTAAACTGATTCGCCCGCCACCTCTCTCTGGCAGTGACGTTCACACCCACAGCACATCCTTGAAATGGTACAATGGAGATATGGAGCTGGAAATGGATGGGAGATGGACATTCTGTCACTTCCAGCATGGGCTGCAAGATTCTCCACGCTGGGCAAGGATCTAACACAGTGTTACTGAGCAATGCACTGGGGTGGGGTACACAGTCCTACATACTGGGAGGGTTACTGCGCCTGGTTTACATATCAATGCACTGGGGTGGGGTATACAGTTCTACATGCTGGGAGGGTAACTGCTCCTGGTTTACAGATCAATGCACTGAGGTGGTGCACAGTCCTACATGCTGGGAGGGTAACTGCTCCTGGTTTACAGATCAATGCACTGAGGTGATGCACAGTCCTACATGCTGGGAGGGTAACTGCTGTTGGGTTACAGATCAATGCACTGCCGTCGGGTGCACAGTCCGACATGCTAGGATGGTTACTACTCCTGGTTTACAGATGAATGCACTGAGGCGTTGTACACAGTGCTACGTGCTGGGTGGGTAACTGTTCCTGGTTTACTGAGTAATTCACTGGGGTGGTGTACACAGTCCTACATGCTGTGAGGGTAACTGCTCCTGGTTTACAGATCAATGCACTGGGGTGGTGTACACAGTCCTACATGCTGGGAGGGTAACTGATCCTGGTTGACAGATCAATGCACTGGGATGGAGTGTATACAGCCCAACATGCTGGGAGAGTAACTGCTCCTGGTTTACAGATCAATGCACTGGGGCGATGTACACAGTCCTACATGTTAGGAGGGTAACTGCTCCTGGGTTACAGATCAATGCAGTGGGGTGGTGTACACAGTCCTACATGCTGTGAGGGTAACTGCTCCTGGGTTACAGATCAATGCAGTGGGGTGGTGTACACAGTCCTACATGCTGTGAGGGTAACTGCTCCTGGGTTACAGATCAATGCACTGGGGTGGTGTACACAGTCCTACATGCTGTGAGGGTAACTGTTCCTGGTTTACAGATCAATGCACTGGGGTGGTGTACACAGTCCTACATGCTGTGAGGGTAATTGTTCCTGGTTTTCTGAGTAATTCATTGGGTTGGTGCACACAGCTCTACATGCTGGGAGGATAACTGCTCCTGGTTTACAGATCAATGCAGTGGATGGTGTACACAGTCCTACATGCTGGGAGGGTAACTGCACCTGCTTTACAGATCAATGTACTGGGGTGGTGTACTCAGTCCTACATGCTGGGAGGGTAACTGTTCCTGGTTTACAGATCAATGCACTGGGGTGGATTACACTGTCCTACATACTGGGAGGGTGACTGGTCCCCGTTTACAGATCAATGCACTGGAAGGGCTACACAGTCCTATATGCTGTGAGTGCACCTGCTCCTGGTTAACAGATCAATGCACTCGTGTGGGGATACAGTCCTACATTCTCGGTGTTTAATTGCTCCTGGTTTTGTAGATCCATGCACTTGGATGGGGGTACACAGTTCTACATGCTGGGAGAGTAACTGCCCCTCGTTTACAGATTAATGCACTGGGGTGGGGTTCACAAACCTTCACGCGAGGAGGGTAACTCTCCTTGTTTACAGATCAATGCACTGTAGTGGTGTACACTGTCCTACATGCTGGAAGGGTAACTGCCCCAGGTTACAAGTTGGTGATCACTTCACAGCTCTCGGTGCTGGGCAGATATCTAATCCGTGTTTATCGATTAATGCATGAGTGTGGTCGCCACTGCTTCCCACACTGAACAGGTAGGAGGCTGAAGGAACACAGCAAGCCAGGCAGCATCAGGAGGTGGGGAATTTGACATTTCCGGTGTCAACCTTGTTCAGGACTCCTGCAGCAGCGTTACTGTCGAAACGTTGACTTCTCCATCTCCTGATGCTGCTTGGCTTGCTGTGTTCTTCCAGCCTCCTGCCTGTCTACTTTGGATTCCAGCACCAGCAGGTTTTTTTCTGTCTATCCCGGCTTCCCATACTTGACAGATGGTTTAAAGCTAAATGCTCTGACATGATCTGTGCAGTGTTCCACCATGGCCAGTTTGCAGGGTTATACTGAGCAGTACATTGGCCGGGTCTGCACAGTGTTCCACGGTGAACAGATATCTCCTCTGGGTGTGTGGAGTCTGGGCTGGTTCTGTGAGGTGGATCGAGAATGTGGTATATCTAACCATTTTACCTGATCTGGCAATGCCTTTAGTTCCTATTCCTGTGATTGGACACTCCGTCTCTCACCCCATTAATGTTACAGTGTGCCCATGCACATAACATCATGGTGGTGAATACTCACTGTCCTGGCAGCAGCCACAGCCTCTTAATTCAGAAGCAGGCAGCCATTCCCATTGTCCTCGGGACTCCACGGAGAAAGGAATGATAGCCTTTCAGATAAGGGCTGTCCTTTTGGTACAGGGGTCAAAGCATCCTCCCCCTCACCAAGTCCCACTACCAACCAATACCTGGTGTAAACTGAGAGTAATGGGGCCACTGGGAACATCAGGGAGCAGACCATCAGAGAGATGGGGCCACACTTCCCATGTCTGGACAGATCAGAGTGAACCCTCCAGTACAAACGGTATCACTGAGTCCTGTAATCCCTCTCCATTTATGTAATACACAGCCTAATATTTTGTTATTCTTCATGAAGACAAAAAAATCACAGGTTCACAGTTACCCACATTATATATTTTTAAGAGTGAACAGGATGTTCTACACTTCTGTTTTTTTATTTAAACTCCCCACACTACCGCCTAACTGCAGTAGTGCTTATTTTCTTTCCCCAGCACCCATGTTGTGTGTGTGCAGGTGTGGAACAAAGTGAGAGACAACAAGGTGCACGAATCTTTATTCAAATTTCCACCACCAAGAAGAAAGGAAACACCCGAGTGGCCAGTGACAAGCCAGTGACATCAAAGGGCAATACTGTGTGATCAGACAGTGAAGGGGAGGGCAGGGATTAAATCAAAATGGAGTTGGAGGGGGAAATAATGTACTCCACTCCCTGCGGCGCCCACCTCTCCCTGAACGACTCCAGGGTGTTAGTGGAGACCGTATGCTCCTTCTCCAAGGACACCAGGGCCCTAACTAACCATGGAAGAGGGGCAGGCAGTTGGCCCTAACGACCCCCTTCACGGCCCGCTGCCTAGACCTGTTTATGGCCTGTTTGGCAGGGCCCAGGAGCAGACCCACGAGGAGATCTTCAGGAGGCCCTCCCTCCTCTGTACCGGGTGCCCGAAGATCAGGAGCGTGGGACTGAAGTGCAACCAATAGCAGAGGATGAGGTTTTTAAGAAAATCAAAAAGGGAGCGCAGAAGCCCACACCCAATATACACTTTGTCCACGGACTCCACAGCGCCACAGAACAAGCAGTTGGGTTCGGAGTCCGTGAACCACGGCAATCTGCATTTGCAGGGACCGCTGCGGGCAGCACCCTCCACCCCAGATCCCCGAGAGAAAGGGGGAGGACTCCCGCGTAGAGAGCCCTCCACTGGGGATCGCCACCGCCCGGTGGCAAATGGATATGTCAAGGCGTGTCCGGACAGTGGATGAGGGAGAAGAGGTGGACGGTGTGCAGCAGCAGTCAAAAGGACGTAAAAATTCCGGAAGCAGCTCAGGTTGTGGGCCATAGACTCCCGCAGGAAGTACGGGACCTTGGGGCCAATGTGAAATTCTGTCCGGGCTGGGGTGAGCGCGGACGGGATCCCACCGCACAGTGAGCATCCTCCAACTGGTGCACTATGTCAGGTCCGATCACTGCCGTTTTAAGGCATCAGATGGTGACGGCCACGTACCTGACATCGACCGCTGCCCTGCTCGCTATATCATGTAACAGCGTCCAGCCCAGGCCCCCGGCACCCAGCATGTCCCCCACCCTGGTCACCCCTCTGACATCCACTCGAACCCGGGAGTACAGGGTTCCGGATTCCTGAGAAACGTCTCCCTGACGACAGCCACTACTCCAGCCGGACGGTAGGCGTGACGCGATTCGACCATGTTCCAAACAGTGATCAGGTCCTGGTAAAAGGCAGGCAGCATCTTGAGGGTGACCTCCAAACCATCACGGGCGACGAACAGGAGCTGCGTGTCGTAGTTGAGGTTATGCACCTGGCGGAAAAAATACGTCACCAGGGCGCACCACCTAGGAGGAGGCTCGACATAAAGGTATCGCCGCAAGGTCTGAAGGTGGAAATTCGCGATCTGGGTGCGGACGCACACCAGCGACTGACCGCCCTCCTCAATAGGGAGACTCAGAACCTGCGCAGCAACCCAGTGCATCTTTTTGTCCCAGAAGAAATGACCAACGTTCTCTGGATGTCAATGACAAAGCCGGAGGAGGGACCAAAGTGACTAGCCGGTACCACAGCATGGCAGCCACTAGCTGGTTTATGACCAGCACTCGACTCCTGTAACATAGCACTCGGAGCAGTCCTGTCCAGCGGCCTAGGCGAGCCGAGACTTTGAGCTCCAGCTTCTGCCAGTTCACCGGCCAGGATTCCTCAGCCGGGCTGAGGTAGACCCCAGGTAGAGGAGATGGGCGGTACTCCAGCTGAACCCCCGTAACTCCTCGGGCAGGGAGTCCACCCGCCGCGGACGGACCAAAGGTCCGGAACATTTTCCCCAGTTGATCCTGGCGGAAGACTCTGCCGAGTACACGGCCTGGCACTCGCATATCCTCCCCAGGTCAGCCGGGTCAGTGAAAGTGAGGAGGATGTCGTCGGTGTAGGACGAGAGGATCAACCCCGTGCCTGTGCCGCGCAGAACCAGCCCTGACAGCCTCCTCCACAAGAGGCGCAGGAAAGGCTCCACGCACTGGGAATCCAGCTGGCCGGACAGGGGACAGCTTTGAAGTTCTCCTCTCCCGAAGTGAAGGGTCGCCGTCAGGAACCCGTTAACTTTAACCAGGCACTCTGTGGCAGAGTACAAAAGTTGGATTCGTGCGAGGAACTACATCCCGAACCCGAATGCCCACAGTGTCCCGAGCAGGTACGCATGATTGACCCTGTCGAACGCCTTCTCCTGATCGAGAGACAGGAAGGCGCTCGGCAGACCAGCCCGTCCACAGAAATCGATCAACGGACCAGGTGGATGTTGTCGTGGATTAAACTCTTGATGGCCTGAATAGCCTGCTTCAGTACAGGTGTAGTCGGGAATGGTGCAGCACGTTTTGGAACCATCAGTGAACAACCCACTTCTGAAGTTTACAATGGAGGGAAGGCTGCAGCTGTTGCTAGCCCACAGTGCCTCATGAATGGCCACCTCCCATGTGCTTGGTCCTTCATAAGTATGTCCTACTTCACAGGAGGGAGTGCCACATAACACAGTGAGTGGGGTCTTCAATATGAGGCTGAGACTGTACCTCCACGAGTACTGCGTGCTGACTGTTTCGACAGGTACTGTTAGGGACAGATCTCTCTGGGACAAGGGGTTTGGTGAGAATGTTTCCCTCTTGTTGGTTCCCCCATCACTTCTCCCAGTCTGGCTGCTGTGTATGTGAGGCCTCTCCCTTCTCAGTCAGTGGGGAGCCTGTGGGGACACTCTTGGTGATGGACATTGAGTCCCACACCCAGAGGACGGTCTGTGCCCTTATCACCCTCAGCGCCTCCTCTGATTTAATTCAACATCGAGGGGAACTGAGCAACCACCGGAGGGACAGGTGAGGGGCCGGGATGTGCATCATCAGGTGATTTTCTTGGCCATCTGTGACCTGTTACCATGAGATTTCCCAGGTTTTGGAATCAATGTTGGGGAATTGCAGGGTATCACCTTCCCTGACTCCATCCCAGGGAGTACCCACCGCTGGTGAGTCTGTCCTGCTGGTGGGACAGGATATACTCAGGGATGATGATGGGGCTTCATGAAACAAGACCCATCAGGTCTGATCCCGTGAGTATGATTGTGTCAGACTGTTCCCTGACTGGGAAGGTGGTGCTGGAAAAGCACAGCAGGTCAGGCAGCATCTGAGGAGCAAGGGAATGAACGTTTCGGGCATTATCCCGTAATCAGGAATGAGGCTTGTGGCCATGGGGGCTGAGAGATAAATGGGAGGAGCTAGGGCTGGGGCTGGGGCCGAGGCTGGGGAGAGGGGAGCTGGGAATGTGATCGGTAGATAGGGGTGGGTGAGAGGTGACAGGTCAGAGAGTAGGGTGGAGTGATTAGGAGGAAAAGGTGATGGACAAGTCAAGGAGTTCCCCGGACCGTCCTGTCCCCAACATTTCATAACTGCCATTCCCCGGAACGTTCTGTCCCTGACATTCTATAACTGACATTCCCCGGAAAGTTCTGTCCTCGACATTCTAAAGCTGACATTCCCTGGAACGTTCTGTCCCCAAAATTCTATAACTGACATTCCCCGGAGTGTTCTGTCCCAAACATTCTATAACTGCCATTCCCCGTAACGGTCTGTCCCTGACATTCTATAACTGACCCTCCCTGGAACGTTCTGTCCCCAAAATTCTATAACTGACATTCCCCGGAACGTTCTGTCCCCAACATTCTATAACTGACATTCCCTGGAACGTTCTGTCCCAAACATTCTATAACTGACATTTCCAGGAACGTTCTGTCTCTGACATTGTTTGTGAACGGCCGGACGTCAATGACTTGAACAAAGGATAAGATCCCGAGGGAAAAGATCCTGTTCCAGGGAGAAGGAGACACTGTTCCGAAGTCCCCGCAGGCAGTTAAAGGGGTAAAAACCACAATTTAGACCAAAATAGAGAGATTCCCAAACTCTGTTTGTCTTCAGGAAACTGGGAGAGAATTCTTCAGGACAACAATGTTTCCACCCTCCGTATTAGGAACTGGGAAGGAGTGACCTGTGTCTGCTCTCGAGTGATCGAGTGTGTGGGAATGTTCTAGAAACCACCTGTCCTTATGGATGTGTCTCTGCGTGTTTGGGGAGGGAGGGTTTCTTGTGGTTTATATCACATTTTTGGCAGTAATTCCGACCTTCCCATTTGTTATTCCAGCTCCAATTATTTTAATAAATCCCTGAATACAGGGACACATTTGAAAATCTCACTGGGTCCCCGATCAAACGGATCCCTTTGCCTGCAGGCTGATGGATAATGGGTTTGTTTTCCTTCCTCACAGTTAACGTAGTGACCATCTACGTCCTGCTTTATAAAGATTGTGGATTGTCTCCATGTGTCAGACGTTACCTGGGGGCCATGGCAGCGGCGGATCTCCTGGTCATTATCCTCGACCTGATCCTGAGACACATTCCCATTGTTTATGGGAAACAGTTTTATTTTCTGAGGGACTCCGTCCCTGTGTGTAATATCCACGCCGTCCTGCTTTATGCAGCCACTGACTGCTCTGTCTGGTTCACCGTCACTTTCACCTTTGATCGGTTTGTGGCTATTTGTTGTCAGAAGCTGAAAAGTAAATATTGCAGTGAGAAAACGGCGGCTGTGGTTCTGGGAGCAGTGACTGTGCTGAGCTGTTTAAAGAACATTTCCTGGTATTTTATGCTCACGGCTCGGTATCGGCTGTGGAACCAGCCCTGGTTTTGTGATGTAACAGCCGCTGTTTATTACTCCAGTGTCTGGGTCACAATCGAGCTCCTCCACCACAGTCTAACCCCGTGTGTCCCATTTCTCCTGATTCTGCTGTTCAATGTTCTCACCGTCAGACACATTTTATTGACCAGCAGAGCCCGCAGGAGACTCCGCGCTCACAGCAATGGGGACGCTCAGTCTGACACAGAAATGAGAAACCGAAAAAAATCCATCATTTTACTATTTGTGATCTCGGCCAATTTAATCCTGTTATGGTCAACATTAATGCTTTATTCTATATGGAGACGGATGTTGTATGTTGTGTATACGCCTGTGTTTCTCGATGGCTTTGTGCGGGAATTGGGCTTCATGCTGCAGCTCCTCAGTTGCTGCACAAACACCGCGATTTATGCCGTGACCCAGACTAAGTTCAGGCAGCAGCTGAAGAATGTGCTGAAATATCCCTTCACCCAAATCCATCCATCAATCAAATTCCCTCATTAATCAATCCATCCGGGATTTTCTCATTTCAGTTCAGTGTTTCAGCGATGGAGCAGCCTGTCGCTGTGGTAACAGACTGAGGGTAGCGCTGCTTTGTCCATCCTTATCCCACAGGGGGGTGACAGGGAAACATTTCAATATTTCTCATAACTCATGGGCCAGTGACAAAAGGCACCATCCCACTGACTGTATTCATCACTTCCATTTGTAAACAAAAATAATGTTGATTAAAGCGTGCCAAGCAGCAGAGTGACCGATGCTGTTGTGCGTCGTTGTGTTGGAGAAGCTGAGCTGGAGACAAACAGACTCAACCCCAAGTCCTGGTCCTCAGGGGATGGGAGGACACCGCACTCAGGAGCTGAATTTAACTCCCTCTGTCTCCCCACTGCAGCCTGGCCTCTCCATTTCCTCTCTCCTACTCTTTTTCATCACCTCGATCCCCCCCTCTCTCTCTTTCTGAACACTCACTCTTTCACACCACCACTCCCTTTCATTCCCCCTCTCTACCTCACGCTTTCCACCTGCCTCCACTCTTCCTTCTAACCCTCATCCTGCCGCCTCTCCCTCCCCCCGCAATTCCATCTCTACCTCATTTTCCCCTCCTCCTACTATCTCCCACATCTCTATCCTCTCACCCCCACCCCCACACACCATATGCAGCCTCACCACCAGTCTCTGGGTTAGAGTGAGAGGGAAGGATCAGGGAGACGGCGTGTGTCTGAGAGGGAGGGAATGAGAGGAGCGAGAGAGATTCAATCAGACAGAAACGGAAGGAGGTCGGGAGAGAGAGAGACACAGAGGGAGAGAATAGGAGATAGAGAAGGTGGAGAGAGAGAAGGAGCAGAGAGAGAGAGGGGGGGAACAAGGGAGAGATATAGGGTGTGCGAGGGAGAGAGATACAGACGGGGAGGAGATAATGAGAGACAGAGACGAGACAGAAAGTGAGACTGAGAGAGGTGCGAGGGAGGGGTCAAGAGAGAAATGGGGCAAGTCTTCGAGAGAGAGAGGGAGAAGGAGAGACAAAGGGGACGAGACTGATGGGGAGGCGAGGGAGAGAGAGAGAAGAGGAGAGAGGGAAGAGTGAGAGAGAATGAGGAGGGAATTGAAAGAGAGAATAAAGGGGCAAGAGAGTGATAGAGGAGACCTGAGAGAAGGGGTCGAGAGAGAGAGAGAGAGAGAAAGGGTCGAGAGAGAGAGAGAGAGAAAGGGTCGAGAGAGAGAGAGAGAGAGAGAGAGAGAGAGAGAGAGAGAGAGAGAGAGAGCAAAGAAAAAAGAGAAGAGAAGAGAAGAGAAGAAAAGGAAATGAGAAAAGAAAATAGAAAACAAAAAAGAAAAGAGGATAAAAAGGGAAGGAAGGAAGGAAGGAAGGAATAGCGAAGGAAAGAACGAAAGAAAGAAAACTAAAGAAAGAAAGAAAGAAAGAAAGAGGCAAAGGAGCGAGTGAGAGAGTGAGTGAGAGGGCGAGTGAAAGAGAAAGGGCGAGAGAGAGAGTGAGGGTGACAGAGAGTTGGCAAGGGACTTAGAGTGTGAGAGAGAATGATAAGGTGAGAGAGAGAGAGAAAGACGGGACGAGAGAGATATCGAGATGAGAGAGGGGGGGTAGAGAGAGGAGGGCAAGAGAGAGAGAAGGAGGGGCAAGGAGAGAGGGGTCGGAGAAAGATGGAGCGGGAGAGGGAGGCGTTAAGAGAGTGAGAAAGAGAGAAGGGCAAGAGAGATTGAGGAGGGACGAGAGGGAGAGGGAGCAAGAGAGAGAGAAACAGGGTTCGAGAGAGAGAGGGAGGCAAAAGACAGATAGAGAGGTTGAGAGAGACGGGTCGAAACAGAGGGGGCGAGGGAGAGAGAAAGGGAATGATAGAGCGAAAGGTGGGAAGCGGGGGAAGAGAGAGAGCGAAGGCAAGAAAGAGAGTGAGGGCAAGAAGGAGAATGAAGGTGATCGAGACAGTGTGATGGGCGGAGAAAGAGCACGAGGGTGAGAGAGAGAGACTGATATTGAGAGAGACGAGAGAGAGAAGAAGGATTTGATAGAGAGGAGGCGAGAGAGAGAAAGGGGGCGGGAGAGAGGGCGCGGGAGAGAGAGGGTGACAGCGAGAGCACAGGGGCAAGAGAGGGCGAGACAGAAGGAGAGAGAGAGAGAGACAGAGAGTGAGAGGGAGGGCCGCAGAAAAGAAACGAGAGAGAGAGAGAATAAGGGGAGGGAAGAGAGTCGGCGAGAGCAAGATAGAGAGAGAGAGATAGAGAGAGAGCGCGTGTGTGAGAGAGACAGTGAGAGAGAGACAGTGTGAGTAAGAGAGAGAGATGGAGAGATGGAAAGAGAGACGAAGAGTGAGAAGTAGAAAAGGGTACGTGAGAGGGTTAACGAGAGAGAGAGGTGGGGACGAAGGGGGCTGTGGGACAGACAGAGGATGAGAGCGAGGGAGAGAAAGAGTGGGGTGAGAGAGAGGAGGTGAGAGAGGGAGTAAGCGAGAGAGACAGACAAGTAGAGAGAAAGAGAGACAGAGGGCGAGCAGTAGAGAGAGAGAGGCTGAGCGAGAGAAAGAGAGGAGCTGAGCAAAAGAGAGAGAGGAGAGAGGGATGGGGTCGAGAGAGAGAACGAAGAGGGGGCAAGAGAGGACGGAAGATGCCTGCAAGATAGGGAAAGACAGGGGGCGAGAACAAGAGAGGGAGGATAGAGAGGGAGATGAGGCGACAGTGACGTGAGAGAGTGTTTGCAAAGGGGGGCAGGGTCCAGAGAGACATACATAGGGGCGAGATGGTGGGAAGAGAGCGACAGAGCGAGAGTGGGCGAGAGAAAGGGTGAGGGGGGTGAGAGAGAGGGACGAGGGAGAGAGAGGGGGTGAGAGAGTGCGGGGGAACAAAGCAGCGAAAGATAGCGGGGGGCGAGAGAGAGCGGGAGGGCGACAGAGAGCAGGAGGGCTAGAGAGAGCAGAAGGGCGAGACAGTGGGAGGGCGAGAGAGAGCGGTGGGGCCAGAAAGTGAGGGGGGCGAGAGAGAGTGGGGAGGCAAGAGAGAGCGGGGGCGAGAGAGTGAGGGGGCGAGAGAGTGAGGAATAGAGGGAGAGAGGGTGTGAGAGAGAGAGGGTACGAGACAGAGAGGGGGCGAGAGAGAGGGGAGAGACAGAGAGGGGGCAAGAGGGAGAGGAGGCGATGGGAGGATGGGTTGGGGGGTGGTGTTGGACGGGGCTGGGGAGGGGGCTGTGTTGGACGGGTTGGGGAGGGGGCGGTGTGGGATGGGGTTGGGGTGGAGGCAGTGTTGGACGGGGTTGGGGAGGGGGCGGTGATGGACGGGGTTGGGGAGGGGGCGGTGATGGACGGGGTTGGGGGAGAGGTCGGTGTTGGATTGGGTTGGGGGATTGGGGAGCCATGTTCGGTGGAAGGGGCGGGCACGGGTGTCAACAGGGTGTGGGTGTGGAGAGCGGTGTTGAACGTGGTAGGCTGGCAGGGGTGTGTGGAAGGCGGTGAAGGTGAGGATGAGGGCAGTGTGTGGATGGCTGTGAGGGTCAGGCTGGGTCAGTGTGTGGATGCAGTGAGGGTCAGGATGGTGGGTGGTGGGTGGACGGTGGTGAGGATCAGGCTGGGAACGTTGTGTGGATCGCGGGGAGGGTCAGTCTGGGGGGTGTATAGATGGTGGTGAGTGTCAGTCTGGGGGCGGTGTATGGGCAAAAGTGAGGATCAGGCTGGAGGCAGAGAGCCGGGAGCGAAGAGAGCGGGGAGCCGACAGAGTGAGGGGGGGCGAGAGAGTGAGGCGTAGAAGGATAGAGGGGGCGAGAGAGGGGGGGGGGCGAGACAGAGAGGGGGCGAGAGAGAAAGGGGGCAAGAGAGAGGGGGCAAGAGAGAGAGTGGCGAGACAGAGGGGGTGAGAGAGAGAGGAGGGCGAGGGGAGGCTGGGTTGGAGGGGCGGTGTTGGACGGGGCTGGGGAGGGGGCTGTGTTGGACGGGATGATGGGTTTTTTGTTGGACGGGGTTGGGGAGGAGGCGGTATTGGACGTGGTTGGGGAGGGGCGGTGTTGGACGGGGCTGGCAGAGGAGGCGGTGTTGGACGGGGTTGGGCAGGGGGCAGTATTGGCCGGGGTTCAGGGAGCGTCGGTGGTGGACGGCGGTGATGCGGGCGGTGTTGGACAGGGTTAGGGAGAGGGTGGCATTGGACAGGGTTGCGGTGGGGTGTTATACAGGGTTGGGAAGGGGGCTGTGATGGATGGGGTTGGGGATAAGGGTGGCGTTGGATGGGGTTGGAAGGGGGCAGTGATGGACCGGGTTGGGGGAGAGGTCGGTGTTGGACGGGGTTGGGGGAGCGGGGAGCCATGTTCGGTGGGAGGAGAGGGCACGCGTGTCAACAGGGTGTGGGTGTGGGGAGCGGTGTTGAATGTGGTAGGCTGGGAGGGGTGTGTGGAAAACGGTGAAGGTGAGGTTGGGGCAGTGTGTGGACGGCTTTGAGGGTCAGGATGGGGTGGTGGGTGCATGGCGGTGAGGGTCAGGCTGGGAACAGTGTGTGGATCGCGGTGAGGGTCAGTCTGGGGGGGCATGTGGATGGGGGTGAGGGTCAGGCCAGGGGCGGTGTATGGGCGGCAGTGATGATCAAGCTGGGTGCAGAGTGTGGATGGCAGTGAGGGTCATTCTTGGGGCGGTGCGTGGACAGCGGTGACGGTCAGGCTGGGGGTGGAGTGTAGGCTGCAGTGAGGGTCAGGCTGGGGGCAGTGTGTGGATGGCGGTGAGGGTCAGGCTTGGAGCGGTGTTTGGATGGCGGTGAGGGTCAGGCTTGGGGCAGTGTGCGGACGGCGGTGAGGGTCAGGCTGGGGGCAGTGTGTGGATGGCAATGAGGGTCAGGTTGAGGGCAGTATGTGGACGGCGGTGAGGGTCAGATTGTGGGCGAATGTGTGGACGGCGGTGAGGGTCAGGCTGGTGGTAGAGTGTTGATGGCAGTGAGGGTCAGGCTAGTCGAAGTGTGGGCAGCGGTGATGGTCAGGCTGGGGGCGGTGTGTGGATGGCAGTGAGGGTCTGGCTGGGGCTGTGTGTGGACATCGGTGAGAGCCAGGCTGGGGGCGGTGTGTGGGCAGCGGTGAGGGTTAGGCTTGGGGCTGTGTGGATGGCATGAGGCTCAGATTGGGGTGATGTGTGGACAGCGGTGAGGTTCAGGCTGGGAGCAGTGTGTGGCCGGTGAGGGGACAGGCTGGGGGCGGTGTTCGATGGCAGTGAGGGTCAGACTGGGGGCGGTGTGTGGGCAGCGGTGAGGGTCAGGCTGGGGGAGGTGTATGGGTGGTGGTGTGGGTCAGGCTGGGGGCAGTGTGTGGCCGGCAGTGATTGTCAGACTGGGGGAGGTGTGTGGCCGCCGGTGTGTGTCAGGCTGGGACGGTGTGTGAGCGGTGGTGAGGTTCAGGCTGGGGCAGTATGTGGGTGGTGGTGAGTGTCAGATTGAGGAAAATGTGCAGCCGGTGGTGTGGATCACACAGGGGGCAGTGTGTGGGAGGCAGTGAAGGTCTGGCTAACGGGTCTATGTTGGATGGCTTTGAGAGTCAAGCTGGGGGCGGTGTTTGTGGATGGTGAGGGTCAGGCTGGGGGAGGTGTGTGGGGACAGTTAGGGTCAGGCTGCGTCAGGTGTGCGGGGACAGTTAGGGTCAGGGTGATGGAGGAGTGGGGGACATCGAGAATCAGTCTGAGGGTGGTGTGTGGGTGGTGTTCCGTTTCAGGCTGGGGACCGAATGTGGGATGCAGTGAGTGTCAGGCTGAGGGCGGTGACTGGACGGCGGTGAGGGTCAGGTTGTGGTCAGTGTGTGGTCACCAGCGAGGGTCAGGCTGGGGACGGTATGTGTATGGCGTGGAGGGTCATGATGGGGGCGGTGTGTGCATGGCATTGAGGCTCATGCTAGGGGCTGTGTGAATGGCAGTGAGGGTCAGGCTGGGGATGGTATGTGGGTGGCAGTGAGGGTCAGGCTTTGGGCGGTGTGTGGGCGGCAGTGAGGGTCAGGCTGGGGGCAGAATGTGGGCGGTGGTGTGTGTCAGGCTGGGGGCCGGTTGTGAGCAGTGGTGAGGGTCAGGTAGGGGTCGGTGTTGCACGTCAGCGGGATCAGGTTTGGGGCGGTGTGAGGGCAGTAGTGAGTATCAGACAGGGGGTGGTCTGTGGACAGCAGTGAGGGTCAGGCTGGGGCAGTGTCGGACAGGCTGGGTGTGGTGTGTGGAAAACAGTGAGGGTCAAGCTGGGGCCGTACTCAGCGATGAGTGTCAGGCTGGGAGTGGTGTGTGGACGGTGGTGAGGTTCAGGCATGGAACGGTGCTGGACAGCGGTGAGAGTCAGGTTTGGGGTGTTGTGTGGACGGCAGTGAGGGTCAGGCAGGGAATGGTGTTTGACAACGCTGAGAGTCAGGCTGGGGACGGTGTTGGACAGCAGTGAGGGTCAGCCTGGGAGTGGTGTGTGGACGGCAGTGAGGGTCAGGCTGGGGTGGTGTGTGGATTGCGGTGAGGGTCATGTTCGGGGTGGTGTGTGGACTGCTGTGAGAGACAGGCTGGGGGAGGTGTTGAATGGCATTTGGAGTCAGACTGGGGGTGGTGTGTGCACGGTGGTATGGGTCAGGTTGTGGGTAGTGTGTGGATGGTGGTGAGTGTTCGGTTGGGAAGGTATTGGACGGCGGTGAGGGTCAGGTTGAGGGCGGTGTATGGGCGGTGTTAAGTTCCAGGCTGGGGACAGTATGTGTGGTGCGGTGAGTTTCATGCTGAGGGCGGTGTCTGGATGGCAGTGAAGGTCAGGTTGGGGGCGGTATGTAGGCTGCGCTGAACGTCAAGCTTTGACCGATGTGTGGACGGCTGTGAGGGCCAGGCTGGGGATGGTGTGTGGATGGCGGTAAGGGTCAGTTTGGGGGTGGTGTGTGGGCGGCAGTGAGGGTCAGGCTGGGGTGGTGTTGGATGGCAATGAGTGGCAGCCTAGGGGAGGTGTGTGGCTGGTGGTGTGGGTCAGGCTGGGGGTGGTGGTGAGTGTCTGGCTGGGGGCAGTGTGTGGTCGGTGGTGTGTGTCAGGTTGAGGGCCGTGTGTGTGTGGTGGTGAGGGTCAGGCTTCCGACAGTTTGTGGATGGTGGTGAGGGTCAGGCTGGGGGCAATGTGCAGACGATGTTGAGGATCAGGCAGGGGGCAGTTTGGATGGCAGTGAAGATCAGCCTCGGGGTGGTGTATGGGTGGCGGTGAGTGCCAGGCTGGGGGTGGTGTGTGGACGGCATTATGTTTCAGGCTGAGGTCAGTGTGTGGACAGCAGTGAAGATCAGACTTGGATCTGTGCTGGACGGCGGTGAGTTTCAGGTTAGCGGCTATGTGTGGGCGGCAGTGAAGTTCAGGCTGGGGGTGATGTGTAGACACTGTTGAGAATCAGGCTGGTGGCGGAGATGGGCAGCGGTGAGGGTCAGTCTGGGATGGTATGTGGTGTGCGGTGAGGGTCAAGCTGTGGGCGCTGTGTGGACGGCGGTGAGTGCCAGGCTGGGGGCGGTGTGTTGGGGGCAGTGCGTGGGTAACGGTGAGAGTCAGGTTGGGGGCGGTGTGTGGACTATGGTGAGGGTCAGGCTGGGGACAGTGTGTGGACGACAGTGAGGGTCAGGCTGTGGATGGTGTTGGATGGCGGTGAGGGTCAGGCTGATTGCGGTGTGTGGACAGCAGTGAGGCTTAGGATGGGACGGTTTGTGGATAGTGGTGAGGGTCAGGTTGGGGGCGGTGTGTGGGCAGCCGTGAGGGTCAGGCAGGTGGTGGTTTGTGGACGGCATTGAGTGTCAGGCTGGGGGGCGTTGTTGAATGGTGTTGCGAGTCAGGCTGGGGGCAGTGTGTGGACGGCCGTGCGGGACAGGCTGGGGGTGGTGTTGAATGGTGTTGGGTGTCAGGCTGGGGGTGGTGTCTGCACGGTGGTATAGTTCAGGTTGAGGGTGGTGTGTGGATGGCAGTGACTGTCTGGCTGGGGTCGGTGTGGCGATGGCAGTGAGGGTCAGTTTGGGACGGTATTGGACGTTGGTGAGTGTCAGGCAGAGGGCGGGTATGGGCAGCGTTAAGTTTTAGGCTGGGGACGGTATGTGAGGTGCGGTGAGTTTCATGCTGAGGGTGGTGTCTGGGCGGCAGTAAAGGTCAGGCTTGGGCGGTATGTGGGTGGGTAGAGGGTCAGGCTGTGGCCGGTGAGTGGACGGAGGTGAGGGTCAGTCTTTGGGCGGTGTGTGAGAGGCAGTGAGGGACAGGCTGCGCGAGGTGCGTGGCCGATGGTGCGGGTCAGGCTGGGGGCGGGGGTGAGGGTCTGGCTTGGTGCGGTGTGTGGATGTTGGTAAGCATCAGATTGGGGGCGGTTTGTCAGTGGCGGTGAGCCTCAGGGTTTGGGCTGTGTGTGGATGGCGTTGAGGGTCAGGCTGGGGCAGTGTGCAGACGACGTTGAGGATCAGGCTGGGGGCCATGTTGGATGGTGGTGAGGGTCAGCCTGGGGGCGTTGTATGGGCAGCGGTGAATGTCAGGCTGGGAGCAGTGTGTGGACAACAGTGACAGACAGGTTGGGCGGTGTATGTACGGCCGTGAGGGTCAGGTTGGGGGCAGTGTATGGGCGGTGGTGAGCGTCAGACTGGGTGCGGTGTGTGGATGGCGGTGAGGGTCAGGTTAGTATGCTATTGGACAGCAGTGAGGTTCAGTCTTGGGCCAGTGTATGGAGCGCGTTATGTTTCCGGGTGGGGCCAGTCTGTGGGGTGCGGAGAGGTTCAGGCTGAGGATGGTGTGTGGACGGCAGTGAGAGACAGGCTGAGGGTGGTGGGTGGACAGCAGTGAGCCTCAGATTGGTGACGGTGTGAGGACGGTGGTGAGGGTCAGGCTGGGAATGGTGTGTGGATGGCGGTGTGTGTCAGGCTGGAGGTGGTGCGTGAACATCGGTAAGGGTGACACTGGGGACGGTGAGTGGACGGCAGTGAGGGTCAGGCCGGGGGCCGCCCGTGCACATCGGTGAGGGAGAGGCTGGGGGTGGTGTGTTAATGACAGTGAGGGACAGGCTGGGGGCGGCATATGGACGGCAGTGAAGGTCAGGCTGGGGGCTGTTTGTGGACAGCTGTGAGGGTGAGGCGGGGAGCAGTGTGCGGACGGTGTGTGGGTGGCTGTGAGTGCCAGGCTGGGGGAGGTATGTGGCTAGCGGTGTGGGTCAAGCTGGGAGCGATGGTGAGGGCCTGGCTGGGGGCAGTGTGTGGACTGTGGTGAGTGTTAGGTTGGGGGCGGTGTGTGGGCGGCGGTGAGGGTCAGGCTGGGGGCCGTGTTGGACGGTAATGAGGATCAGCCTGGGGGCGGTGTATAGTTGGCAATGAGTGTCAGACTGGGGTCGGCGTGTGGACGGCGGTGACAGTCAGTTTGGGACTGTATTGGGCGGCGATGAGGGTCAGGCTGGGGGCCGTGTTGGACGGTGGTGAGGATCAGCCTGGGGGCGGTGTATAGTCGACAATGAGTGTCAGACTGGGTTCGGAGAGTGAACGGCAGTGACAGTCAGTTTGGGACTGTATTGGGCGGCGGTGAGGGTTAGGCTGGGGGCAGTGTATGGATGGCGTTATGTTTCAGGCTTGGAATGTATATGGGGATGTGGTGAAGTTTAGTCTGAGGGCGGTTGAAGGTTGGTATGCTGCAGCATTATCGAGCCCTGGATAGACAACACTTGGTATATTGCATTCAATTTTTGTTGCCTCATTATCAGAAAGATGTGGAAGCTTTAGAGAGGTGCAGAGGAGATTTATCAGATACTGCCTGGCCTGGAGGGCAGATCTTATGTAGAAAGCAAGGTAATGAGAGGCATCGATTGCGTGGATAACCAGAGACAACTTCCCATGGCAAAATGGTTATCAAAAGGGGACATATTTTTAAGGTAATTGGCAGAAGATTTAGCTTAGATGTCAGAGGTAAGTTATTTCACAGAGTGTGGTGGGTGCGTGGAATGGACTGCCAGCCGTGGTAGTAGATTCAGACACATTACGGACATCTAAGCAACTCTTGCATAAGCACAGCGATTATAGTAAAATGTAGGGTATGTCGGTTAGTTTAGTCTTAAGAGTCGGATAAAAGGTCATCACAATATCGAGGGCTGAAGGGCTTGTATTGGGCTGTCCTATTCTATGTTCTAAATAGCGAGGGTTATGATGGCAGGAAGAAGTTTCGGGAAGCTGGAGAGGATGGGGTCTGAATGAAGAAACACAAAGACGAGGCGTTGCTAAGGTCGTATGAAGTAACAGAGACAGAGGGTTGTGGGGACTGGAGGTGGTTTCACAGGGAGGGAGGTGCATGGAGCCACAGGAAGTTACAGAAATGTGGAGAGCTGTAGGCCCTACAGGGATTTCATGGAGCTGGGGAGGTTGGGAGGAATGGAGCAGTTTACAGGGATAAGGATGTTGGTAGGATGGGGTGTTTTACACAGACAGGAATGTTTCAGGTGAATGGAGCTGAGTACAGAGATAAAGTGGGTTCCACAGATTGGAAAAACAAATAGACATATGGAGGGTAGTCGTGACTGAAGATGTTTATAGATACAGGAAGGCTTAGCTTCTGCAGGACATTTAGACATGGAGGGTGTGGAATCATACAGATTTTCCAGTGATAAAAACAGCAATTTTGTTTGGAGACAGTTTCACAGATTAGGGAGCATTAGTAACCTCCTCCAGATTGGTCAGAGTGGGAAGGGTTGGAGGGGAGGGTGATGTTTACACATGGAAGTGCTGGAGAAGATTGTGGAAATGAGTAGATGGACGGAGACACTGGAGGAGCTTACATTAACAGGGTGGGTGCTGGCAATGAAAAGATATCACATCGATAGTGGGTCTTGTAGGAACTGGATCGGAAGAGTCACAGGCATTGGAATGACTTCTGCAGATTGGGAGTGTTACAGGGACTGAGAGGATTGTAGGGTCTCCACAGATTGATCGTGTCTTTAAGAATATGTAGATACGGAAATCTTAAACACCATGCATGCAGTCTTCATTTCAAGACCAGAGCTTTATTATCCCTCATCAGCCAAGGATCCCTAACCCTGCCAGCTTTTCCCTTTACCCCAATGGGGCATACTGGCCCTGGATTCGTGAGATCACACTTTGAAAAGCCTCTCATTTGCCAGTTGTTCCTTTTCCTTCAAGCAGACCCACCCAATCGATTAGAATCATAATGTGGAGGTGCTGCTGTCGGACTGGGGGTGTACAAAGTTAAAAATCACCCGACACTCGGTTCCAGTCCAACTGGTTTATTTGAAAGCACTAGCTTTCAGAGCACTGCTTCTTCATCAGGTGGTTGAGGAGCACAATCCTAAGGCATAGAATTTATAGCAACAGGATGGCAGTGTCATGGAACATAATATCAAACAAATTTAGTTGAAGCCTTTCATCAGTTACAGTGATCACCAGTGCTTCCAAAGCGAGTTGGACTACAACCGGCTGTTATGCAATTTTAAATTCACGGCATTGATACTGGCCAGCTCCTGCCTAATGGCCACACGCCTGGCCCTGTTCCAGTTTTCCTCTTCAATTGAGGACCTCTCCTATTTTTTTCCATAACTATGTTAAAACGAAGACAATTGTGGGCACTGGACTCAAAGTGCTCTCCGAATGACACTTCAGTCACTTGCCCAACCTTGTTTTCTGAGGGAAGGCCTCGTGTTGCACCTACCTGAGTAGAGTAGGGCCCTCTGCATATTGATTTAGGAACCTTTCTTGGACACATTTGAAAAATTGCTCTCCTTCCAGGTCTTTTATACTCTGGTTGGTCCAGTCAATACAGGGAAAATTAAAATCTCCAGCCAATACTCCTCCATTATCCCTATAGTTATCTGCAATCTCTCTACACATCTGCTCCTCTGGTATCTGTTGGGTCTACAATACAGTCCCAAAGTGACCACCCCCCTTCTTCTTTCTAACTTCTAATCATGTGACCTCATTTGATGACCACTTAAGAGTATCCTCTCTGAACACTATGGCTATGTCTTCCCTTATCAAAAGGACAAATCTCCCACTTCACCCCCTCACATACTTGTCCTTCTATCATTCCTGTAGTTTCTTTATCCTGGAACACTGAGATGCCAGTCCTGCCCTTCTCTCAGCCATGTTTCTGTTATGGCCTATAATATCCCAGTCCCCAGAGCTAATCCATGCTTTGAGCCCATCTGCCTTACCAGTCAGGCCTCGTGCGTTGAAATTAATGCCCTTTAAACCAGAAGTCTTTTCCCTGCCTTGACTGTGCCCCTGGGTATCCTGAATAGGAAACTTGCTCTCGATGGCTGATGTATTTTCCTCTGACAGGTCGATGGTCCCTCTCTTATTCAGAGTCCCTACACCCTGCCAAACTAGTTTACACCCTCCCGGGTAATGTGAACAAATCACCCCACAGGGATGCTGATGCCCCTCTGCTTCAAGTCTAACCTGTCACCTCTACCCCAGAAGAGGTCCCAATGATACAAGAACTGACAAGCCTGCCCTCCTTAAGAGCTCCTCAGTCACATATCCGTCTGGCCTATCTTTCCATTTCGATCCTCACTGGCACACAGTAGGGGGGTAATCGGGAGATCCCTTCTCCTGAGGTCTTGCTCTTTAACTTCTTACCAAACTGAGTGGGGTTCTTCCGGGTGCTCCGGTTTCCTTCCACAATCCAAATATGTACAGGTTAGGCGAACTGGCCATGCAAAATCGCCCATAGAGTCAGGTGCGTTAGTCAAGGGTAAATATAGGGGAGGGGAATGCAGCTGGGTGAGTTACTCTTTGGTGGGTCGGTGTGGACTTGTTGGGCCAAAGGGCCTGTTTCTATAATGTAGCGAATCTAATCCATTCAAACTATCTGTGCACATTTCACAAGACCCCATCCCTTTGTTTAACTATGGCATGTGTACCAATTGTACAATGACCTCTGGCTGTTCATGCTCCCCATTCAAAATGTTCTGCAACTGCTCAGAGACATTCTTGACCCTGGTACTGGGAGGGAGCAGACTATCCTGGGATCGCTTCTGCAGACACACAGTCTCCTGCTTGTCCCCCTCACAACGGAGTCACCTATCAGTATCAATAGAATCAGTATCTCCTATCAGTATCATTAGACAGAGACTGTGAGGACCGATCTGCAGTTGGGCCTATATTTGGAAAGTGGGAGTATTTTAAAGTGATACAGTGAGAATTCAGGGTCAGCGTATTCCTGTCGAGTGAATAGTAAAGGCCACATGTCCAGCAAACACTGATTCAGCGATACTGTGCGTTTCATAAAGGAAGTACAATGCAATAAAAACAGGTGAAGCTCTTCAAAATTTCATCCAGTGAAAAGGGATTGTTGAAAATGAAAGGCAAACAATAGACAAGAAATATATTTAGCAGATATGATCGAGGAAACGCCACAAGGTATTTTATCAGCTTGTTAGTCTAAGAGGATTACTGAGGAAAGAGTGGGGCCTATTAGAAACCAAAGAGACAATCGGGACATAGGGCCAGAGGAAGTAGGTGAGGTCTTCAATGAGTACTTCCCAACTGTATTCACACAGGAGAAAGACATTGTAGCCGGGGATTTAAGTGGAATGCTGTGGTCCCAGAACATGTTAAGATCAATAAGGAGGAGGTATTAAATGTTTTCACAGGCATAAAAGGTGGAGAAATCCCCAGTGCCCAATGAAATGTGTCTCAGGCTGCTGTGGAAGGTGAAGGATCAGATTGCTGGGGCCCTGGCAGAGCAATGTAATACTTTGCTGGCCACAAGTGAAATTGAAGAAGGGCAGCAGGGATAGGCCAGGGATTTAGAGGGTATAGCCCAACATCAGTGGGAGGGAAATTATTGGAAACAATTCTGAGGGTCAATTTGAATGAATAATTGGAAAGGTAGGGATCGATTAGTGATACTCAGTATGGATTTAGTAGGAGAAGATCCTGTCTGATGAATTCAGCTCATTTTTCTTTGAAATTACAATGAAAAATATTGATGAGTGCAGTGCAGATGATGTGCGTTCTATGGAGTTCATTAAGGTCTTTGACAAGGCACCACATAGAGGGCTCTTCCAATTGGGAAGAGACCATGGGATCCAAAGCATCTTGGAAACTGGATCCAAAATTGGTGGAGGATTGGTTTTGTGATTGAAAGCCTTTGCCCAGTGGATGTACCACAGGGATCTGTGCAGCAACCATCGCTGTTTATTATGGACATTCATGAGTTGGATGTGAAAGCTGAAGGTATCATTATCAGGTTTGCTGATGACATGAAAGGTGAGGGTGTTGTCCCCAGTGAGAGGGACGTTCTCAGGCTGCAGTCTGAAGGTTGAGGCTGGGACAGAATTTCAAGAGAGTAATTTCAATTGACATGGCAGGCAAGAGCACAGCAGGCAATGAGGGAAAACTGGTGTATTAAGCTGCATTTACTTTGATATAAAATGCCTGACAGGAAAGGCAGATGAATGCACGGCATGGATAGGAACATGGGACTGGGATATCACAGGAATTACAGAGGTACAGCTGAGGGAAGGATAGGCCAAGCAACTTAATGTTCTGAGGTACAGATGCTACAGGAAGAACAGAAGGAGAGGCATTGGAGGAGGAGGAAGACGAGCGAATGTTTTGATCAGTGAAAACATCACTGCAGAATTTAGAGAGGATATTCCTGGCGATCGCACAGTGAAGCTGTAATAGTGCAAATGTGTCGTCAGTTTGATATGACTGTACTACATGCCCTCAGCAGTCAGCAGGAATTTGAGCAACAGATATATGGGAGATGTCAGATATTTGGTCCACAAGACGTGCCATAGGTACAGTGTTGGAGGGACAGCACAGTACAGAAAGATCCCAGTCAGCATTACAACCCACTCATGGGAAGCCTGCTTTCCCCTCTGTTGTACTGATGCTTGCTAAGACAGTACAGGCCTGGATTGATAACTGTGACACCCTTGGTGCCAACTTAGTACAACAAAACTTGCAGTCGGGGTAGTGACTGAGCCTGGGTATGACTTCAATGTGGTGATGGACGATACACCCAGCAGTTGGGAAGTCTATTGAGTCAAGAATTTCCTGAGTACGTACAGGAGACAGAGAGATAGACAGAATGGGATATTAGACTGATGCAGTCAGGGTTACGTGTGGAGAATGGCACTGGGTTCCACAGAGATCTGGAAAATCCCAGTCTCCATCTATGGCTAGTGCTGCTGCGTTACTCTAGAGTGGAGAATTCCGTTGGCTCAGGATCTACAGTAGATGCAAAAGTGAGAGGCGCTGACAGAGGCAGCAATTAGACCCTCACAGTGAAGGATACCACATGGAGAGAGACTGAGTGATAGCATGAGAGTTCAGGAAGATGGCAGGATCGCACAATTGTGTCGGAAGAACAGGTTTTGCTTCATGATGCACTGGTATAACTGGTCAGGAATAAGCAACCAGTGAGCAGGCGAAGTGATAGCCGAGTGGTATTATTGCTAGAGCATGTATCCCAAATCTCAGCTAATGTTCAGGGGAGGCATGTATGAATACCACCATTTGAAATGGTGGCATTTTAAATGAATAAACTTTTTAAAAATTGGAATTAACAATCCATAAATAAGTATTGATAAAAATCCAAACACTTGACCTTCAGACAAAGACAACAGTTCACTCTCATGTGGTCTGCAGGACATCGCCACAGCAAAGTGTTTGCCTCTCAATTACCTGTGAAATGGGCGAGCCAGCTGCTTAGCTCAAGGGCAGCAAGGGATGGGCAACAAAGGCTAGTCAGCCAGAGACAACCACATCCCATACCTGATTTTTTAAAAAATCCATTCAGATTGGTCCCAGCACAGTTCCAGTGGAACAATGTCCTGGCCAATCACATTGGTAGATTTATGGACAGAGCTTTAAACTGACAGAGAGGATGCAGGGATAGGCTTCAGGTGACAGGAGCTTTCCAAATCCAAAGAGAAAACGTGAAGCATCAGAGCAGCATGGGAATGTGACTGAAGACAACAGAAAGGAACAGGATGGGACAAAGTTTAACTAAAACTGCAGATCAGCAAATCCATTTGTGACAGGAAACTGTGGAACGAGTAAATTATGTTTTTTTATTAATGGGGAAAGTCTCTGCAACAAGGTAGATGGATTTGTGACACAGAGATAAAAGGGATTTAGACACAGAGAGATGTGGTTACAGGGCGAACAAAAGGTGGAACAGAAATATTTAATGGTTCACAACCTTGCGGAAACCCAAGCAAACTGGGCACCGCTGACAATAATGGAGACCAAAGGCATTACAGAGAAAGCATTTGGTCTCAGATCATGAAGTAGAATCAGTCTGAATGTAAATTCTGGCTATTACTTGCCAGGGACACAAGCAGCAGAACAGTTTTAGACCACCGAACAGTATTTCATTGCCCATCACTGCAATAAGCAGGAATTCAATGGAATTTTTAATAAAGGCACTGTGAAAATTTAGTGAAACGTCAATATTCGCATAATCTGGAACAATCACACTGACAAGAGTGATATTGGAAGGGGCGTTCAGAGAATGTTTTTTCAGTGTTTCTTTGATTAACACATTGTGCAACTGGCTAGGGACATAACTATCACAGAGTGACAGTTGTGTGATGACACTTCGAGAATGAGTAATGTCACCTGGAGAGACCCTCTGGGAAATTGTGATAAAGTGCAGTTTAAAGAAATATAAAGTTTTAAAGTGAATCACAGAAAGGACAAACTACCACTAGAAACAAAAATAGACAATGACATGAGTTTGAGAGGAGAACTGACCAAGGTAAACAGGCTGGACAGACTGAAACATGTGTCTGTAAATGAACAGTGGAAAACATTTGAAGGAACAGTGTAATACACTCAAAAGGTCATTCCACTGAAACAGACCAAACCTCAGCAAGAAATCCCCACCGGTCCCTCACTCAGGACAAAATGGATCATATTAGATTAACACGCTGAGAAGATCGCCACAAAGTACTTAAAATCCTGAAATGAGAGAGTGTTTTAGGAGTAAGTTTTGAAGGGATTGTAAAGTGTCACCAAGCAGGGGGATGGCAGTGGGAAGGGGAATCGTTGTCAGGGTATAATGACACGATAGGAACAGGGAGAGGTGAAGGTGCTGGAGGTGGTGAGAGTGTTACAGAGAGTGGTCAGGACCTGAATGGTGTTACAAAGCCAGTAAGGATTGCTGCAGCTGGAGGGGTTTGCAGAGGGAGGGAGGGACATATGTATTTTTATTTATTCTTTCATGGGATGTGGGTGTCACTGCCTAGACCAGCATTCTTTGACCCCATGCTAATTACCCAGAGATTCCTGGGGCCCGGGAATTTAATACTTTGCTGGCTACAGGTGAAGTGGTGAATGACTGGAGAATAGCTAATGTGGTTCCTTTGTTCAAGAAGGGCAGCAGGGATAGGCCAGGTAATTACAGAGCAGATAGTCTGACAGCAGGGGGAGGGAAATTATTGGAAACAATTGTGAGGATGAATCAACACTTGCAAAGGTACGGATCAACTCGGTTTAGTCATCACGGATTTGGCAGAGGAAGACACTGGCAGAGGAAGATACTGTCTGAGGGATTCAGTTCGGTTTTTTTGAAATGGTGCTTAAGTATATTGATGAGGGCAGTGCAGGTGATGTGGTTTACACGGACTTGAATAAGTCCTTAAACAAGATCCAACATGGAAGGCTGGACCAAAAGGACCAGGCTTCCTGGTTCCAAGGCAAGTTGGCAAATTGGATGCAAAATTGGTGGATAGCATACTTTCACCAGTGGATGTACCACAGGGATCTGTGCAGCAACCATTGCTGGTTATTCTATCAAACAGTAACTTTGAAGTGAAAGCAGAAGGTATCAAGAGTAGGTTTGCAGATGACATGAAAGGTGAGGGTGTTGTTCACAGTGAGGAGGATGGTCTCCGTCCGCGGTCCGATGTCGATCGGATGATAATCTAAGCAGAGTTTAGTTCTGATTGAAGTGAGGTAATACTCTGTGGGAGGTACGATAAGCGAAGTACAGACATAATAAATGGTAGGTCCTTGCGGAGTACTGAGGAATACAGGGACCTTGATGGACAAGTCCATAGATCCTTGAAGTTGTCAGCACAGGGAGACAGGGTGGGAAAGGCATCTCAACTGGGAACGGGAGGGGGACCCATATCCTGGTGGGTGAATTGTTCGAGCTGCTTGAGAGGATATAACCGAGTCTGGCAGGGTGTTGGACCTTAAACAGTCGTCAGGCCGGAAAGAAGATTGAGGCTGGTACACAAGTTAAAGAGAGCGATTTCAAAAGACAAGGCAGGCAAGAACATAGCAGGAAATGGGGGAAAACTGATGATTAAATTGCATTTATTTCATTGCAAGGGGCCTGACAGCTAAGGGAGATGAACTCAGGGCATGGACTGGAACATCAGACTGGGAGATTATAGTTATCACAGAAACACAGCTGAGGGAGGGTCAGGACTGGCAACTCATTGTTTCAAGGTAGAGGGACTGCAGGGAGCATCGAAGCGGAGGCAAGAGAGGACGTGTGGTGGTGGGTTTTGATTGCATGAATCATCACAGCAGTACTTAGAGAGGATATTCCTGTGGGATCGCCCAGTGAAGCTATGTTAGTCTAACTTAGAAATAAGAATGGGTCACCACTTTGACACGACCTTACTGCTTTCGCCTAATACTCAGTGGGAGACTGAGGAACAAATATGAGAAACTGAGGAGCTCAAAAATGGTCTGAGGAGAGCTAGGAGGGGGCACGAGAGAACACAAAGGGATTTTACACTGATGTGAGGAAAAAAAGAATGGTCAAAGAAAGAGTAGGGCCGATCAGGGATAGCATAGTGAACTTGTGTGTGGAGTCTGAGGAGGTAGGGGAAGCCCTAAATAAGTTTTTCGCTTCTGTCTTTATGAAAGAAACCAACTTTGTAGTGAATGAAACCTTTGAAGAACAGGTGTGCATGCTGGAATGAATAGAGATAGAGGAAGCTGATATGCTGAAAGTTTTGTCAAACATTAAGATTGACAAGTTGCCAGGCCCGGACCAGATTTGTCCTCGGCTGCTTTGGGAAATGAGAAATGCAATTGCTTCCCCACTTGCGAAGATCTATGCATCCTCGCTCTCCACTGGGGTCGTACCTGAGGACTGGAGAGAGGCAAATGTAATTCCTCTCTTCAAGAAAGGAAATAGGGAAATCCCCGGCAATTACAGACCAGTAAGTCTCACGTCTGTCGTCTGCATCGTGTTAGAAAGTATTCTGAGGGATAGGATTTAAGACCATCTGGAAGAGCATGGCTTGATTAAATGCAGTCAAGACGGCTTTGTGAGGGGCAGGTCATGCCTCACAAACCTTATCGAGTTCTTTGAGGATGTGACTAGAAAGATTGATGAGGGTCGAGCTGTGGTTGTGGTGTATATGAACTTCAGCAAGGCATTTGATAAGGTTCCCCATGGTAGGCTCATTCAGAAGGTCAGGAGGAATGGGATTCAGTGGAACATAGCTGTCTGGATACAGAATTGGCTGGCCAACAGAAGACAACGAGTGGTAGGAGAAGGAAAATATTCTGCCTGGAAGTCTGTGGTGAGTGGTGTTCCACAGGGATCTGTCCTTGGGCCTCTACTGTTTGTAATTTTTATTAATGAAATGGATGAGGGGATTTAAGGATGGGTCAGCAAGTTTGCAGACGACACAAATATTGGAGCTGTCATTCACAGTATAGAGGACTGTTGTAGGCTGTAGCGGGACATTAACAGGATGCAGAGATGGGCTGAGAGGTGGCAGATGAAGTTCAACCTGGATATATGCGAAGTGATGCATTTTGGAAGATCAAGTTTGAAAGCTGAGTACAGGATTAAGGATAGGATTCTTGGCAGTGTGGAGGAACAGAGGCATCTTGGTATGCAGGCACATAGATCCCTTAAAATGGCCACCCAAGTGGACAGGGTTGTTAAGAAATCATATGGTGTTTTGGCTTTCATTAACAGGGGGATTGAGTGTACGTGTTGTGAGATCTTGTTGCAGCTCTAAAAAACTTTGGTTAGACCGCACTTGGAATACAGCGTCCAGTTCTGGTCGCCCTATTATAGGAAAGATGTGGATGCTTTGGAGAGGGTTCAGAGGAAGTTTACCAGGATGCTGCCTGGACTGGAGGGCTTATCGTACGAAGAGAGGTTAACTGAGCTCGGACTTTTTTCATTGGAGAAAAGGAGGAGGGGAGGGGACCTACTTGAGGTATACAAGACAATGAGAGGCATACATAAAGTCGAGAGCCAGAGACTATTTCCCAGGGCAGAAAAGACCAACATGAGGGGTCATAGATTGAAGCTGGTTGGAGGACGTATAGACGGGATGTCAGAGGCGGGTTCTTTGCACAGAGAGTTGTGAGAGCATGGAATGCGTTGCCAGCAGCAGTTGTGGAAGCAGGGTCATTGGGGACATTTAAGAGACTACTGGACATTCATATATGGTCACAGAAATTTGAGGGTGCATACATGAGGATCAGTGGTCAGTACAACATTGTGGGCTGAGGGGCCTGTTCTATGCTGTAGTGTTCTATGTTCTAAATATGTCGGGAGATCTCAAATACCAATCATAATAATAGGGCTGTTATGGTAGGGGTTTTTGAACTTTTCAAATGTTGACTGGGACTGCCAGTGTTCAGTGCTTGCAAGGGAGGAATTTGGTAATTGTGTTCCAGAAACTCCCAATCAATACGTAAATGGCCTGAAAAGAGAACGGTAAAACCTGACCTCCCCTTGGGAAATAAGGTAGGGAAAGAGACTGAGGCGTTAGTGGGAAAGCATTTAGCCAAAGTGACCACAGTTCTATTAGTTTCAAAATAGCTATGGAAAAGTACACACCTGGTCCACAATTTTAAGTTATAAAATGGGGCCAGATCAATCTTGATAGTCTTAACCAGGAACTTTCAAAAGATGATTGGGGAGTCTATTTACAGGGAAAGGGAAGTCTGGCAAGTGAGAATATTTTAAAAGTGAGATAAATTGAACGATCAGTGCCAGCATGTTCCTGTTTGTGTGCAGCTCAATGCTGACACCATGAGGAAACACTGACTGTCTACTGAGGGTCTGGTCAAGGCAAAGGGAGCACATGTCAGGTATAGCCAGCTGGATCAAGGGAATCCCTGAGGATCACAGGGGCTGTAGGAATACACTTCGGGTGGAAATCAGGAATACAGAAAGGGTACATGAAATAGCCTCGTCAGAGAAGGATAAGGAGAATCCAAAAGTAATTGTATAAATATATTGAGTAAAAGAGTAACTCGAGGCAAAATAAGGGCCCTTAAAGATCAATGATGCAATTGATGTGTGGAACTGTAGGTTATTTGCTAAGACCATAAACAACTTTTTCACTCCAGAACTTACTGTGGAAAAAGACTGGGGAACTCAGGGAACAAGAGTAATACGTTAGACCACAATTGGAGTTCTCTGCAATTCCAGGCTCCCTGCTCTAGGAATGACGTTGTGAAACTGGAAAGTGCTCAGGAAAGATTTACAAGATGTTGCCAGGGTTGTTGCTGAATAAGCTGGGGTTATATTCCCTGGAGCATCGGAGACTGAGGGGTGACCTGACAGAGGTTTATATAAACATGAGGAGTATGGATTGGGTAAACAGTCAAGGTCTTTTCCCAGGGGTTCAAGAGTCCAAACGTAGAGGGCATAAGTTTAAGTTTAGAGGGCAAAGATTTAAACGGGACCGAAGGAACAGTTTTTTCATGCATAAGGTGATGCGTGTATGAAATGAACTGAGAGAGAATGTAACAGATACTGATACTATGACAACATTTAAAAGGTATCTGGATGGGAATATGAATTGTAATGGTTTAGTGGTACATGGGCCAAATGCTGGTAAATGAGATGCATTTATTTAGATCTTCTGGTCAGCATGGACGTGTGGGACCGAAGGGTCTATTTCCATGCTGTACATCTCTATGATTGAAAAGAGTGCATGTTATAGAAGAGGTGGTGCTGGAAGCTTTATGACACAAAAGGTATGGAAAGACCCTGAACCTGATTAACTGTAAGGCAGACGATGCTAGGGAAGAAATTGTGGAGCCCCGAGTAAAGGTATTTGTACCATTGACAGCCACGTGAGATGGGCTGGAAGTTTGGAGGGTGGAATAGTGGACAGTGAAGGAAGTTTTCTAAGACTACAAAAGGGACCTTGATGAGTGAATGGGCTGAAAAACTGTAGAAGGAATTCAATTTGAATAAAGGCAACCTGATAAACTTGGTAAAACAAACAAGGGTAGAGCTTATACAATTATTGTTAGGGCCTCGGTTAGTGTTTCAGAGCAGAGCGACCTCTGGGTACATAATTCTTGAAGTTTGCATCACAGGATGGATAAGGCAGTGCTTGGCATGATTGACTATTGCTCAGTCCATTGAGTGTAGGATTTGGGACGTCATGTTGAGATTGTACCGATATTGGTGAGGCCTCTTCTGCAACACTCTGTCCAGTTCTGGTCACCCAGTTATAGGTAGGATATTATTCTGCTGCAAGGGGTTCAGAAGAGATATACCAGGATGTCGCTGGGTATGGAAGGCTTGCGTTATGAAAAATGGCAGGATATGTTGAGTCGTTTTTCACAGGAGCCTGGAGATTGAGAAGTTACCTTACAGAAGTTTATAAGATAATGAGAGATATAGATAGAGTTAACGGTAGCTGCATTTTCCCCAAGTTGGGGGAGTCTCAAGAGAAGGGACCACATTTTTAAGGTTAGAGGAGAGAGATCTTCAAAAGAATGTCATGAGGGTCAAATTGTGACACAGAGGGCGGTTTGAGTGTGGAATGAAGTTCTTGAGGAATGGGTGGATGTGGGTACAATAACAACGTTTTTCAGACATTTTGATAAGTACGTGAATAGGAAATGTTTGGAGGGATATGGGCCAGCAACAGGCAGCTGGGATGGGTTTAGTTTGAGATTATGTTTTCTACAAACGGTAGGGTCCGTTTCCATGCTGTACAACTATGACAAGAATGTAGTTTTGGTCCATTTTTGTGAGAAACGCTGTGATTTTTTGAGAAATGCTAGGGAACTAAAGACCTATAAGCCAGATGTCCGTGATGGGTAGGTTGTGGAAGTGATTCTGCCAGGCAGGAGTTACATGCATTTGCAAAAGCAAGGATTGATGAAAGCGAGTCAGCACAAAGTCAGGTCTCTTTAACTTTGTGCGTACAAAGTCAGGTCTCACTAACTTGATTGCTTTTGTTGAAGTGGTGACCATACATTGTCTACACTAAAGTCAGCAGGACCTTTGACAGGGTTCAGCATGATATACTGGTTCAGAAGGTTAGATCACATGGGATCAGGGAGAGCTAGCCAACTGGATACAAAATTGGCTTGATAGTTGGAGACAGATGGTGGTGGAAGGGGATTGTTATTCAGACTGGAGGCCTGTGAACAGCGGAGTGCTATAAGGATTGGGGCTGGGTCCACTGAAATGTATCATCTACATAAACGATTTGATTGAGAATATAGGAGTCATTGTTAGTAAGTTTGCAGCTGATCAAATTAATAGCTTCGTGTGCCGTGAATATGGTTATGAAAAGGGCTCTTGAACAACGGGGCCAGTGGATCAAGGAATGAAAGATGCAGTTGACGTATGGTGTTGGGTTTTGTTGAGCCAAACCAGGGATGACTAACACAGTGAATGGTTTGGCCCTGGACAGTGTTGTCGAACAGAGCGAGACCAAGGGGTGCAGTTACATTGTTCCTTGGAAGTGACATTGCCGTTGGACAGGGCGGTGAAAGCAATATTTGACGCACTTTCCTTCATTGTCCAGAGCTTTGATATGATTTGGAGACATTTGTAACATTGTCCTAAATATTTTCCTTGGGCAGAGGAGGCTACGGATTGACCTTATAAAGGTTTATAAAACCATGCGGGGCCTCTGTAAGGTGAAAAGCCAAGGGTAGGTGAGTCCAAAACTAGAGGGTATAAACAGGAGGTGAGAGAGCAAGGATTGAAAGAGGGAGTTGAGCAGCAACATTATCCACAGAGGATGGTGCATAGATGGAACGGGCCGCCAGAGGAAATAGGAGAAACGTGTACAATTACAACATGGAAAAGACATTTGGGTTGACACATGGAGAGGAGAAGATTTGAAGCGATAAGGGCCAAACACAGGCAAACGGGACACATGTAGTATAAGAATCATGGTCAGCATTGATGAGTTGGAGTGAAGGTTCTGTTTCCATGCTACATGACTCTGTATGCAGTTAAAGAGGAGGAGACTACTGAGATAAGACATGTTGTAGACACTGAAGCAAGTTTCAGCGATAGGGATGGTAGGCTGGAATGCAGTAAGCTTCAAATTAGTGAAGTGACTATAAGGAAGGGAGGAGGTTACAAAGATAGCAACCAATATAGGATTTTTAAAAATATTGAAGACATTGGTCACCAAGATATAACATAGATTCAGTGTTGCAGTGTGGTTATTCTTAGTACAACAGACCTTACACTATGGGCAGGGATTGAGCCTGGGGTATGTCTATACTGTGCTCCCCCTCCAGCACTGTATCTATGTCATGTCTTGTTAGCCGATGTTTGGAGCCCTCTCATTGCTCTCTGCTCTGTGCGCTGTGAGTGATCTTACCTTCCTGCAGGATTTATTGAAGGCTCCAGATCTCCCTGCCCTGTGTCTCTCTGGCTGACCAACCATCTTCAATGTGATGATTGACGAGACACCCAGCAGTTGGGAAGTCTATTGAGTCAGGACCTTCCTGAGTACATGTAGGAGACAAAGAGATAGACAGAATGGGAAATTAGACTGATGCTGTGAGGGTTACACATGGAAAATGGCACTGTGTCCCAAAGAGATCTGAAAAATCTCAGTTTCCATCCCTGGTTTGTACTGCTGCATCTCTCTGGAGTGGAGAATTCTGTTGGCTCAGGATCTAGAGATCCTGAGCGAGAGGTGCCGATAGAGGCAGCAATCAGACCCACACAGTGAGGGATACCACATGGAGAGAGACTGAGTGATATCACCAGAGTTCAGGAAGGTATCAAGATCAAACAATTGTGTCGGAAGAACGGGTTTAGCTTCATGATGCTCTGGTGTCAGGGTTCAGGGATGGGCAACCATTGAGCAGGTGAGGTGATGGCCGAGTGGTATTACTACAGCACGTATCCAAAACCTCAGATAATGTACAGGGGAGAAAGGTTTGAATACCACCATCAGAAATGGTGGAATTTGAAATCAATAATTTTAAAAATAGTAATTAACAATCCACATGTAAGTATGAGACCATTGCTAATGTACAAAAAAAAATCCAACATCTGTCCTTCAGGGATGGACATCTGCCCATCCACACATGGTCTGCACGACATAACCACAGCAAAGTGTTTGCCTCTCAATTACTCTCTGAAATGGCTGAGCAAGCTACTCAGCTCAATGGCAGCTAGGGCTGGGCAAGAAAGGCTGGTCAGCCAGAGACACCCACATCCCATACCTGATTTTTAAAAAAATAATCCATTAGGATGGACCCACTGGAACCGTACTGGGATCAGTGTCCTGGCCAATCATGTCAGTGGGTTTATGGACAGGGCTTTAAACTGACAGAGAGGATGCAGGAACAGGGCTCAGGTGAAAGGAGCATTCCAAATCCAAAGAGAAAAGGTGAAGCATAAGAACAGCATGGGAATTTGGCTGAAGACAAGCAGAAAGGAACCGAAAGGGACAGAGTTTAACTAAACCTGTACATCAGCGAATAGGTATGTGACAGGTCATTGTGGGAAAGAGTAAATTATGTCTTTTTTTTGGCATGGACAAGGTCTCTGCAATAAGGTAGATGAATTTGTGACACAGAGAAAAAATAAATTTAGACACCAGGGAGAAATGGTTACAGGGCGAACAAAAGGTGAACATAAGTATTAAATCGCTCACAACCTTGCGGAAACTCAGGCAAAATGTCCAACGAGAACTATAATGGATAACAAAGGCATTACAGAGAAAGCATTTGGCCGCAGATCATGAAGTAAAGTCGCAATGTAAATTCTGCCTACTACTTGCCAAGGACAGAAACAGCAGAACAGTTTTAGCCACCGAACTGCATTTCATTGCACAGCACTGCATTATTAAACAGGAATTAATTGGAATTTTTTAACAAAGCTATTGTGATCATCTTGGGAAACTTCAATATTCGCATAATCTGGGACAATCACACTGACAACAGTGATAGTGGAAGGGGAGTACGGATATTTTTTTTTCAGTGTTTCTTTGAATAACACATAGTTATGTCCCTAGCGAGTTGCAAAATGTCAGATCGATGGTTGTGTGATGAAATTTAGTGAGTGAGTAATGTCACCTTGAGAAATCCTCCGGGAAATTGTGATAAAGTACAGTTTAAAGAAGTATAAAGTTTTAAAGTGAATCACCGAAAGGACAAGTTACAATGAAAAACAAAAATAGCCATTTGCATAAATTTGACAGGAGAAGTGACCAAGGTAAACAGGCTAAACAGACTGGAACATGTGTCTGTAAATGGACAGTGGAAAACATTTGAAGGAACAGTGTAAATCACTCAAAAAAAGTACATTCCATCGAAACAGACAAAACCTCAACAAGAAACTCACTCCTGTCCCTCACTCAGGACAAAATGGATCACATTAGATTATGAGGCTGACAAGATAAGCAAAATGTGCTTAAAATCCAGAAGTGAGAGTGTGCTTTAAGAGTAAGTTTTAAAGGGATTGCAAAGGGTCTGAGAGCAGGAGGATAGTTGAAACGGGAATCATTGTCAGGCTGTAATAACACAACAGGAACAGGGAGAGGTGAAGGTGCTGGAGGTGGTGAGAGTGTTACAGAGAGTGGCCAGGACCTGAATGGTGTTACAAAGCCAGTACAGACTGCTGCAGCTGGAGGGGTTTGTAGAGAGATAGGGAGGGACATTGGAGGGAGAGGATCAACCAGCTGCTCATCCAAAACCACCACGTCAGTGGCCACAGGATTTTTCGTACACACTATTGACCATCCTCAGGCCATAGGATAATTCACACACAGTATTGAACATTCTCAGCCCACAGGAGCATTCACATAAAGCATTTACGAATTACAGGCCACAGGATAATTCACACACTGTATTGACCGTCCTCAGGCCACAGGATTATTCACACAGTTTTGAGCATTCACAGCGCACAGGATTATTCATACTCTGTATTGACCATGCACAGGCCACAGTATAATTAACAAACAGAAATGACCATGCAGAGACCACAGATTATTAACACACAGCATTGACCATCCACAGGCCACATTATTACTCACACATGGTATTGACGATTCACAGGCTACAAGTTTATCAACACACAGTATTGACCATTCTCCGGCTGCAGGATTATTCACACACAGTATTGAACAACCTCAGAAAACAGTATTATGCACACACAGTATTGACCATCCTCAAGCAACAGGAGTATTCACACACAGTACTGAACATCCTCAAGCAACAGAATTATTCACACACAGTATTGACCATTATCAGGCCACAGGAGTATCCACACATAGTATTGACCATCCTCAGGTCACAGGATTACCCACACACTGTATTGACTACCCTCAGGCCACAGGATTATTCACACACAGTATTGACTCCCCTCAGGCCGCCAGTTTATTCACACACAATATTAAGCATTCACAGTGCACAGGATTATTCACATACAGTATTGACAATTCTCAGGCCACAGTATTATTAACAAACAGAAACAACCACACACAGGCCACAGATTATTAACACGCTATTGACCATCCACGGACCACAAGATTATTAACACACAGTATTGACCATCCTTAGGCAAAGGTGTATTCATACACAGTATTGACGATTCACAGGCTATAGGATTATTCACACACAGTACTGACCATCATCAGTCCGGAAGATTATTCAGACAGCATTCTACATCTTCAGGCCTCAGGATTATTCCCAAACTGTAATGACCATCCTCAGTCCACAGGATTACTCACACACAGGATTGACCATCTGAAGACTGCAGGATTATTCACTCACCGTATTGAGCTTTCACAGCCCACAGAATTATTCACACACAGCATCGACTACACTCAGGCCACAGATTTATTCACACACAGTATTGACCATTGACGGTCCAAAGGATTAATTGCACATGTTGACCATCCTCAGTCCACAGGATTACTCACATACAATATTGACCATCCGAAGACCACAGAATTATTCACTCATAGTATTGATCATTCACAGCCCACAGGATTATTCACACAAACATTGATCATTTACAGGTAACAGGAATATTCTCAGACAGGATTGAACAACCTCAAGCAACAGGATTAATCACACATCGTATTGATCATCCTTAGGCGACAGGATGACACACACAGTTTTGATCATCATCTGGCCAAGGGTTAATCACACACAGTACTAATGATTCACACGCCATAGGATTAATCACACACAGTTTTGACCACCCGCAGGCCACAGGATTGCTAACACACAGTATTGACCATTCACAGGCCAGAGGATTATTCACACATGGTATTGACCATTCACTGTTCAAGGATAATTCACAGACAGCATTGACCATCACAGGCCACAGGTTTATTCACACACAATATTGAATATCCTCAGGGCACAGGATTATTCAGTATTGACCATCATCAGACCACAAGATTATTTACACACTGTATTAACCAGTCTCCAGCCACAAGATTATTCACAACAGTATTGACCATTCACAGGCCACAGCCTTATTCACACACAGTATTGACTATCCTTAGGCAACTGGATTATCCCCACACTTATTTACTAGTCTCAGGCCACAGCTTTATTCACACAGAGTATTGAGCAGTACAGTGCACAGGATTATTCACACACAGTATTGACCATCCTCAGGCCAAGAGTTATTCACACACAGTATTGATGATTCACATGCCAGAGCATTATTCACACGTGGTATTGACCATTCACTATCTAAGGATAATTCACACACAGTATTGACCGTTCACAGGCCACAGGATTATTCGCACACAGTATTGTACATCCTCAAGCCACAGGATTATTCACACACTGTATTGACCATCCACTGGCCAAGGGTTATTCACACACGGTATTGACCATTCTCAAGCCAGAGGATTATTTTCACATGTTATTGACCACCATCAGCCCACAAGATTATTCACACACAGTATAGACTAACATCAGGCCACAGGAGTGTTCATAAACAGTATTGAGCATTCATAGTTCCCAGGATTATTTACACACAGTATTGACAATCCACAATCCACAGGATTATTCACACAAGTATCTTCCATCCTCAAGCTGCAGGATTAGTCGCACACAATATTCTACATCCTCTGGTCTCAGAATTATTCACACACTGTATTGACCAGCCTACGTCCTCAGGATTATTCACACACAGTATTGACCATTCACATTACAAAGGAATAATTACACATCGTGTTAACCATCCTCAGTCCACAGGATTACTCACATACAATATTGACCATCCGTAGACCACAGGATTATTCACTCACAGTATTGACCACTTACATGTAACAAGATTATTCTCACACAGGATTGAACAACCTCAGGCAACAGACGTAATCACACATAGAGCTGATCATCCTCAAACCACAGGATTATTCACACATGGAACTGACCATTCACTGCCCGAAGGATTATTCACACACAGTATTGACCATTCACAGCCCACAGCATTATTCACACACATTATTGAACATCCTCAGGCAACAGGATTATTCACACGCAATATTGACCATCCTCACACAAAGAATTATTCACACACAGTATAGACCACCCTACTGCCACAGGATTATTCACACACTGTATTGACAATCCGCAGGCCACAGGATTATTTTCACATATTATTGACCAGCCTCCAACCACAAGATTATTCAGTCAAAGTATTGACAAACCTCAGGTCACAGGAGTATTCATAAACAGTCTTGAGCATTCATAGTTCCCAGGATTATTTAAACACAGAATTGACAATCCACAGTCCACAGAATTATTCACACAAGTATTCTCCATCCTCAAGCATCAGGAGTATACACACACAGTATTCTCCATCCTCAAGCCTCAGGAGTATACACACATAGTATTCTCCATCCTCAGGCCTCAGGAGTATACACACACTGTATTCTCCGTCCTCAGGCCTCAGGATTATTCACACACTGTATTGAACAGCCTACTTCCACAGGATTGTTGAACCTACTGCCTTGTCAATTTACAGGTCACAGGATTATTCACACAAAGTATTGACCATCCTCAGGCCAGGGGTAATTCACACAGTATTGACCAGCCTATAGACCCAGGAGTAATGAAAACTGTCATGACCATCCTCATGCCACAGGATTATTCACACACAGTATTGACGATTCACAGGCCACAGGATTAGTGACACACATTATTGACCATCCTCAGGTACCAGGATTATTCACACACAGTATTGACCATTATCAGGACACAGGACTATTCATACATGGTATTGATTTATCTCAAGCCCCGGAATTTTCACACACAGTATTGGTGATCCTGAGGCCACAGGATTATGTTCGCAAGGTATTGACCATCATCAGGCCACAGGATTACTCACACACAGTACTGACCATCCTCACGCAACAAGATTATTCCCACACAGTATTGAGCATTCATAGTTTCTAGGATTATTTACACACAGTATTGACCCTCCTCAGGCCACCAGATTAGTCACACACTTTATTGACCATCCTCAAGCAACAGGATTATTCACACACAGTATTGACCATCCTCAGTACACAGGGATACTCAAAAATAAAATTAAACATTCTCAGGTCACAGGATTACTCAAACACAGTATTGATCACCATTCGGCCACAGGATTAATGAACACACAGGCCTCAGTTTTATTTATACATAGTTTTGACCATTCTCAGGCCACAGGATTGTTCACAGTTTATTGATCGCACTCAGGCTGCAGGTTTATTCACAGACAGTACTCACTACCCTCAGGTCACAGGATTGTTCACATACAGTAATGATCATCCAAGGATTATTCACACACAGTATTCAGCATTCACCATGCACAGGATTATTCATACACAGTATTGACCTTCCTCAGGCCATAGGATAATTCCCACACAGTTTTGGCCATCCTCAGGCCACAGGATTGTTCACAAATAATATTGACCACCCTCACGCCGCAGGATTATTCACACATACAATTCATCATTCACAGTCCACAGCATTACTCTCACACAGCATAGACCATTCACAGACCACAGCATTATTCACACAGCGTAGACCATTAACAGACCACAGGATTATTCACACAGAGAATTGAACAACCCCAGTAAACAGGATTAATCGCACATAGTCTTGACCACCCTCAGGCCACAGGATTGCTAACACACAGTATTGACCATTCACAGGCCAGAGGATTATTCACACATGGTATTGACCATTCACTGTGCAAGGATAATTCACACATATCATTGACCGTCACAGGCCAAAGGTTTATTCACACACAATATTGAACACCCTCAGGGCACAGGATTATTCACGGTATTGACCATCATTAGACCACAAGATTATTCACACACTGTAAAACCAGCCTCTGGCCACAAGATTATTCACAATAGTATTGACCAACCACAGGCCACAGATTATTAAAACACAGTATTGATCATTCACAGACCACAACTTATTCACACACAGTATTGAATATCCTTAGGCCACAGGATTATTCCAACACTTTATTGACTGCTCTCAGGCCATAGCTTTATTCACACAGAGTATTGACGATTCACAGGCCAGAGGACTATTCGCACATGGTAATGACCATTCACTATCCAAAGGATTATTCACACACAGTATTGACCATCCTCAAGCCACAGGATTATTCACACACTGTATTGACCAGTCCACGGCCACTGGATTTTTGAACCAAATGCCTTGACAGTTTACAGGCCACAGGATTACTCACACACAATATTGACGATTCACAGGCGACAGGAAGATTCACACATGGAACTAACCATTCACTGTCCAAACGATTATTCACACACTATATTGACCATTCTCAAGCCACAGAATTAATGAACACACTGTCCTGACCATCCACAGGCCACTGAATTATTCACACATGGTATTGATAACCCTCAAGTCATGGGTTATTCAAACACAGAATTGACGATTCTCAGGCCAGTCGATTATTCACACAGAGTATTGATCATTTTCAAGTCACAGGATTGTTCACTCACAGTATTGACTAACCTCAGGCCATAGAATTATTCACACATAGCATTGACTACCCTTAGGTCACAGGTTTATTCACACATGGAACTGACCATTCACTGTCCAAAGGATTATTCACACACTTTATTGACCAACCTCAGGCCACCGGATTAGTGGCACCCATTATTGACCATCCTCAGGTCACAGGATTATTCGCACACGCTATTGACCATCCTCAAACTACAGGATTATTTTCACATGGTATTGACCATCTTCATGCCATAGGATTATTCACACACACTATTGATCAGCCTCCAGCCACAAGATTATTCACTCACAGTATTGACCAACCTCAGACCACAGGAGTATTCATAACAGTATTGAGCATTCATAGTTCCCAGGATTATTTAAACACAGTATTGACAATCCACAGTCCACAGGATTATTCACACAGGTATTCTCCATCCTCAGACTGCAGCTTTCTTCGCACACAGTATTCTACATCCTCAGGCCTCAGGGTTATTCACACACTTTAGTGACCAGCCTACAGCCACGAAATTTTTGAACCATCTGTCTTGTCAATTTACAGGTCACAGGATTAACACACAAGGTAATTACCATCCTCAGGCCACAGGATTATTGACGCACAGTATTGACCGTCCTCAGGCCAAGGGTTATTCACACACAGTATTGATAATCCTCAAACCACAGGATTATTCACATATGGAACTCAGAATTCACTGTCCAAACGATTCACACACTGTATTGACAATCGTCCAGCTACAGGATTATTCACACACTGTATTGAACAACCTCAGGACACAGGAATATTCACAAACAGTTTTTAAAATTCTCAGGCCTCAGGATTATTCACACACTGTATTGACCAGCCTACTTCCACAGGACCTTTGAACCCACTGCCTTGTCTGTTTACCGGTCACAGGATTATTCACACAAATTATTGACCATCCTCAGGCCAAGGGTTATTCACACACAGTATTGACCAGCCTACGGAGTAATGAACGCACTGTCATGACCATCCTCATGCCAAAGGATTATGCATACACAGTATTGACACTTCACAGGCCAGAGTATGATTCACACACAGTATTGACGATTCATAGGCCACAGGATTATTCACACACAGTATTAACACCCTCAGGCCAAGGGTTATTCACACACAGCAATGACGATTCACAGGCCACGGGATTAGTGAAACACATTAATGACCATCCTCCGGTACCAGGATTATTTACACATGGTATTGACCATTATCAGGACACAGGATTTTTCACACACAGTATTGACGATCCTCAGGTCACAGGATTATTTTCACAAGGTACTGACCATCATCAGGCCACAGGATTAATCACATAATGTACTGACCATCCTCATGCAACAGAATTATTCACATAAAGCCACGGAATTTTCACACACAGTATTGACGATCCTCAGGTCACAGGATTATTTTCACAAGGTACTGACCATCATCAGGCCACAGGATTATTCACACACAGCATAGACCATCCACAGGCCACAAGATTACTCCAACACAGTGTTGAGCATTCATAGTTCCCAGGATTATTTACACAACATATTGACCATCCTCAGGCCACCAGATTTCTCACACACCTTTTTGACCTTCCCCAGGCCAAAGGATTTTTCCCACACAGAACTGACCATCCTCAGGCCACAGGATTGTTCACAAATAATATTGACCACCCTCACACTGCAGGATTATTCACACACAGTATTCACCATTCACAGCCCACAGCATTACTCACGCACAGTATTCACCATTCACAGTCCACAGCATTACGCACACACAGCATAGACCGTTCACACACCACAGGATAATTTACACAGAGCATTGGACAAACCCAGTCAACAGGATTAATCGCACACAGTATTGACCATCCTGACGCAACACAATTATTCACACACAGTATTGACTATTCTAAGGCCACAGGATTATTCACACACAGTATTGACCATCCTCAAGCCACAGGATTGTTCACACACAGTATTGACCATCCTCAGGAAAATGGTTATTCACACACAGTATTGACTATTCTAAGGCCACAGAATTATTCACATACAGTATTGACCATCCTCAAGCCACAGGATTATTCACACACAGTATTGATGAGTCGATGGCCACTGGGTGTTTGAACCAACTGCCATGGCAGTTTACAGGCCATAGGATTATTTACACACAATATTGAAGATTCACAGGCCACAGGAATATTCATACATGGAACTAACCATTCACTATCCAAACGATTATTCACACACTGTATTGACCATTCTCAAGCCACAGGATTAATGAACACACTGTCCTGACCATCCACAGGCCACAGGATTGTTCCCACATGGTATTGATAACCCTCAAGCCATGGTTTGTTCACACACAATATTGACGATTCACAGGCCATTAGGGTATTCACACAGAGTATTGACCATTTTCAAGTCACAGGATTATTCACACACAGTATTGACTATCCTCAGGCCACAGGATCATTCGCACACGGTATTGACCATTCTCAAGCCTCAGGATTATTCATACATGGTATTGACAGTCATCAGGCCACAGGATTAATCACATAGTGTATTGACCATTCTCTGGCCACAGGACTATTCAAACAAAGTATTAACCATCCTCAAACAACAGGAGCAGTGCACACAACTCAGGCCACATGATTATTCACACACAGTATTGACCATCTTCAGACCACAGGATTATTCACGCACAGCGTTGACCATTCACAGCCCATAGCATTATTTACTCAGTATTGAACAACCTCAGGCAACAGGATTAATCATACATGGAACTGACCATTCACTATCCAAAGGATTATTCACACACTGTATTAACCATTCTCACGCAACAGAACGATTCACACAAAGTAATGACCATCCTTAGGCTACAGGGTTAATCACACATGGGAGTGTCCGTTCACTGTCCAAAGGATTAAACACACACATTATTGACCATCGTACGGTAACAGGATTAATGAAAACACTGTCCTGACGATCCATATGTCACAGGATTGTTCACACATAGTGTCACAGTGTGTCTCAGAGAGTGTCAGAAGGATCAGAGAGTGTCATAGTGCGTCTCAAAGAGTCAGCGCGAGTCAGAGAGTGTCACAGTGTGTCTAAGAGTGTCGGAGAGTGTCACAGTGCTTTTCAGAGAGTGTCACAGTGTGTCTTAGAGTGTGTTGGATAGGATCAGAGAGTATCACAGTGCGTGTCAAATTGTCAGAGAGGGTCCCAATGTGTCGCAGAGTGTGTCATAGTCAGAGAGTTTCACAATGTGATTCAAAGAATGTCAGAGAGTGTCAGAGTGTGTCTTATAGAGTGTCCGAGTGTGTCACAGTGTGTCACTTCCTGGCAGAGAGTGTCAGAGTGTGTCTTATAGAGTGTCCGAGTCTGTCACAGTGTGTCACTTCCTGGCAGAGAGTGTCACAGTGCATCTCAAGATCTCAGAGAGGTTCTCAGTGTGTCTCAGAGTGTCACAGTTTGTCATAGTTTCTCAGAGAGGGTCTCAGAGTGTCTCAGAGAGTCTCAGAGAGAGTCACAGTGTATTTCACAGAGTGTCAGAGAGTGTCACAGTGTGTCTCAGAGAGTGTCAGATAGGATCAGAGAGTGTCATAATGCATCTCAAAGTGTCAGCGCGAGTCAGAGAGTGTTGTCACAGTGTGTTTAAGAGTGTGTTGGATAGGATCAGAGAGTATCACAGTGTGTGTCAAATTGTCAGAAAGGTTCCCAGTGTGTCGTTGAGTGTGTCAGAGTGTGTCACAGTCAGTCAGAGAGTATCACAGTGTGTTTTAAAGAATGTCAGAGAGAGTCACAGTGTGTCTTATAGAGTGTCTGAGTGTGTCCCAGTGTGTCACTTCCTGGCAGAGAGTGTCACAGTGCATCTCAAAATCTCAGAGAGGTTCCCAGTGTGTCTCAGAGAGTGTCACAGTTTGTCATAGTTTCTCAGAGAGGGTCTCAGTGTGTCTCAGAGAGTCTCAGAGAGAGTCACAATGTGTTTCAGAGATAGTCAGAGAGTGTCACAGTGTGTCTCCGAGTGTGTCAGATAGGATCAGAGAGTGTCACAGTGCATCTCAAAATGTCAGAGAGAGTCAGAGAGTGTTACAGTGTCTCTGAGAGAGTGTCAGAGAGAGTCAGAGAGTGTCACAGTGTGTCTCAGAGAGTGTCAGATAGGATCATAGAGTGTCATAGTGCGTCTCAAAGTGTCAGCGAGAGTCAGAGAGTGTCGCAGTGTGTCCAAGAGAGTGTCATAGAGAGTCAGAGTGTATTTCAGTGTGTCACAGTCTGTCAGTGAGTGTCACAGTGTGCCTCAAAGAGAGTCAGAGAGTGTCACAGTGTGTCATACTGTGTCTCAGAGAGTGTCAGCATTTGGCTCAGAGATGGTCACAGTGAGAGGGTGTCACAGTGTGTCTCAGAGATGTCAGAGTGAATCAGAGAGTGTCACAGTACGTCATACTGTGCCTCAGAGAGTGACAAATAGAGTCAGATTGTATCCTAGTGTGTCTTTGAGTGTGTCAGACAGGATCAGAGAGTGTCACAGTGTGTCTCAAAGTGTCAGAAAGTGTCAGAGAATGTCGCAGTGTGTCACAGTCTGTCAGAGAGTGTCACAGTGTGTCTCAGACAGTGTCAGATAAGATCAGAGAGTGTCACAGTGCGTCTCAGAGAGTGTCTCAGTGTGTCAGTCTGTCAGAGTGTGTCACATTGTGTCTGAGAGTGTCAGACAGTATCTCAGTGTGTGTCAGCGATTCAGAGAGAGTCTGAATGTGTCACTATCTGTCAGAGAGTGTCACTGTTTGTCACAATGTGTCAGGGAGTGTCACAGTGCTTTTCAGAGAGTGTCAATGAGTGTCACAATTTGTCTCAGAGTGTGTTTGATTAGATCAGAGAGTGTCCTAATGCGTGTCAAATTGTCAGAGAATGTCCCGCTGTGTCGCAGAGTGTGTCAGAGTGTATCACAGTCTGTCAGTGATTGTGACAGTGTGTTTCAAAGAATGTCAGAAAGTGTCACAGTGTGTCTTATGGAGTGTCAGAGTGTGTCACAGTGCATCTCAAAATCTCAGAGAAGGTCCCAGTGTGTCTCAGAGAGTGTCACAGTTTGTCACAGTTTCTCAGAGAGTGTCACAGTGTATTTCAGGTAGAGTCAGACTGCATCCCAGTGTGTCTCTGAGAGTGTCAGACAGGATCGGAGACCGTCACAGTGCATATCAAAGTGTCAGAGAGTGTTAGAGAATGTCGCAGTGTGTCACAGTCTATCAGAGAGTGTCACAGTGTGTCTCAGAGTGTGTTGGATAGGATCAGAGAGTGTCCTAATGCGTGTCAAATTGTCAGAGAATGTCCCGCTGTGTCGCAGAGTGTGTCAGAGTGTATCACAGTCTGTCAGTGATTGTGACAGTGTGTTTCAAAGAATGTCAGAAAGTGTCACAGAGTGTCTTATGGAGTGTCAGAGTGTGTCACAGTGTGTCACTTTCTGTCAGTGTGTCACAGTGCATCTCCAAATCTCAGAGAGGGTCCCAGTGTGTCTCAGAGAGTGTCACAGTTTATCACAGTTTCTCAGAAGGTGTCACAGTGTATTTCAGGTAGAGTCAGACTGTATCCCAGTGTGTCTCTGAGAGTGTCAGACAGAATCGGAGACCGTCACAGTGCATATCAAAGTGTCAGAGAGTGTTAGAGAATGTCGCAGTGTGTCACAGTCTATCATAGAGTGTCACAGTGTGTCTCAGAGTGTGTTGGATAGGATCAGAGAGTGCCGCAGTGCGTGTCAAATTGTCAGAGAGGGCCCGGCTGTGTCACAGAGTGTGTCAGAGTGTATCACAGTCTGTCAGTGATTGTGACAGTGAGTTTCAAAGAATGTCAGAGAGTGTCACAGTGTGTCTTATAGAGTGTCAGAGTGTGTCACAGTGCATCTCAAAATCTCAGAGAGCGTCCCAGTGTGTCTCAGAGAGTGTCACAGTTTCTCAGAGAGTGTCACAGTGTGTTTCAGATAGAGTCAGACTGTATCCCAGTGTGTCTCTGAGAATGTCAGACAGGATCAGAGAGTGTCACAGTGTGTCTCAAAGTGTCAGAGAGTGTCAGAGAATGTCACGGTGTGTCACAGTCTGTCAGAGAGTGTCACAGTGTGTCTCTGAGAGTGTCAGATAAGAACAGAGAGTGTCACAGTGCGTCTCAGAGAGTGTCTCAGAGTGTCACAGTCTGTCAGAGTGGGTCACATTGTGTCTCAGAGAGTGTCAGACAGCATCACAGTGTGTGCCAGAGATTCAGAGAGAGTCGGAATGTGTCACTATCTGTCAGTGTCACAGTGTGTCACAGTCTGTCAGAGAGTGTCATAGTGCTTTTCAGAGAGTTTCAGAGAGTGTCACAGCGTGTCTCAGAGAGTGTCAGATAGGATCAGAGAGTGTCACCGTGCATCTCAAATTGTCAGAGAGTGTCCCGGTGTGTCGCAGATAGTGTCAGAGTGCGTCACAGTCTGTCAGAGATTGTCACAGTGTGTTTCAAAGAATGTCAGCGAGTGTCACAGTGTGTGTCAGAGTGTGTCACAGTGTGTCATAGTGCATCTCAAAGTTTCGGCGAGAGTCAGAGTGTCACAGTGTATCTCAGAGAGTGTCAGATAGTATCAGAGAGTGTCATAGTACGTCTCAAAGTGTCAGCGAGTCTCTGTCAGTGTCACAGTGTGTCTAAGAGAGTGTCGGAGAGTGTCACAGTGCTTTTCAGAGAGTGTTAGAGAGTGTCACAGTGTGTTTCAGAGTGTGTCAGATAGGATCAGAGAGTGTTACAGTGCATCTCAAATTGTCAGAGAGGTTCCCAGTGTGTCGCAGATAGTGTCAAAGTGTGTTACAGTTTGTCAGCGAGTGTAATAATGGGTTTCAAAGAATGTCAGAGAGTATCACAGTGTGTGTCAGAGTGTGACAGAGTGTGTCACAGTCTGTCAGAGAGTGTCACAGTGTGTCTCAAATTGTCCGAGAGGATCCCAGTGTGTCGCAGAAAGTTTCAGAGTGTGTCACAGTCTGTCAGAGATTGTCACAGTGTGTTTCAAAGAATGTCAGTGAGTGTCACAGTGGGTGTCAGAGAGTGTCACAATGCATCTCAAATTGTCAGATAGGGGCCCAGTGCGTCTCAGAGAGTGTCACTTAATATCACAATCTCTATGAGAGTGTCGCAGTGTGTTTCTGAGAGATTGAAAGAGTGTCACAGCATGTCTCCGAAAGTGTCAGAAGGACCTGAGAGTGCATAGTGCGTCTCAAAGTGTCAGCGATAGTCAGAGAGTGTCACAGTGTGTCTAAGAGAGTTTCGGAGAGTGTCACAGTGCTTTTCAGAGAGTATCAGAGAGTGTTACAGTGTGTCTCAGAGTGTGTTGGATAGGATCAGAGAGTGTCATTGTGTCTCAGAGTGTGTTGGATAGGATCAGAGAGTGTCATTGTGTCTCAGGGTTTGTTGGATAGGATCAGAGATTATCACAGTGCATCTCAAATTGTGAGAGAGGGTCCCAGTGTGTCGGGGTGTGTCACAGTCAGTCTGAGAGTTACACAGAGTGTCTCAGAGTGTGTTGGTTAGGATCAGAGAGTGTCACAGTGCGTCTCAAATTGTCAGAGAGGGTCCCAGTGTGGCGCAGAGTGTGTCGGAGAGTGTCACAGTCTGTCAGAGAGTATACCAGTGTGTTTCAAAGAATGTCAAGGAGTGTCATAGTGCATCTCAAAATCTCAGAGAGCGTCCCAGTGTGTCTCAGAGAGTGTCACAGTTTGTCATAGTTTCTCAGAGAGAGTCACAGTGTGTCTCAGAGAGTGTCACAGTTTGTCATAGTTTCTCAGAGAGCGTCCCAGTGTGTCTCAGAGAGTGTCACAGTTTTTCATAGTTTCTCAGAGAGAGTCACAGTGTGTTTCAGAGATAGTCAAAGAATGTCACAGTGCATCTCGAAATGTCAGAGAGAGTCAGAGATTGTTACAGTGTGTCTGAAAGAGTGTCACATAGGATCAGAAAGTGTCACAGTGCGTCTCAGAGTGTCAGAGAGTGTCAGAGAGTGTAACAGTCTGTCAGAGAGTGTCACAGTGCTTTTCAGAGAGTTTTCTGAGAGTGTCACAGTGTGTCTCCGAGAGTGTCGGATAGGATCAGAGAGTATTACAGTGCATCTCAAATTGTCAGAGAGGGTCCCATTGTGTCGCAGATAGTGTCAGAGTGTGTCACAGTTTGTCAGGGAGTGTAATAATGTGTTTCAAGGAATGTCAGAGAGTATCACAGTGTGTGTCAGAGTGTGTCAGTGTGTGTCACAGTCTGTCAGAGTGTGTCACAGTGTGTCTCAAATTGTCAGAGAGGGTCCCAGTGTGTCTCTCCCCATCTCTCTCCCCACTCTGCCACCCCTCTCTTCCACCCCTCTGTTTCCCCCCTCTCTCACCCCATCTTTCTCCACAACTCTCCCTCCCCTACTCTCCCTCCCCCACTCTCTTCTCCTCCCCCTCTCTCTACAGCCCTCTCCCCCTCTCTCTCCCCCTCTCTTTCCCGCCTTTCTCTTCCCCGTCTCTTCCCCCTCTCTCTCACCTCTCCCGCCAAATCTCTCTCCCCGCTCTCTCTCCCCAAATCTCCCCAAATCTCTCTCCACCCTCTTTCAACCCCTTCTCTCTTGACTCCTCACTTTTGACCCCCTCTCTCGCCCTCTCTCTTGCACCCCTCTCGCCCATCTCTCGCCTGCCGTCTCGCTCCCCTCTCTCGCCCCCATCTCTCGCCCCCCTCTCTCTTCCCCTCTCTCTCATCCCCATCTCTCCCCATCTCATTCCCTCTTGCCCTCACTCTCGCCCCCTCTCTTGCCCCTCTCTCACTCCCACTCTCGCCCCCTCTCTCGCCACCTCTCTCTCTCCACCTCTCTCTGCATCCTCTCTCAACTCTCCTCTCTCTTCACCCTCTATTTAAATCCTTCTGACTATCTCGCCCCCTCTCTCGCCCCGCCTCTCGCACCCATCTCTCGTCCACCTCTCTCGCGCTCATCTCTTCCTGTTCTCTCTCCCCCTCTCTCAGCCCCACTCTCGCCCCTAGTCTCGTCCCCACACTCGCCCGCTCTCTTGTCCTGACTCTCGTTCACACTCTCTCTCCCTCTCTCTCACCTCCCTCTACCCTTCTCTCGCCCCTCTCTCTCCCTTTCTCTCTCTTCCCCTTCTATCTACCCTCTCTCTCCACCTCTCTCTTCACCCTCTCTTTAACTCCGACTGTCTCTTTCATCCCTCTCTCTACCCTCCCTTCCGAATTCTCTCTCTCTTCCCTCCCTCTCTCTCCCCTCTCCAACTGCTCTCCATCTGACCTCTCTGCATCTCCCCCTCTCTGCCCCCTCTTTCCCCCTCTCCCCCTCTTCACCCTCTCTTCCCCACTCTCTCCCCCTCTCCCCCTTCCTCCGCTCTCCTCCACTCGCTCTCCCACTCTCTTCCCCTCTCTCTCCCCTCTTCAACTCCCATTTCCAACTCTGCTGTCGTTCTCCTGTCTCTCCATCTCCCCCCTCCCTCCCCCGCGCTCTCCCCCCTCTCTCGCCACCCACTCTTGACCCCTCTCCCGCCCACTCTCTCACCCCCTTCCTTGACACCTCCCACGCACCCTCCCTTGCCCCCTTCCTCGTTCCCTCCCTCTGCCCTCCTGTCCCTGTCCCATTTCTGTCCCTCTCTCACTCTCCCCCTCACTCTGTCCTGCTCACTCTCTCCCCTCTCTCTCCTCTGTTTCCCTCCTCTCTCTCTTTACTGCCTCTCTCTCTTCGCCGTCTCTCCACGACTCGCTCTCTACACCCCGTCTCTCTCCCCCTCTCCCCTCTCTCTCGCTCTCCCCCTCCCTCTCCCCCTCTCTCTCCCACTCTCTCTCTACCACCCTCTCTCTACCCCCTCTCTCTACCCCTTCTCGCTCCACGCCTCACTCTAATCCCTCTCTCCTCCTCCCCTCCCCCTCACTCCCTCTCTCTATCTCCCCCTCTCTTCCCCTCTCTCTCTACCCCCCTCTCTCCATGCATCTCTCTCTCTCCCCTTTCTCTCTCTGACCCCCTCTCTCTACCCCTTACTCTCTCTCTCCCCCTCTCTAACTCTTCAATATCTGTCTCCCCCAACTATCACTGAACTCTCTCCCCCTCTATCCCTCTCTTACCCCTTCCCTCTTTCACTGCATCCCTCACTCACCCTCTTACTCCCCCCTCTCTCTCACTCCTCTCTCTCCCCGTGTCTCCCCCACTCTCTCCAGCTCCCTCTTCCACTCCCGTCTCCCCCTCTCTCGCACCCCTCTCGGTCCCCCGTCTCGCTCCACTCTTTCGCCCCCCTCTCTCTGCCCCTCTCTCTCTGTCCCCTTCTCTTTGTCCCTCCTCTGTCTGTCCCCCTCTCTCTTTCTCCCTATCTCTGTCCCCTTTCTCTCTTTATCCCCCTCTTTCTGAACTCCCTTCTCCATCCACACTTCTCCTTGTCCCCCCTCTCTCTGTCCCCATCTCTCTCTTTCCCCCATCTCTATCTGCCCCCCTCTCTCTGTCCCAACGTCTCCGTTCCCCCTCTCTCTGTCCCACTCTCTCTGTCCCCCTCTCTGTGTCACCCTTCTCTCTCTGTCCCATCTCTCTCTGTCACCGCTTTCTCTGCCCCCTCTCTGTTCCCCCTCTCTGTCCCACTCTCTCTCTATGCCCTGCCTCTGTACATCACTCTCTGTCCCCTCTCCCTGTCCCCACTCTCTCTGCCCCCTGTTCGCCCTCTCTCTGTCCCCCCCTCTGACCCCCTCTCTCTGTCCCCCCTCTCTCTGTCCTCCCTCTCTCTGTCCCCCCTCACTCTGTCCCCGTCTCTCTCTGTCCCCTTCTCTCTCACCCCCTCTCTGTCTCTATCCCCTCGCTCGCGCTCTCTGCCCCCACTGCCCCCCTCTCTCTGTCCCCCTTCCCTGTCCCCCTCTATCTCTGTCCCCCACTTTCTCTGTCCCAACCCGCTCACTGTCCCCCCTCTCTGTACACCCCTCTCTCTGTCCCACTGTCTCTGTCCCCCTCTTTCTGATATCCAACTCTGTCCCACCACTCTGTACTCCCACTCTTTGTTCCCGCATTCTCTGTCCCCACACTCTGTGACCCCTTCTATCTATCCCCTCTCTCTGTACCCCTTACTTTGTGCCCCTCTCTCTCTGTCCCCCCTCTGTCTGTCCCTCCTCTGTCTGTCCCACTCTGTCTTCCCCCTCTCTCTGCCGCCCTCTCTCTCTGTCCCCCTCTCTCTGTCCCGCCCCCTCTGTCCCCCCTCTCTGTAACCCCCTCTCTCTGTCCCCCTCTCTCTGTCCTCCCACTCTGTACCCCCACTCTGTACCCCCAGTCTCTGTCCCCCCACTCTCTGCCCCCTCTATCTGACCCCTTCTATCTCCCCCTCTCTCAGTCCCCCCTCTCTCTGTCCCCCTCTCTCTGTCCCGCTTCCTCAGTGACCCCTCTCTCTCTTTGTCCCCCATCTCTGTCCTCCTGTCTCTGCCCCCCTGTTTCTGCCCCCCACAGTGTCCCCCCAATCTGTGCCCCCACTATCTCTCCCTCTCTCTGTCCTCCTCTCTCTGTCCCCCGCTCCCTGTCCCCCATCTCTGCCCCCTTTCTTTGTCCCCATTTCTCTGTCTCCTCTGTCTGTCCCTGCTCTCTCTGTCCCCTCTCTCAGTCCCCTCTCTCTGTCCCCCCTCTCTGTACCCCCTCTCTCTGTCCCCGTCTCTCTGCTCCCCCATCTCTTTCCCCCTCTCGCTGTCCATCTCTATCTGTCCTCCCTCTCTCTGACCCCATCTCTCTGTACCCCTTTCAGTGACCACAATCTCTCTGTCCCTCTCTCTGTCCCGCCCCCTCTGTCCCCCCTCTCTGTAACCCCCTCTCTCTGTCCCCCCCACCGTCTCCCCTCTCTCTGTCCCCCCCTCTGTCCCGCCCCCTCCATCTCCCCTCTCTCTGTCCACCTCTCTCTGTCCTCCCACTCTGTACCCCCACTCTGTACCCCCAGTCTCTGTCCCCCCACTCTCTGCCCCCTCTATCTGACCCCTTCTATCTCCCCCTCTCTCAGTCCCCCCTCTCTCTGTCTTGCTCTCTCTGTCCTGCTTCCTCAGTGACCCCTCTCTCTCTTTGTCCTCCATCTCTGTCCCCCTGTCTCTGCCCCCCTGTTTCTGCCCCCCACAGTGTCCCCCCACTCTGTGCCCCCACTATCTCTCCCTCTCTCTGTCCTCCTCTCTCTGTCCCCCGCTCCCTGTCCCCCATCTCTGCCCCCTTTCTTTGTCCCCATCTCTCTGTCTCCTCTGTCTGTCCCTGCTCTCTCTGTCCCCTCTCTCAGTCCCCTCTCTCTGTCCCCCCTCTCTGTACCCCCTCTCTCTGTCCCCGTCTCTCTGCTCCCCCATCTCTTTCCCCCTCTCGCTGTCCCCCTCTATCTGTCCTCCCTCTCTCTGACCCCATCTCTCTGTACCCCTTTCTGTGACCACAATCTCTCTGTCCCCCTCTCTGTCCCCCCACTCTGCCCCCCTGTCAACCCCCTTCTCACTGTCCCACTCTCTCTGTACCCCCGCTCTGTCCCCCTCTCTCTGCCCCCCTCTGTCCACCTCTCTCGCTTTCCCTCTTCTCTCTGCCCCCCTCTGTCTCTGCCCCCGTCTCTGTCCTCCCTCACTCTGTCCCCCTCACTCTGTCTCCCCTCTATGTCCCCTCTCTCTGTAACCCCTCTCTCTGTCCTCCCTCTCTCTGCCCCCGTCCCTCTGCCCCTATCTCTGTTCTCCCTCTCTCTGTCTCCCACTCAATGTCCCGCGCTCTCTGTTCCCCTTTCTCTGTTCCCCTTTCTCTGTTCCCCTCTCTCCGTCCCCCTCACTCTGTCCCCCACTCTGTCCCCCACTCTGTCCCCCCACACTGTACCCCACTCTGTACCCCCAGTCTCTGTCCCCCCACTCTCTGCCCCCTCTCTCTGATCCCTTCTATCTCTCCCTCTCTCAGTCCCCCTCTCTCTGCCCCCCACTCTTTGTCTCGCTCCCTCAGTCCCCCCTCTCTCTTTGCCCCCAGTCTCTGTCTCCCTGTCTCTGTCCCCATGTTTCTGCCCCCCACAGTGTCCCCCCACTCTGTGCCCTCACTCTCTGACCCCCACTATCTCCACCTCTCTCTGTCCCCCTCTCTCTGTCCTGCGCTCCCTGTCCCCCATCTCTGCCCCCTTTCTTTGTCCCCATCTCTCTGTCCCCTCTCTCTGTCCCCCTCTATCTGTCCCCCCTCTCTCTGTCCCCATCTCTGTGTACCCCTTTCTCTGACCACCCTCTCTCTATACCCCTCTCTGTCTCCCCACTCTGGCCCCTGTGTGCCCCCTCTCTCTGTCCCCCCATCTTTGTACCCCCTCGCTTTCCCCGTCTCTCTGCCCCCCTTTGTCCACCTCTCTCGCTTTCCCTCTTCTCTCTGTCCCTCTTGGTCTCTGCCCCCTCTCTCTGTCCTCCCTCTCTCTGTCCACCCTCTCTCTCCCCCTCTCTGTCCCCCCTCTCTCTGTTCCCGTCTCTCTGTTCCCCCATCTCTTTCCCCTCTCTCTGTCCCCCTCTGTCTCTGCCCCCTCTCTCTGTCCTCCCTGGCCCTGTCCACCCCCTCTCTTCCCCCTCTCTGTCACCACTCTCTCTGTCCCCATCTCTCTGTACCCCTTTCTCTGACCACCTTCTCTCTGTGTCCTCCTCTGTTTCCCCACCCTGCCCCCTTGTCTGCTCCCCTCTCTCTCTGTCCCCATCTCTCTGTACCACCTCTCTGTCCCTCTCTCTCTGCCCCCCACTGTCCACCTCTCTCTTTCCCACTTCTATCTGTCCCCCTCTGTCTCTGCCCCCTCTCTCTCTCCTCCCTCTCTATGTGCACCCTCTCTCTGTCCCTGTATTTCTGCCCGCTTTCTGTCCCCCTCTCTCTGTCCCCCTCTCTATGTCCCCTCTCTCTGTACCCCCTCTCTCTGTCATCCCTGTCTCTGTCCCCGTCTCTCTGCCCCCTCTCTCTGTTCTCCCTCTCTCTGTCCCCCACTCACTGTCCCTTTCTCTCTGTTCCCGTTTTTCTGTTCCCCTCTCTCCGTTTCCCTCTCTTTGTCCACTCTCTCTCTGTCCCGCTCTCTCTGTCCCCCCTCTCTCTGTTCCCCTCTCTCTCTGTCCTCCCTCTCTCTGTCCCCCCTCGCTCTGTCCTCCCTCTCTCTGTCCCCGTCTCTCTGCCCTCTCTCAGTGTCCTCCCTCTCTCTGTACTCCCTCTCTGTTCCCCTCTTCTCTGCCCCCTCTCTCTGTCTCCCTGCGTCGCCCATCTTTCTGTCCCCGTCTCTCTGCCCTCTCTATCTGTCCACCTCTCTCTGTCCTCCTCTTTCTGAGCCCTCTGTCTGTTCCCGTCTCTCTGTCCCCGTCTCTCTCTGTCCTCCTCTCTATGTCCCCCTCTCTCTGTCCCACCTCTCTCAGTCACCCACTCACTGTCCACCCTCTCTCGTTTCCCCTCTCTCTGTCCCCCACTCTCTCTCCCCCTCTCTCTGTCCCCCCTCTCTGTCCCCCTCTCTCTCTGTCCCCCCTCTCTGTGCCCCCCTCTCTGTGCCCCCTCTCTCTGTCCTCGCTCTCTCTGTCCCACTCTCTCTGTCCCCCTCTCTCTGTCCCCTCTCTGTCCCCCTCTCTGTCACCCCTCTCTCTGCCCACGTTCTCTCTGTCCCCCTCTGTCCCACTCTCTCTCTGTCCCGTCTCTCTCTGTGACCCCTCTCTCTGTCACACCCCTCTGTCCCCTCTCTCTCTGCCCCCTCCCTCTGTCCCCCACTCACTGTCCCCCTCCCTGTGTTCCCCTTTCTCTGTTCCCCTCTCTCTGTTTCCCCTCTCTCTGTCCGCCTCTCTGTCCCCCTTTTTCTCTGCCACCCCTCTTCCTGTCTCTCTCTCTCTGTCCCACTCTCTCTGTCCCTCTCTCAGTCACCCCTCTCTGTCACCCCACTCTCTGCCCACGCGCTCTTTCCCCCTCTGTCCCACGCTCTCTCTGTCCCATCTCTCTCTGTGTCCCCCTCTCTCTGTCCCCCACTCTGCTCCGCCCCCTCTCTGTCACATCCCTCCAGGCAATTCTCTCTCTGTCCACCCTCTCTCTGTCCCGGTCTCTCTGTCACCCCAGTCTCTGACCCCTTCTATCTCCCCCTCTCTCTGTCCCGCCTCGGCTGCCCTTCTCTCTCTCTGTCACGGTCTCTCTGTCCACCTTGTCTCTCCCCCTGTCTCTGTCCACCGCGCTCTCTGTCCCCTCTCTCTCTGTCCCCCCACTCTCTCTTTCCCCTCTCTCTCTGTCCCACTCTCTCCTCCCCCTCTCTCGCTCGCTCTGCCCACCCTCTCTCTGTCCCCTCTCTCTATCTGTCCCTCTCTGTCCCACCGCGCTCTCTGCCCCCCTCTCTCTCTGTCCCTTCTCGCTCACGATCCCCCCTCTCTCTGTCCTACTCTCTCTGTCCCTCTCTCTATCCCCCACTCTGCTCTGTCCCTCTCTCTTTTGCCCCCTCTATCCACCCTCTTTGTCCCCCCACTCTGTCCCCCCACTTTCTGTCCCCCCACACTCTAAACCCTTCTATCACCCCCCACTCTCTGTCCCCTCTCTCTCTGTCCCCCTCTCTCTGTCTCCTCTCTGTCTCCTCTCTCTTTCCCCCCCTCTCTGTCCTGCACCCTCTGTCACCCCCTCTCTGTCCCCTCTCTCTCTGTCCCCATCTCTCTGTCCCTCCCTCTCTGTCTCCCTCTCTCTCTCCGCCTCTCTCTGTCCCCCTCTCTCTGCCCCCTGCCTCTCCCTTACTCTCTCTCCCACTCTCTCTGCCCCCCTCTCTGTAACCCCTCTCTCTCCCGCCTCTCTCTGTCTCGCTCTCTCTCTGTCCCCCTCTCTCTCTGTCCCCATCTCTCTCTCTGCCCCCTCTCTCTGCTCCCCCCTCTCTGCAACCCCTCTCTCTGTCACCCCCCGTCTCTCTGTCCCGCCTCTCTCTCTGTCCCGCCATTCTCTGTCCCCCATTTCTCTTTGTCCCCCTCTCTGTTCCCCCTCTCTCTCTCCCCCCTCTCTTTGTCCCCATCTCTCTCTCTGACCCGCTCTCTCTCAACGCCTGTCTCTGCTCCCTCTCTCTGTTCCCTCTCTCTCTGTTCTCCCTCGCTCTGTCCCCCCTCCTTTTCTGACCCATCTCTCTCTGTTCCCATCCCTCTCTCTACGCCTTCTCTCTGTCCCATTCTCTGTTCCCCCTCTATCCGTCCCCCTCTCTCTCTCCCCCCCTCTCGGTTCCCCGCTAAGTCCACCCCTCTCTGCCCCCCTCTCTCTGTTCCCCTCCCTCTGTCCCCGATCGCTGTCGCCCCCCTCTGCCCCGTCTCTTTGTCCTCCATCTCTGTCACCTCCTTTCTCTGTCCCCCCTCTCTGTCACACTCTCTCTCTGTTCGCCTCTCTCTGCCCCCCTACCTCTGACGCCCCTCTCTCTGTCCTGTCCCCTCTGCCCCCCCTCTCTGTTCCCGCCCTCTCTCTCCCCCTCTCTGTCTCCCCTCTCTCTGTCCTTCCCCCTATGTACTCCCCCTCTCTGTCTCCTCTCTCTCAGTAGCCTCTCTCTCTATCCCCCTCTCTCTCTGTGCCCCGTCTCTTTCTCTCCTCCCTCCCTTCTGTCCCCACCTCGCTGTCCCTTCGCTCTCTCTCCCCCCTCTGTCACACCCCTCTGTCCTCCCTCTCTCTATCCCCTCCCTCTCTACCCCTCTCTCTGTCTCCCCTCTCTCCATCCCCCCACTCTCTGTCCCCCCACTCACTGTCCCCCCTCGCTATGACCCCCTCTCTGTCCCCTCCCTCTCTGTCGCCCTCTCTCGGTCCCCCTCTCTCTGTTCCCCTCTCTTTGCCCCCCTCTCTTTGTCCCCACTCTTTACCCCCTCACTCTGTCACCCCGCACTCTGACCCCCCACTCTCTGTCCCCCATTCTCTATCCCCCCTCTCATTATGTCCTCCCTTATTTCTCTCTCTCTCCCCCTCCCTCAACTTATCTCTCCCTTGCCCCCCTCTCTCTCTCTCTCTGTCTCTCCCTACTCCATCACTATCTCTCCACCTTCTCACACTCTGGATCCACCTACCTCGGTCTCTCTTTCTCCCCGCTTCCCTCTGTTTCTCTCTAACTAAATCGCTCTCCCTCCTGCCCCTCCCTCTCTCTCTGATACACTCTGTCTCCCTGATGCGGCCCTCTCCCTCTCATCTAGAGACTGGGGGTGGGGTTGTGGGGTGGATGTAGTTGTGCTGCTGTAGCTGCATGTAGTGGTTTTGAGATGATACAGAGATGGGAGAGGTGAGAGGAGGGGGAAAATATGGTAGAAATGGAATTGTATGAGCGAGACAGACGGCAGAAGAGAAAGAGAGTGCAGGGGAGGGGGGGAGTAATGACTGGAAGCAGGTGGAGAAACCAGGGTTGGGGTTGTGTGTGTGAGAGATTGGTGGACGATGGAGAGTGAAAGGGGAGGTGGTGTGAAAGAGAGAGTATGCAGAGTGAGAGAGAGAGACAGAGAGAAAAAAGAGAAAGTGTGGGGGTGAGGAAATGGGGAGGTCAGGTTGGAGTGGCGGGAACAGGGGGAGTTAAATCCAGCTCCTGAGCTCAGGGCGCGGTGCCATCCCCTTCCCTGAGGACCAAGACTTGGGGCTGAGTCTGTTTCTCTCCAGCTCAGCTTCTCCAACACAAAGACACACAATAACATTGGTCACTCTGCTGCTCCGCACGCTTTAATCAACAGTTTTATTGTTTACAAATGGAAGTGATGGATACAGTCAGTGGGATGGTGCCTTTTCTCACTGGCCCCTGAGTTGTGAGAAACATTGAAATGTTTCCCTGTTACCCCCCTGGGGGATAAGGATGGACAAACCAGCGATACCCTTGTCTGTTACCATAGCGACATGCTGCTCCATCGCTGAAACACTGAACTGAAAAGAGAAAATCCCGGATGGTGTGATTAATGAGGGAATTTGATGGATGGATGGATTTGGGTGAAGGGATATTTCAGCACATTCTTCAGCTGCTGCTTGAACTTAGTCTGGGTCATGGCATAAATCGCGGTGTTTGTGCCGCAACTGAGGAGCTGCAGCATGAAGCCCAATTCCTGCACAAAGTCATTGAGATACACAGACTCATACCTAAAATACCACATCCGGCTCCATATAGAGTACAGCATGAACGTTGACCATAACAGGATGAAATTGGTTGAGATCACAAACAGTAAAATTATGGATTTTTTTCGGTTTCTCATTTCGGTGTCAGACTGAGCGTCCCCATTGGTGTGAGCGCGGAGTCTCCTGCGGGCTCTGCTGGTCAGTAAAATGTGTCTGACGGTGAGAACATTGAGCAGCAGAATCAGGAGAAATGGGACACACGGGGTTAGAATGTAGTGGAGGAACTCGATTGTGACCCAGACACTGGACAATTGAACAGCGAATGTTGCATAACAAAACCAGGGGCGGTTCATCAGCCAATACCGAGCCGTGAGAAGAAAATACCAGAAAATGTTCTTTAAACAGCTCAGCACAGTCACTGCTCCCAGAACCACAGCCGCCGTTTTCTCACTGCAATATTTACTTTTCAGCTTCTGACAACAAATGGCCACAAACCGATCAAAGGTGAAAGTGACGGTGAACCAGACAGAGCAGTCAGTGGCTGCATAAAGCAGGACGGCGTGGATATTACACACGGGGACGGAGTCCCTCAGGAAATAAAACTGTTCCCGATAAACAATGGGAATGTGTCTCAGGATAAGGTCGAGGATAATGACCAGGAGATCTGCCGCTGCCATGGCCCCCAGGTAACGTCTGACACATTGAGACAATCCACAATCTTTATAAAGCAGGACGTAGATGGTCACTACGTTAACTGTGAGGAAAGAAAACAAACCCATTATCCAACAGCCTGGAGGCAAAGGGACCCGTTTGATCAGGGACCCAGTGAGATTTTCAAATGTGTCCCTGTATTCAGGGATTTATTAAAATAATTGGAGCTGGATTAACAAATGGGAAGGTCGGAATTAATGACAAAAATGTGACATAAACCACAAGAAAACCTCCCTCCCCAAACACACAGAGACACATCCATAAGGACAGATGGTTTCTAGAACATTCCCACACACTCGATCACACGAGAGCAGACACAGGTCACTCCTTCCCAGTTCCTAATACGGAGGGTGGGAACGTTGCTGTCCTGAAGGATTCTCTCCCAGTTTCCTGAAGACAAACGAAGTTTGGGAATTTCTGTATTTTGGTCTAAATTGTGGTCGATCCTGTGTCGTGGAGAAAGGTAAATGCAGGGAAAACGTATTCCCCCCTTTAACTGCCTGAGGGGCCTTCGGAACAGTGTCTCCTTCTGCATGGAACGGGATCTCTTCCCTCGGGATCTTATCGTTTGTTCAATTCACTGACGTCCGGCCGTTCACAAACAATGTCAGGGACAGAACGTTCCGGAGAATGTCAGTTATAGAATGTCAGGGACAGAACGTTCCGGGGAATGTCAGGGACAGAACGTTCCGGGGAATGTCAGTTATAGAATGTCGGGGACAAAACTTTCCGGGGAATGACAGTTATAGAATGTCGGGGATAGAACGATCCGTGGAATGTCAGATATAGAATGTTGGGGACAGAACGTTCCGGGTAACCCCTTGACCTGTCCATGACCTTTCCCCCCTACCCATCCCAAAAACATGATGGAATGTACCTGGACGCACTGCAACATTAATGGGGTGAGAGACGGAGGGTCCAGTCACAGGAATGGGAACTAAAGGCATTGCCAGAAAAGCTGAGATGTTTCGATATACCAAATTCTCAATCCATTTGCAGAACCAGCCCAGACGCCATACACCCAGAGGAGATATCTGTTCACTGTGGAACATTGTGTAGACCAGGCCAGTGTCCTGCTCAGTACAACCCAGCAATCTGTCCAGGGCGAAGCAATGTGCAATTCAGCCATTACACTGGGAAAATACAATCCAGCAATTTGTCCAAGTTCATCCATTGTCCTGATCAATACAATCCAGCAATCGGTCCAGTGTGGGACACTGCACAGACCACAGCAGTGCATTGATCTATAAACCCAGACCATATATCTTTCCCGCACTGGGAGCTGTGCAGACCACAGCAAGCATTGATCTATAACCCCGGACTAGATATCTGTCCAGCACAGGGAGCTGTGGAGACCACAGCAGGGCACTAATGTGTGAACCTGAAACAAATATCCATCCAGCAGAAGGAGCTACAGAATCCACATCATTGCATTATCTATAAACCTCAACCAGAATGACTGACCAGCACAGCGACCTGTGCAGTGATCACCCCAGTGCATTGATCTGTAAACCAGGAGCAGTTACCATCCCAGCATATAGGACTGTGTTCACCACCCCAGTGCATCGATCTGTAACCCAGGAGCAGTTAAACTCCCAGCATGTAGGACTGTGTACCCCACCCCAGTGCATTGATCTGTAACCCAGGAGCAGTTACCCTCCCAGCATGTAGAACTGTGTACCCCACCCCAATGCATTGATCTGTAAACTAGGATCAGTTACCCTCCCAGCATGTAGGACTGTGTACCCCACCCCAGTGCATTGATCTGTAACCCAGGAACAGTTACCCTCCCAGCATGTAGGACTGTGTACACCACCCCAGTACATTGATCTGTAACCCAGGAGCAGTTAACCTCCCAGCATGTCGGACTGTGTACACCACCCCAGTGCATTGATCTGTAAACCAGGAGCAGTTACCCTCCCAGTTTGTGGGACTGTGTACCCCACCGCAGTGCATTGATCTGTTACCCAGGAGCAGTTACCCATCCAGGATGTAGGACTGTGTACAGCACCACAGTACATTGATCTGTAAACCAGGAGCAGTTACCCTCCCAGCATGTAGGACTGTGTACACCACCCCAGTACATTGATCTGTAACCCAGGAGCAGTTACCCTCCCAGCATGTAGGACTGTGTACACCACCCCAGTGCATTGCTCAGTAACACTGTGTTAGATCCCTGCCCGTGTGGGGAAACTTGCAGCCCAATCTGGAAGTGACAGGATGTGCAGCTCCCACCCATATACAGCTCCATGATCTCCTTTGTGCCGTGATAAGGGGTTGCTATGTGTGTGAACATCACTGCCAGAGAGGGATGGCGGGGGAATCAGTTTAAATATCACCACATGGGAGTGGGTTGGGAAGTAGACAGAGAGGGGGAGACTGAGAGACAGTGTCATGGAAGGATGTGTTCCCAGGTTTCAGAATGCTGAAATGTAGACACTTCGATAGCATCCTGTAACATGAGCCTGTCTTCCTAGGAAAGATGGGAAAAAGGGTGATTGGTGTGAGGTGAAATGATGGAGAGTTTTGGATAAACATTTGTTCTACAGTTTTGTAAATGGGACTGGTTTCAACAGATTGGGCAGATTCTGACAATAATTTCTCTCAGTGCCATTTTAATTGACTGGGACAGAGGGATCATCCGCAACAGACCGAGCTAGTTTTCTTATGCTATCTTATCAGACTCACCTCATTAACTACCCACACCATCCCATAGCGTCCCTCTCATTCAATACCAGCCCGATTCTCCCACCCATCATGACTGGAGGTGCTCACCATCGTCTGGATACCCCTGGATATTCCGTGATCTCTGGCACTAGTGCCATCTTTAAAAGGCACACAGTTGAGCTTTCTCAGTTCGGAGCTGCCCTGCACAGTTTACCTCGAGCATGGCAGATAAGTGACAATTACACCACGGTTTGTCGACAGGGGCACGGACGGCCTGGTGGACGGGCTAGTACAGAGGGGGACCATTCTCTTCCCAGAGGGGGCCACACCACCAGACCCACCGAGCATGGTCTGAGCTCCCCACCCAGCTCAGTGCAGTATCTGCGGTCTGAAGAAATGCCCATCAATACAGGACAAGCATCAATAACCTTCCCCGTTCTGTCAGGATAAGGGTCACCGTATTCTCTCTGCTCCTTCACAATCACCGTATATCTGTTATAGCACCTTCCCCACTGCCGCACGCTTTCTCTGTCTCCCTCTCTCTCCTTCTCCCTCTTCCTCTCTGTCACTTCCTCCCTCCACTTTACCCCTCACGTTAATAACACTGCATGTGTACAACACTGTGGACTGATTCCATCCGAACCTCTCTCCATGTCCCCCCACCTATACCAGCACTAACAGCAGGGTCACACACTCCCACCCTCCCTCCCTTTCTGCCATTGCAGGAGAAACAGCCTGGAATAGGACAGAAAGGGCCTATCCAGGTGGTGGAGTGCCCGATATCCGTTCCCTCACCCTCTCCCCCCGCCACATGGGGAGGACCCTGGTCGGAGCCGGAGAGGACGGGGACGCCTCATGTGGAGATTCTGAAACATCCACGTCCCAGCGACCGAGTAAGGAGCAATGTTCAGTGAAGGGCAATTCTCACTTTAAACCCACTGGCAGCTCCGTTTCCCCCCGGCACAACTTAGAAGGCGTGGCCCTGAATCCATCTCCCTTTTGTGTCGAGCTGGGACAAATAGAATCCCCACAGTCTCGGTGGGCAGGAGGGTGGGCTCACAACACATCATCGCCACCACCTCCAGGAAGGGAGCACCGAGACTCCCTCCTCCACCTCCTCCTGTAAACAGCTCAGATACTGAAAATAATCTGTGATAGTTGCTGCTCTCCTCACTTGTCTTTACATCTTCTACAATCTGTGCTCATATACACCCAGCGCTCTCTGATCCTGCAGCACCATTATAACGGTACGGCCTGTATTAAACTGCCTTTCAATGTCCTTCCTACCACAGTACATCACCTCACACTGCCCTGCATTAATCCCCAAATGCCTTACATCTGAACATTACACCAACGTATCACTGTCCTTTCAGAGTTCCACACTGTCCTCCAGAGACTTCAGAGTTCTTCCAGGTCTGGTGTCATCTACAAGCATTGATATTGTCATAGCATCACAGTCCCCATGAAACAACTGAAATCCTGTCATACTCACGAGTGTGAGCAAGTGAAATTCTGATATATTCCCACGAAAAGAGTCGAATAATGACATACTGTCAATGGAGCAACAAAAATCCTGACACATACGAGACAGAGTAGATGAAATATTGACAAACCACAGAACAAGAGTAATTAGGATAGGTTCCACTTATCGATATTCATCAGGATATAATGGTATGAAGTTGAAAGTGTGTACTGTACCTTTAAGAGAGAGGGAATGCTGCTCTGAACTGAGTCTTACAAGCATCTGTAATATGAGAGGATGGCAGACCCAGAAACAGTATACTGCTATAGACCTGGAGTCGGGTAATAAGCAGTTAAGAGAAAGAGGGCCCCAGAGTTGTGAATAGTTGATGTAAAATGTTCACTTTCAGAGTGAAAAAATAAATTGATATTTTTATTTAAACAGTGGAATTTGGCAGATCTGTCACTCATATTTTAATAGTTTACGAGGTGAACTGAGCATTTCTTTATGTTTAGTTTAAGTTACCAGTTGAGCTTCACGCCGTGTCCGAACCATCCCCGTGTGTGTATCTGTGTGTCTGTGTGGGGCAGGTCTGGCAGTCTCTGTGGTGCTCAAAGTGATGCAATGCCACCCTCTGCTGGCCTCCAGACGCCACTGCACATGCATTGGCAGAGGGAGAAAACCAACAGGGATTCATTCAGAGAAGGGGAGGGAGTGGGCAGCTGCTCACAGTACCATCCAAACTGATGTATTATCCATGTACTGATCTAAATGTCCTTTAAACGTTGTAACTGTCCCTGCTTTCACCACTTCCTCTGGAAGTTCATTCCACACGCAAGCCAGATTCTATCTAAAATAATTACTTCTCATGACTTTTGTAAATCTTTTTCCTCACACCTTACAATATCCCTCAGTTTTGAATCCCCGCCTCGAGGGAAAAGATATCAGCCCTTCCGCTTATCTGTACCCCTCATTATTTTATAAACCTGTGTAAAGTTACCCCTTAATCTCATACTCTCCAGTGAAAAAAGTCCCAGCCTATCCAGCCTCTCCTTAAAACTCACTCCCTCCTTGCCCAGCAACATCCAGGTTAATGTCTTCTGAACCCTCTTCAACTTAATAATATCAAAGTGTATAGTCAAGCTGTTTTCTAAGGGTACAGGGAGACCAAAACTAGAGGGCATAGTTTTAAGGTGAGAGGGGAACATTTAAAAGTGACCTAAGGGGCAGCTTTTTCACCCAGAGGGTGGTGTGCCTATGGAATGAGCGGGCAGGGTGACCAGACTGGACACAGTATTCCAGAAGAGGTCTCACCAATGTCCTGTACAACCACAACATGACGTCCCAATTCCAATACTCAAAGGTCTGACGAATGAAGACAAGTGTGTTAAACACCTTCTTAACCACACTATCTATCTGAGATGCAAATTTTAAAGATTTAAACCTGACAGCCTAGGTCTCTGTTCTCCAACACTCCAAAGGCTCTACTTTTAATTGTATAGGTCCTGCACCTGTTTGATTTACCAACTCCAATACCTCGCATGAATCCAAACTAAACTGCATCTGCCACCCCTCAGTCCAGTGTGTATTATTACTGCCACCTCCCCTCCCACTTCAATTTTAAAATGCCCATCCGTCTCCAGGAGGCCTGCACACTCCGGCCTTGAGTTTCACAAAGGCTCTGAGCTTGGTTTGCCTTGTGTGGTTAGGGGGAGGAGGGACAGATTGCAGACACAGTCAGTGAGAAGGAGAGGCTAGACAGTAATCACCAAGGTAAAAACAATGACTGCAGATGCTGTAAATCAGATCTGGATTAGTGGTGCTGGAAGAGCACAGCAGTTCAGGCAGCATCCAAGTAGCTTCGAAATCGACGTTTCGGGCAAAAGCCCTTCATCAGGAATAAAGTAATCACCGGCCTGGTATCATTTCATTGTTTTAGGAAGAGGGCATTCGCACGTTAGAGTTGGGTAAGAGAAATCAGTGTTTTGGGACCAGAAATTAAGCTCTGGTCCCTGGTGTTCAGTAATAAATATCTATTTGAGACCCTTCATTGGGCAGAGTGTGTCTGCAGTATTTCTTTCCCTAATATTGCAGACTACAGATAATAGCAATTAAAAATGGTCATAGTTAATTTCGATGGCACAGCACGTACCCTCAATATCCTACAGTTGAGACAAATATCTTGCATTTGAATAATAATACAAATTATTTTTTGTAATTCAGTAATGGTAACCTGATTATAGTAAATCCACACCGAGCTGAAAGTGGGTACTAAATTATGACTCAAAATCTGGGTAAGGTAGGGTGCTGAGTAGTGTCCCTGCCTCTGAACCAGATCTCTGGATTTGATTCCAATTCCTGAACTTGTGTGGTAGTGCTCCAAGCTCTGGACTATAAGGCCTGGAATCAAGTCCAGCCTGTTGCAGACGTATGTCCCAGCATGTCAGAACAGGCTGATAAGCAAACACAACGGAGAATACTGTTACAGCTTTATGGGTATTGCTGAGTGATGCTAGTGTCCCTACCTCCGGGCACAAAGGTCTAGGCGTAAAGCTCACAGAAGTGTCTCAGGATACATCTGAACAAACTGATTAAAATTGATTTAGAATTGTGACTTGATGGAGAAGGAAGAGGTGTCAGTCTTGCATTTCAGAATTTAGGCCCAGGATGACTGAAAGTACAGTCATTCGTGTTGATTGGCGTCACAATTCGCAGCAGTAAAGGTTTATAAAATCAGAACGGCCCTGGATAGGGTGAGTAGTCAGGGTTTTCCCCAGTTTTGGGGCATCCAAAACTAGAGGGCATTGGGGGAAAGTGTGAGGGGAAAGGTTTTAATGAGGCCTAAAGGGCACCATTTCACACAGAGGGTGGTGTGCATATGGAATGAGCTGCCAGAGGAAGTGATGGAGGCTGGTACAACTACAGGATCTGGGTACTCAGAGACCTGGCGAACTTTTCCAGCCATTTCTGTATTTGTTTAAAAAATGCATTCATTTTAACACAGGTATTCTGAATAAATTAATCATTTTAATTTTTAATGACGCAGGGACATATAAAAATATCTTCAAATTGACTGAGACCATTTTCTGCTAAGGGTATGGCTCTGTGTATGACAGCAGCAATGATGCACCTACATGGAACAGGGAATGTGATGGAGACATAGTTTGGACAATGTACAAGGAGACCTCACATGGTCCAGTTTGGGAGAGGATGACATTACTGTGTGATTCAACTCAGAGAGGGAGAAAATGTCATCTGCCTGATAAGGAATGGCCCATTGCATTCTCTCTCCTTCATTGTTCATGATCACAGCAATGTGTGCGAGCTAAAAAAAAAAAAAGCCTCTACAGTCATCGTTACCATTATTATTTTTATGGAATCCCTGCAGTGTTGACACAGGCCCTTCGGCCCAACAAGTCCTTACCAACCTTCCCAACCCATTCACCTATATTTACCCCTGACTAATTCACCTACCCTCGAAATCCCTGGACACTACAGACAATTTAGCATGACCAATCCACCTAACCTACACAGTTTGTGGTAGGAAACTGGATCACCCATTAGAAGCTCACACAGAAGTGTAGAGAATGTGTAAACTCCACACAGACAGTCACCCAAGGCTGGAATCGAACCCAAGTCCCTGGTGCTGTGAGGCAGCAGTGCTAACGACCGTGCTACCCTTTGGGTGATCACTGACCAGAATTCACTGGAATGTCCTCTCTGCCTAAATCAAAGGGAATTAAGCCAAATCCAACTGTCCCAGGATGGAATCCCATTGCTCGCTGCTGTGTGAGTACAATATCTTCAGAAGCAGAATAATGTTTTGGACAATCTCACAACTATCCCTTTCGTCATGCGTTCCAATAATATCCGGACAGTGTTCTTTCAAGTTAAAAGTGTGTGTGTGTGTGTGTGTGTGTGTGTGTGTGTGTGTCAGTGTTTTTAGAAAGGAAAATATTGATTATATACTTGCAATACCAAAACAGTTTGCGCCATTCATCTTTCCACCATAGTTTGAGTAACATTGCTCTGGATCATAAACATGCTATTTGAGCAGATTAAAGAAACTCGCCTGACTTGTTGCTAAAACTGACCCTGACCCAGTTTGAGACCGATATCATCGGCCATCTCACCGACCTGGTTACATTTAACATTTGTTGTGAGCAGTGGAGGAGTGGGACTAGAAAAGGAAACAGTGACCCCAAAAAGCCGGGGAACTATAGACCGGTGAGCCTGATGTCAGTGGTGGGTAAGTTGTTGGAGGGGATTCTGACGGATAGCATTTACATACATTTGGGAAGGCAAGGGCTGATCGGGGTCGACAACGTGGCTTTCTGCACGGGAAATCATGTCTCATTAATTTGGGTGAGTTTTTTGAAGAGGTGACAAAGAAGATTGATGAAGACAGTTTGGTGGATATTGTCCATTTGGACCTCAGCTGGGTGTTCATTTAAAGAACAAAGAGCAAAGAAAATCTACAGCCCAGAAACAGGCCCTTCGCCCTTCAAGTCTTAACCTGTCGCCCAATTCCTCAGTATCTGTATCCCTCTGCTCCCCACCTACTCATGCATCTGTCCAGACGCATCTTAAATGAATCTACCGTGCCTGCCTCTACCACCTCTGCTAGCAACGCGTTCCAAACGCCCACCACCCTCTGTGTGAAGTACGTACCGCGTGTATCCTCATTAAACATTCCAACTCTCACTTTGAAAGCATGACCTCTCGTTATTGAATCCTTCAACCTGGGAAAAAGCTCGTCTCCATCCACACTGATTCCTGAAGAAGGGCGTATGCCCGAAATGTCGATTCTCCTGCTCCTCGGATGCTGCCTGGCCTGCTGTGTTATTCCAGCACTACATTTTTCAATTCTGTCCACCCTGTCTATATCCTTCATGATTTTGCAAACCTCAATCAGGTCCCTCCTCAATGTCCTTTTTTCTAGTGAAAGTAAACCTAACCTCCTCAGCCTCTCTTCATAACGAGTATTTCATTCTGATTGGTAGACAGATTAGTAAGGTTCGGTCACATGGGATACAGAGGAAGCTAGTCACAATTGGCTTGAAGGAAGAGGGATATTTTTCAGACGAGAGGCTTGTGAGCAGTAGTGTGCTGTAAGAATCAGTACTGAGTTCACTGCATTTCATCATTTATGTAAAGGTTTTAGATGTGAATATTGGGGCTATAGTTAATAAGTTTACAGATTACATCAGAAAGGTGGTGTAGTAGATTATCTCAGAGTATAACGAGACCATAATGAGATGGAACAAAGGGGCAAGGAGTGACAGATGAAGTTTAATTAGATAAATACGAGGTTTTGCAGTTTGGGAAGGCAAATCATGCAGAAAATATGCACTATATGTTAAGGTCCTTGAAAGTGTTGTGCAACAAAGGGACATAGGACTGCAGGTACATTGTTCCTTGAAAGTGGAGTCGCAGGTAGACAATGTGGGACAGAACACATTTGGCACATTTGCCTTAATCAGTCAGAGCATTGAGTATAGGAGTTGTGGTGGTATGTTGCATCTGTACAGGATGTTGGTGAGACCACTTTAAGAATACTGCGTACAATTCGGTTGTCTGCAGAAATGATTTAGACACAGATGTTCCAGCATTGGAAGTTTGAGCTTCATGGAGAGGTTGATTAGGTTGAAATGGTTTCTCCTGGAGTGTCAGAGGCTGAGGGGTGACATTATAGAGGTTTATAAACCATCAGGGGCATGGATATTCTAAACAGCCACGTTCTGCTCCCCAGGGTAGTGGAGTCCAGAAGAAGAGAGCATAGGTTGGAGGGGAGAGGGCGAATGATTTCGAAGGGACCTGAAGATAAATGTTTCACACAGAGAGTGGTGTGTGTACAGAAAGTGCTGTCAGAGGAAGTTTTCAAGGCGGTTACAATCGCACATTTAAAAAGTATCTGAAAGAGGAGGGATATTGGCCAAATGCTGGCAAATGGGACTGGATCAGATTTGATATCTGATCGGAATGAACAGATTGGACTAACGGGTATGTTTCCATTCTGCACGACTCTCTGATTCTATAAGAAGAATGATGAAAATTTCTGAAAGGACCTTTCAAGTGGGAATTCTCTTCACTGGAAGTTTATTGTGCCTCTATGCTCACATTGATTTAAAGCTGCATTAGTTAAATATTTGACAGAGAAGTGAGTCACGGATAATGGGATATAGACAGGAAAGTGAGGCTGAGACCCCCAATCTGAGCAGCCACAATCTTAGTGCCTGGTGGAGAAGACTCAAAGTATCTAATGACCCACTCCTGCTCCTCCGTCCCATGTTTCTGTGTTCCATTCAGCCCATCAAGCCTGCTAGACAGGAGCAGTTCGATGCTACTTACTGCTATAAACTGGTGCACAGAAACAGAGGAGACCATTCAGCCATTCAAAACTGTCCCACACGTTTTGAGGTGATTTGGGAAATGTAATTGGAAAATCCAGGCACGGGTATGAAAGAGGCCCCTCATCTCTCTCCACAGAGCTTCCCCTATCTGCAACTTGTGCTTCATTTGCTGCTCATGTTTAGACCCAAATTCACTGAGAATACAGCCCCCATACCTAACCCAGAAATGGCTCACAGAATCCTCTGGTCTCCCTGACTGCAATATGCAACAACAGAGCATTCATGAAAATAACACCCACTAACCTTCCAATAACAGAATGGGAGAACATCAGACACAGGGGCAGTTCGTTCACTCCCCAAACCTACATTCCCCTTCACTAAGATCGTGACTGATCTGCTCTCGGTCTGAAAACCTCTTTCATACCCAATTCTTCATTGCCCTCAACTCTCTGACAGGTCAATATCCATCTACCTCCTCTTCAAATACTTTCAGTCATCTATCTCCCCGAACACTCTTGAGAAGAGAAATCCTGACATTCAATCCCACCTGTTTGAAGAAAACACTTGCTGCTCCTATATCATGGTTTATTGATGTGAACAAAAGAGATTGAGACAAGGGTTCAGGTACAAATGACTGGTCCTGATATCAAGGCAGTGGTTGACTTCTGTTGACATCAAGGAGCTTAACAAAACTGGACTTAATGGGAATCAGAGTAAACTCTCCAGTGTTTGGGGTCAAATATGGCACAAGGGAAGATGATCATCATCTCAGTTCTGGGTTACCTCTGTGCGAGATCCTCAGGGTAACTTCCTCTTCACAAACAGCTTCAGCTGCTTCATCAATGTCTCCCAAACCCCCACCTTCCCCAACAAACAATCGGAAGTCGGGATGGTCACTGAAAATTCCACAATGTTCAGAACATTTTGTTCCCCCTCAGCTCCTGAACTGGTCTGTGTCCAGGTGCAGCAACGCCCAGACACCACTCAGTCTTGTGCTGTTAAAGTGTCGGTAACATTCATGTAACAGCACTGCCTGACACTGCACGATGCCACAGGAAAACAAGAGTTCATTCAGCACCTCAGGCTGGTTTCACAGGAATATGAGGAATCCCTACAGCCCATTGACACTATTGGAGAAGAACAGGGATAGCCCATTCAGTGCCTCCGACCTATTACTCAGGAAGGGAAGGAGTCTCGTGTGATAGACAACACCAGAGCCCCTCGGAAATATTTGAAGGCAACAGCCTAGACTCTAATGTTTTCTTATTTTAAAGGGAATGTGAAGTGTCTGTTCCAGATGCAATATGACAGCATCAAGAGAAAATTCACAGAGATTAGCAGCCAGGAGACATTCCCTGAAGCTTCCAACTCTGTTGAGACCCCAATAGTTTCTGATGTCACTGAGAAACCAAAACCCAGAGATCCAAATCTGTGAGAGCTGGCCACACCCATTCAGGCTGCATTAAAATAAACACAAGGCCTCCCTAACTGCTTACCCAAGTGGTCTTAACTAGACAGCTTGGTAACGATCGTTCAATCTCTCTCTTAAAAGAATCCAGGACAAAATAACCTCTTATGGCTGCAGTATCATCACACTTGTCAGTACATCGAACTGTCAAACAGGAACCGGGGTAACGCAGTCAGGCCCTTGGCCTTGTCCAATCGGAGGAGGAAGAAGCCAATCAGCCCCTTGAGTCACTTACACAGGAACAGCAGGAGGCCATTCCCACCTCAAAGCACTTACACAGGGGCAGAATGAGATAATTGACGCTGATTCCTGATGAATGTCTTATTCCGAAACGTCGATTCTCCTGTTTCTCGGATGCTGCCTGACCTGCTGTGCTTTTCCAGCAATCAACACTCTACTCTGATCTCCAGAATCGGCAGTCTTAAGTGTCTCCAGATTGATGCTTTAACATGATTAACAAGTGGAACAGAGGCTGCACAGACAGACTGCTCCACGTTGTTCCTCCTGGCTCCGTTGCTCATGATACACACGTGGGACTTTAACATGTGGAGGGAAGCCATATATCTTGTGTGAAGTCCCAAGTAGGCACCTTCCATCTCCGAGAAGTCAGCCTGGTGTTCTCTATGTAGGGCGGAAGCTGATGGGAATGGCTACCTGATTCAGATGCAAGGTATTGTGGCTGCTGTTGAGGATTTTGAGCAAACTGACCTTCAGTAAGTGTTTAAACGCCGACTGCACAATAACATGGGGAGAGTTAGTAAAGGCATATAAACTATTCGGAGAGCCATTTTGATTGATGAATGGACTCTCTAAGTTCAAAGAATGGAGATCTTGCTCGTGTTGATCTTGTCGCGTGCATGTCTTTTGCAGTGTATCCTGTATGCCTTAGTCTGTCCAAGTCTATTTCCACCCTATGATCTGTCTGGCCATGCTTACTATGACCTGCCCCCACTGTTCATAAATAAAGTGTTTCCCTGTACTGAGGTACACGTGGCGATAAATCAAACCAATCAATCCTGGGTAAAGTATGGAATTTCTCACCCTATCAATGTCTCTTTTGGAAATAAGTGATCGCTGCCACTCCTCGTGTTTCAGCGTCACCTTTTCTTCGTCTCTCACAGCTCTATAGTTTAAACACTTAGCTTCATTACTCTCTCCTCATGTTACCATCATCCGTGTCTGTGCTAAGGAGATCATTCCTTACAAAGGAGATCAAATCTGTAGAGAGTGCCCCAAATGCTCTCTCAGCAAGGCTGTAAAACTGCAGGAAGATGGCTTTACTTAAGTACTCGAATCATTATAAAATGAAGGAAAGCATACCATTGACTTCATCCATTACTTACACAGGGTTTGATTCGGAGCAGTCAGAATAGACGTGTGAGTGGGAGATCACCCTTCCCAAATTTGTTAGAGTTCTTTGATGAAGTGACCAGGAAAATGATGAGGACAGAGCGGTAGCTGTGCCCTTCAGGTGCTGTTTAGCTAACTCAACTACCCCATCTAATCTCTCCCTCACTTCACATACATAATCCGAGTGTGAGATCTCTGACTTCGGTCCTGTCAATTTTTATTCAATTAATTCCAAAGGACCTCTCACTTCAAATGTTAACTCAAAGGAAGTAAACTGAGTAGATTTATTTGGGGCAAATAATTTTTGTCCAATGGCAAACAATTTAATGAGACACCTTCATTCCAATCATTCCGGTAATCCTGACAGTATGCTGTTAATATGGTCTTCAGCGTCTGATGATAACTTTCCAAGGCTCCCTGGGATTCAGGATGGGAGGCCCTTGATTTAAACTGCTGTATGCCTAAGCTATCCATGACTTCCTTAAACAGCTGAGCGGTAAAATGAGACCTTGGACTGACTGAATCTCTCTGCGGAGCTCACAGTGAGTAAAGAAAGCTATCAACTCCTCCACCTCCCTTTTTACTTAACACGAGATAATGGAATTGCCTCTGGAAATCTGGTAGACACATCCATTATGGCTATCAAATATTGGTTTCCACTTTTATTTTAGATAGGGGAGCTACACAACTAATCATAACCTACGTGAAATGTTCTTCGAATGCAGGCATTGGTAACAAAGGTTCTGGCTTTATTACTGCCTGTGACGTACCTATCGTTTAGAATGTTTGACATGTGCAACAAATAATAACCACGTCCGTGTGCATTCCAGGCCACTAGAAATGCCTCTGTACCTTAGCCTGATTCTTCTGTACACCTAGGTGTCCCTCTGCAGTTAGTTTATGTGCTACCCGTAACACTGTACGCTACCTCTAAAACAATCTGGTGCACCTCGGCCCATTTCTCTTCTGGAGATCCCTATCTTGGTCTCCATTTTAATTTTAGCATTCGATCTTTAAGTTAATAACGTTCGAAAATATATTTTGATTCCTTTTCTGTGTGTGTGCATGTGTATGTGTGTGTGTATGTGTGTGCATATATCTGTTGTACGTCCATTAGCCTTTCTGGACTAAACCCCTCTGCCTGATCCTCTGCCTGTTCAGGTTTTTCCTGCACCGTTACATCAAACAGGGTTTCAGTTCACTGCAGAGCAACTCCTTTGGCTTTTTATTTTGGTTTTCCTTCCTGCTCTAACTTATGACAGTGGAATCTTGTTACTATACAGTCTGGACAACTCCTGGGTATTTTTCTTTAAACTCCCCAATTCCCTAGTTTTCCTTTTGCCTTCTCCAATACAAGAGATACCACTCCCACCTTGGATCCTGTTAAATCGTTCACAAGAATAAACTGTATTCCTGGAAATGACACTCTGTTACTCACTGTCACTGTTACTGCCCCAACCTTGATTTGGCATTCCATCCTGATGTTACACAAGGGAATGCTTAATTTCTAACCCCATTCCACAAATTTTCACGATCTTGATTAATATGTCAGAAAGAGTGAAAATATTTTCATCTCTCACCATTAGACGCCGAGAAAACGTGAGGGCTGCAGATGCTGGAGATGAGAGTTGAAAAGTGTGGGGCTGGGAAAGCATAGCTAACCAGGCAGCATCTGATGGGGAGAAGAGTTGACGTTTCAGGCCTAAATCCTTCATCAGGAAAGTGGGGGGTGGGGTAAGGGAGGGGGAAGTTGGCCGAGAAATAAATAGGAGAGTGGGAGTGGAGCTGGGTGTAAGATAGATTGGAAGGCGATACGTAGACGCAGGTGGGGTGTGATGGTGATAGGTCGGAGAGGAGGGTGTTGTGGATAGGTGGTAGGACAACGAGAACCCTCAAACTAGAACGATCATCAACGTCGACTTCACCAAATTCCAAATCTCCCCTCCCCCAACCTCTCCCAGATCCAAACATTCAACCTAGCACTGCCCTCTTGAACCACCCTAACTGGCCAGCTTATTACCCACCAACCGACTCCATCCTCCCAACCGACATATCACTATTACTCCCACCTACATCTTCTTATCGCCTTCCCAGTGACGCTCCCACCAGCCCAGCTACTACCCTCGTATTTATCTTTCAGCCCCATTGCCCCCCCCCCACCCCCACCACATTCCTGACAATCGGTTTCTGCCTGATATTCGATTGTCCTGCTGTTTGGATGCTGCCTGATCTGTTGTGCTTTTCCGGCGTCTCACTTTTCAACTGTTACAGACTGAGCAGATCCCATATCTCACAAAATTATAACTTCTTGTCCTTCTCCCCCTGATCTTTCTGAGTAAACTTTATCCACACAGGCGAATTCTTTCAGCGATCAGGTTTGACTCCATACCCAGACCCTGCCTCGTCTGAGCACTCTCCTGCAGCTCCTCGGCTCTACTTGAGGTTTCCTTTACCAGTTTCACTAATGCCACTGGGTTTAGCCTCTTCTGCCACATCTTTCTCAAAGTGCCTTCGTTCAACGACCATCATAGTGTGTCCCAGCTTACTTCAATGAAAACACCTTTTCCCAGTGCCCTTCTTAAACCATCGGCACTGTCATTTTATGTGTTCCACGCCCTTATACCGAGAACACCTGAGACCTTTCACCCCCTTTCAACCCCTTTGGGCTTCTTTTTTCACTTGTGGCAAACTATTGTTCGCTTTGTCATGTGTGAACTTCCCTTCTCCCAATTTCTATCCCTCATAGAATGGAAATTCTCCCGGAAGCTAAATTTCATCTCATGCACCAATGCATATTTACCTGCCATTTCTGCCGCGCATCTCACTTCTCGAACATTCTGTTCGTGCACATGAATTCTTACCATCTCTGGAAGTGAGTCTTTAAACTTCTCCAGCAGAATAATCTACCTTTGAGCCTCACAGGTCTTATCTATTTTTAAGTCCAGCACCCATTTATCAAAATGACTGCAGTTAATTTGTTCAAACTTAACATAAGTCTGACCTGGTTCCGTCTCTATTTTTATTAACCTCTGTCTATATGCTTCTGGTACCAATTCATAACCAATCAAAGTAGCCAATTTGACATCTTGATAATCTCTTGACCCCTCATCTGACAGCGCTGCACATACCTCACCAGCTGTGCCCACCAGCTTAGTCTGAACGAGCATTACCCACAAGTTCACTGGACACGTCATCTGCCGAGTCATTTTTATCAAATGAAATAAAAAAAGGTTTTGACACTTTTCTCACCGAAATAAGGCAAGGTACTAACATAGTTGTATATATCCCGACGTTCTCCCTTCATCTCCATCCTGTTAATTTAACTTTGTTGTCTAATACCCAACTTCTGAATCTCAAATTCTCTGTCTCTTTCTTTTCCTCTCCTTCTCTTTTTTCTCTCTATGTTTCCGTCTCTTTCTTTATCTTCTAACTTCAGTTGCCATATTTGCAATTTAAGTTTTTTCTAACTCGACTGCACTTGTCTGTTTCTTTGATACATCAAAGTGCTTGACCAACTCCATTATAATTTCTGGTTTCCTTTTGTCGCTGGTTAAACCCAATTCCAACCTATTTGCTAATTCAAAAAAATGTCTTGCTTCTGTCTTTCTAAACTTTCTTGGCAAATTTGGGAACCTCTTTAGTAACGTTAAAAGCCATTTCCCTCACTTTTAATTCAAACAACCACAAGTAAACAAAATTAAACAGACTTTCCGACCGGTTTTATTTGAAGATCTAGGTCACTAATTGCAACGTGTTGGAATTTGCTGGGCCATTTTGTACCCGAAATCTGTTCAAATCTGTCCAAGTCCGATACGGCAGGGCCCCAAACTGTGGAGACATCTATGTCGAGAACTTCTGTTAATTAAAACCACAAACCCAAAAAAGCTCACCTCACCTCATAATCTGTTAATACATGAGTGACAAAGTACTCCCAAATTCCACTAACAAAAGAAAAATAACAGTTTGTATGTAACAGTTAGGTCGCTGTGTTTGAAAGTTTGTGTTCTGACGATTCGACACGATGACTAGGTAACATCATCAGTCAGAGTCTCTGCTGAAGTGCTGGTGGTATGTCGCGCCTCTCTATTTATAGGTCTTGGGTTCTTAAGATGGGTGATGCCATTTCCAGTTCTTTTGTTTTACAAGAGAAGGTAGATAGGATCTAAATTGCTGTGTTTATTGACGGACGTCTGGTCAGAATGCCATTCCTCTAAGAACATCCTTGCGTGTCTTAGTATGTGTGTGCGTTGTCCCAATTAAAGTGGTGCCCTTCTTTGCCTGTATGTATAGAACATAGTGATAATGGGTCATGTCTTTTGGTGGCCAGCTGGTGTTCATGTATCCTGGTAACATAACAACAGGACCATTTCAATGGCGGAAAAATGATTTTATACACACTGTGCAATTAACGTGTGTGTGCAGATATGTAACATTTTTCATATGTGCACAACACATTCTAAATGAACAACGGAGACACAGTTAACTAAAAGTGATACATATGATGTATAAAATTTATAAAACATTAAAACATCATTTGATTCTCATCTAAAATGATATGTTCCCCTTCCCTCAACGTTCCCTCCTTTTCTGAAATCCTCCACTCCAATCTCTCATTCTTATCAAGATGTGAATTATAAATTCTTGCTTCTGGTGTCCCAACCTATTTCAGTTAATCCCCTTTCTACAAGAATTCAATATATTGGCCTGTTGGGTACTTTCCAAAGCTAGTGTCTGTCATATTATTAGAGATAAAAATTCTGGCATCAGAGCCAGCATTTGAACACATTGCTCTGTTGTATATGCACTATACAAAGGACCACAGCACACACGAATTGCCAAAACATTGAGGGATATACATCTACTTCTTTTGATGACCTAGTTTTCTCATTTTTCACATTTCCTCATCTATGTTGTCTCGCTCTTTCTCTCTTTGTATCTAGTTAAGAAATTTACCAATTTGCGTCCCTTCTATCAAAGCTCCATCTTTCGGTTTATATCTATTGCTCTCTTCTTGATGTAATGTGATTATAATTGAGCAATGTAACGAAAAAGACATTCAGGAGGAGCTGGCCAGAGTTAATTAGAAAGGGAGCTGAGCAGGGCTGACCATGGAACAGCAAAGGCAGGAACTTCTGGGGATATTTCAGAGGATATCAGAAATTCTCCCAAAGGTGATGAAACATACTCATGGCAGGACAAGGCAACCATTAGTAATAAGGCATCAAACCAAAAGAGGAAACATACAATGTGGTGAAGATAATTGGGAATCCAGAGAATTCATTGGCTCTGAAACTACATAACGCTGACATCACTGACACTACAGAGCTCTTAATCATTGTTAGGGAGAGAAACAGAAGAAACACATTCACTTTAAACACAGAAGATGGTATTACTCAAGGAAAAAGATTCAGGTGAATTAAACAATTGAATTAAAATCAGTTAATTGGTTTTGCAGAATGTGTCAGATTGAAAGCATGACCTTGGGAGCAACCCTCAGCAGAATGAAAATATGAAAATTGAAGTATTTTCACATCACAAACCAGAGTAGGTCACTGAGTACAGGGCTGATGGGTGAATGGGTCTCGATGTGAACTAAGGGACAGACAGCATAATTGCATTGTTGATATTGCAGATCAAAACTGCGTATTTATGTCGTGCTGTAGACTACAGCAGCAGGAGAAGCAGAACAGCATTCAACCACAACCTGTAACTTTAAGCCTCGAATAATTTCCTCAGTCTGCCATTACCATCAATATGATCGATGTTTCAGTAATGACTGTGGGTGAACATGACTGGGTCAGAACCACGTGAACCTAAACCTGACGCGAACCCATTAAAGCTACCACATTTGACCAACAGATCTGATCGAAGCTCCGCAATCCTGTCACAATCTGACATAAATGGTGATAGATGTTTAAACAAATGACTGGAGCAAAGGGCTCCACAAATATCCCCACCCTCAGTAATCGAACAGCTCTGCACATCAGTGTAAAAGTCCAGGATGGTAGCTGCACCAACCTCAGCCAGAAGTGTTGAGTTGATGATCCACCTCACCCTCGCCATGATAGCCACAGAATCACAGATGCCAGTCTTGAACCAATTCAATTTGCTGTACGTGACATGAAGAAACAGCTGAACACAGTACGTACGAAAAAGGCAATGGTCCCTGACACCATTCCTGTAATAGGACTGAAGACTTGTGCTGCACAACAAGCCGTGCCCCTCGGGAAGCTGTTTCATTCCAGCTCCAACTCTGACATCGCCCTGGTAATGTGGAAAATTACTCAACTATGTCCAGTTCCTAAAAGGATTATAATTACAATCTGACCAGCCACCTCCCCCTCAGACCCACCACGACAGTCAAATTGGTGGGAGTTCTTTTTGACAGAGTTATCAATTCGCACAGAAATAACCTGCTCAGTATGATTTCCGATAGGTCCCCATGTAGAGATGGTGCTGCTGTGGAAAGGTCACTGGATTACTAATCCAGACCAGGCTCATGCTTTGGCAGCTGGTGTAATTTAAACACAATTGACAAAATATTAAGATGCAAAATCTGGTGTCAGTAATAGTGACCTTCTAGCCAACGTCGATTGTACACACCAATTTGCTTCACAAATGTACTTTCTGGAAGTGAATCCGCCGTGCTTTCCTGGTCTGGCCTAAACGTGACTGCAGACACACAGACATGTGATACACTCTTCAATGGTCTCTGAATCCGCCAAGCAAGACATTCTATTGTATCAAACTGTTCCGAGGTCGAAAGGATAAAACCAGACAGAACACCCGGCCCCAGCCTCAGTATCGGAAAAAGGGAATGAGAAACACAGTCCTGTTGACCCTGCAGAGACCTCCTTCCTAACATCTGAGAGCTTGTGACAACATTTACAGACTACATAGAAACATCGGGAATGGAGTTGGCCATACAACACATTGAGCCTTGCCCATTCAAGTTCATGTTCAAACATCTCCTCAATGCACTTTTCCCACACACTGTACACATCCCTTAATGTGATTCACTGTGGGAAGCGATAAAGTAGGAAGTGCAGTAGTCCCTTTGGTCGGTCGAGTTTGCTACCCAATTCAATACAATGATACCTGGCCCTTTATTTCCATATCGTTCTCCTTCTCACTCACCATTCCTTTACTGTCTCTAAATTCTTATTTATATTCAGTGTCTTGGCTTCCAGCTTCGAGTGCATTCCACAGGTTCACCAGTTGCTGAGTGCAGACATTTATTGTCATCTCATTGTAGAATGGCCTGTCCGTACCTAATACTGTGGAGCCTTGTTTTGGACACCACAGCCAGGGGAATTATTATCCCTGCTTCCAATCCGTCTCACGCTGTCAGAGCTTTATATATCTCACTGAGATTTCCACCCATTTTCCTAAACCCCATGGAATACAGGCCCAGTCGCCCCAAACTCTGCTCCCACAACCAGCCTGTCATCACAAAGATCGGTCTGGTCATCCTTCACTGCTCTACCTCAATGTCAGGTTTGTCCTTTATTAGGTACTGAGACCAAACCTGCACAGAATACTGCACATGTTTGAGATGGGGTCTCACCAAAGCCCTGTACAGCTGCAGTAAGACACGCTTACTCCTGGATTCAAATCCCCCTGAAATGAAGGTCAGCACGTCATTGATCTTCCCAACTGCTTTTTGCTCCTGCAATATTGCTTTCAGTGACTGGTGTACAGGGAGATCCAGATCCTTTGCAATGTTACAGCTCCCCACTTGGTGGGTCAATGTACACTGGGCAGCGTATGAATGCCATTCCCAGTATTGACTTCTGGATTCAGAACTCATTGCGCTGCAGGGACCTCGGAGGGCCGCGCAGAAGGAAACAACGAAAAGGCGCATACATCGCTTTTCAGATCAACATGTTTCAAACAATCCCTTTTCAAACGAAAAGCAGCCAATCTCTTTTTCCCACCAAAGGTCACACCGCCACCTCTACCCACATTGCTCTCCATCTGCCACGTATTTGCCCATTCACTCCACTTGTCTTAGTCACTTTCAAGCTTTTTTACAAACTCCCCACCCGCTCACAATCCAACATCCTTTCGTTCTGTCAGCAGGCTGGGATATATTGGATTTGATTCCTGCAACCAATTATTTAATGGTTATTGTGAACAGCTGGGACCTGAGCACCGATCTCTGTGATATCCCAGCATCCTTCCTCTGTTTTTTTAAAAATTATATTTATATCGTGAATCTGGGTTTGACTGGCTGGGCCAGTATTTATTGCCTGTCCCTGGTTGCCCCTTGAGAAGGTGCTGGTGTGCTGCCTTGTTGAACCGCTGCAGTCCACTGTGGATTCAGTGACAATAACACCATTAAATGCCAAGGGGCAGTGGTTAGATTGTATTTTATTGGTGATGATCAGGGGCTGGTATTTGTGTGACGTGAATATTACTTGCCACTTGTCAGCCTGGATACTGTCCAGATCTTGTTGTATTTGAACATGGACTGCTTCAGTATCTGAGGAGACACAAATGTTGCTGAATATTGTGCAATCATTAGCGAACATCTCCACTTCTGACCTTACAATAGATCAAGCAGCCCTGAAGATGTATGGGCCTAGGCCACTGCCCGAGGGACTCCTACAGACTTGTCCTGGAGCTGAGTTTACTGGCCTTTATCAGCCATGACCATCTTCCTACGTGTCAGATATGATTCTAACCAGCAGAGTGTTTGCCCCTGATACCCATTGATTCCAGTGTTGCTAAGGTCCCTTGATGCCACACTTGGGCGAAGGCAGCCTTGTTTTAAAGGGCTGTCACTCTCACCCCACCTCTGGAATTCATCTCTTTTGTCCATGTTTGAACCAAGGTAATGAGGTCAGGAGCTGAGAGACCCTGGTGGAGCCCAAAATGGGCGTTTCTTGACTACGTTATTGCTGAGCAAGTGCTGGTTGAAAGCACTGACACCTTCCACCACTTTACTGATGATCGAGCGTAGACTGATGGAGTGGTATTGGCCGGATTCGATTTGTTCTGCTTTTTATGCATAGGAGATACTTGGGGTAATTTTCGACGTAATCGGGGAAAAGTCATTGTTGTAACTGTATTGGAACAGCTCAGCTAGGGCAGTGACAAGGTGTGGAGAACAACTTTTCAGGACTATTGGCAGAATGTTGTCAGGGTATGTACCCTCTGGGGTATCCAGTGTCTCTAACTGAATCTGGATATCGCGTGGAATGAATCGAATTGGTTGATGACTGGTAAACTGAATTGCTGAGGACCACTGGAGGAGGCAGAGATTGATAATCCACTCAGCACATCTGACTGAAGATTATTGCGAATGCATGAACGTTATCTTTTCTACTGAAGTGCTGGGCTCTTCCATCATTAAGGATGGAGATACTTGTGGAATCTCCTCCTCTGATCACTTGTTTAATTGTCCATAACTATTCTCAACTAGATGTGGAAGGATTGCAGATCTTAGATCTGATCGTTGCTTGTGGGATCACTTAGCACTATCTATCACTTACTGCTTGTGCTGTTTGGTGCACAAATAGTCCTGTTTGGTGACTTCACAAGGCTGACACCTCATTTTCAGGTATTCCCAGTGCTGCTCCTGCCCTCATGCACACTCCATTGAATCAAGGTTGATCCTCTGGCTTGATGGTAATTGTTGTGAGGGGGATATGCCAGGCCATGAGGTTGTGCTGGAGTACAATTCTGCTGCTATTAATGTCCCACAACACATTATGGAAACCCAGACTTGAGCTGCTCGATCTGTTCGAAGTCTGTCCTATTTAGCACGGTGACAGTACCACCCAAAAGTGTGGAGGCTATTCTCAATGTGCAGGTGTGACTTTGTCTCCACAAAAACTATGCAGTGGTCACTCTTACCGATACTGTCATGGACAGATACTTCTGCAACTGGCAGATTAGTAAAACTGCGATCAAATATGGCTTTTCCGTCTTGTTGGTTCCTTCACCACCTGCTGCAGACCGAGTCGAGAAGTTATATCCTTTCAGACCCAACCAGCTCGAGTAGTAATGCTGCAGCTGAGCTACTCTTGGTGGTGGACATTGAAATCCCTCACCCAGAGTACATTTTGTGCGTTTGCCACCCTCAGTGCTTCCTCCAAGTGTTGGTCAGCATGGAGGAGTACTGACTCATCAGTTGAGAGAGACTGCTACATGGTAATCAGCAGGAGGTTGCCTTTCCCATGTGTAAACTAATGCCATGAGACTTCATGGGATACAGGTCACTGTTGAGGACTCCCAGAGCAATTCCCTTCCAACTGTATCCCACTGTGCCACCACTTCTGCTGTGTCTATCTTGCCGGTGAGAGAGGGGATATCCGGGGAAGGTGATGGGGAGTCTGGGACATAGTCATATTCACAGAATCATACCTTAAATACAATGTCAGGCTGTTGCTTCACGTGTCTGTTTATTTCTATTCACTGTTTCCTGCCTGCTGTCCCATTCTAGAGGCATGGCCATATATTCGCCCCAATCCACTAAGATTTGATTTTGGAAACCGGGCTTGGAGCTTTACCAAATTTTTTCTGAAAGTCCACATGTTTTACATCCATTGCTTCTCTTTCATTTGTCTCCTAGTCAGTTTCTCAAACATAATTCCCATTTTACAATGCTATGTTAGTGTTGTCTGTGACCATTATTTTCAGCCTCAATAATTGCTCCTAAACCATTTGCTTACTATGTTCGATGTTCCATGTAATATTTCGTTTTCCACACCAGACTTGGTTTTCCTGGTATTGGCAGAAAGCTCTGTGAAGACAGAACTGAAGTAGTGGATTCATAGTTTTGCCATTTCCCTGTTCCCCATTCTCCATTCTCTGGTTTCAAACTAGAAGGAACCCACACTGTTTTGTCATACTTCTCACATTGACATAATTTGACAAGCTATAACAGTTTACTCTTATAACCTTTGTGAACATTATCTTCAGAAAACTATCAATTCCTGTCTTAAGCTGCTCAACTCCACATCATACACGCACAGGAGCATAGTCTCTGTACCAACAGAAATACAGCACGATCTATATTAGTCCCACTTTCCAACACCAGGCACATAGCCTGGAATATTATGACACTTCCAAGTGCTCGTGCAAGTACACTTAACGGTTGAGAGGTTAGCCGTGATAACTCCCCTCTCAGGAAGGACATTCCAGACCTCAACACCCTCTGGGTGAATGAAAAGTAATCTTTAAATCCTCTCTGAACGTCAAGCTCTTCAGTTTAAGATGTGCTCCCTTGTTCTTGACCCTCTGTCTAAAAGGGACAGCTGCTATCTATCCACCCTGTCCATGCTCCTTGTTAACTTATCCTTCTGAATCATATCCCCTGCAGCCTCCTCTGCTCCAAAGTAAACAACCCGAGCTTATTCAGCCTCTCTCCATCGCTGATATGCTCCACCCCAGGGAACATCCTGGTGAATCTCCTCTGCAACCACTCCAGTACAATCACATCATTCCTGAAATGTGGCGCCCAGAACGACATACAGTACTCATTCGTGGACTAAACTAAGCCCTATATAGCACTTATAATCTACTCCCTGATTAATAAATGCTCTACCCAAGGTTCAATTCTTAACTAGTCCATTACCCTGTTCAGTCACATTCAGGGATGTGTGGAGATACACCCTGTGAGCTTCCTGGTGTGCTGCCACCTTCCAAAGTACATCACCTCATATTTATCAGGATCACATTCCATCTGCCATTGATCTGCCCATCTGATCATTCCACTTGTATTTTCCTGTAAAATCAGAACTTCCTCCTCACTGCCAACCACCCTGTCAATATTTGTGACAAACACAAACTTACTTATCACAACTCACACCCCTCCACCCACTCCCCCTCCAGATTCACATCTATACCATTTATGAATGCCACAAACAATAAGGGACACAGCACTGATCCCTGTGTTTCACCAGGGGACTCTGGTCTCCAGTCACACAAACAGCCTTCTCCCACCACCCTCTGCCTCCTGACACTAAGACAATTTTTGTTGTAAATTTTCAAGTTATCCTTGATACTGTGAGATTTTACTTTTTATTCAATTTCCCATGTGGAATTTTGTCAAAGGCCTTGCTGCAAAACTAAATAAGCGACCTCCTCAAACTAATTCAATCAAATTCATTAGATGTGACTTCACTCTGATAAAGTCATGATGATTATCCCTGATCAAACCTTGCGACTCTGATTTGAGTTCGATTTTCTCCTTCTCTATTTTCTCCAGTAGTTTCCCGAACAGTGATCTAATACTCTCTCGTCCATAGTTACCTTGGCAAATCTCTACCACCCTTACTGTGAAGTGGAATCATATTAGGTGTTCTCAAGTCCTCTGGTACCTCCCTATAGTTAGATTCCAATTAAAATTTCCTCCCTTGACTCCAACAGTATCCAGACCTGCGGATTGGTCCAATTTTATACCAGACAAAACCTCAAACCCCTGCTCGTATTTTACATCAATCTCTTCAAGAGCTTTCCAGTCCATCTTCTCGAATTCTTTACCTGCATCCTCCTTCTCCCAAGTAAAACAGCTGTGATGTTTAGATGTGACAACCTATCAATGTTCTCCGGGTTGACGCACTGATTGCCCCCCCTTTTGTTTCTAATGGACACTAACTGTTAGCTGATTATTCTGTTCTCCTTGTCCGTGTAGAATATCATGGGATTCTCTCTCATCTCGCCTGCTTGCACTTCTCCATGTCCCTCTGTTTATCAGTCCCCTCTATGTTTCTAAGTTTCTAAGTTTCACTACAATCACCTCTCATCTTTTGAAACTCGAGATCACAGGCTGAGTTTCCCCATCAGACAATATTGCCATTTTATGGATTAGTCTGGAGAATACCTTTTGCAGTTCCTCTGTAGTCAGTATATTCTATATTAGATTGGGACTCCAAACGGTACACAATACTCTAAGTTTAGTCTCAGTAACACGATATGCAGCTGGTGCACGACATCTTCTACATTGCAATTACATACACATAAATGTAAACCTAATTTTTCGTTTCCTATTTGCATGCGTTCTTCCCAATTCCTTTCACTTTAACTTTTCTTATGATGTTAATGTGAGAGTTCTTTAAAAAAAATCCTCCTGAATATCCAACGATACGTTATCCATTAGCTCCTCGTTGCCTATGTCCACAAGAATCATCTTCAAACCATTCCAAAAAATGTTTGCCACATATGGTTTCCGTTTTTCGATGCATTATCATCCTCCCCTGTTTTCCCATCACCTTCTATATATCCAGTAACACGTTCTTTGTAATTCAGCCAAAGAGACACCCGACCGCGGATTTCAAGTTAACTGATCTGTAGTTCACCACTCTCCATCTTCATCCTTTCTTAAACTATTGGATAATATTAATAACTTTTGCCATATCCAGATTGGCTAAATATCTTTCCGGAGTGTTTTGGAAAATAACATGAATATTTGAGATGCAATCAATACGTCCATTGCTGCTTCCTCTGAAATTCTTGTATGAAGTACATCTGATCTGTCAGATGTACAAATACTCAATCCAGCTTTCTTTTAAAAGATGACCTCAACACTGATAAGAATGATCGTAGACTTTACTTACACAAGTTCCATGGTCACTTGGTATTTCTGGGAGAATTTCTGGATATTCTGCCTTGATGATAGACACAAATAAACTGTTTCTTTCCCCTGTGATTTCTCTGTTCTCTACAATAAATTACCCTGTCCGCATACCTACTGTTCCACATTTGACCTCGTTTTTACTTTTGTTTCATACACTGATCTACGTTTTATTTAGCAGTCTTTATGTTTTTCTTAGCAGTTTTTATGTTTTTTTTAAGCAGTCTTTATGGTTTTCTTTTGTTTGCATGCTGTTTCGTTTTTTGATTTCCTTCTCATTTTCTTGGTCATCCGTTGCGGAGTCCTACATTTCTCCGAATCCACTAGCTTACTACAACACTTGGCATTTTTCTAAACTGCTTCCTTTGACCTAATAGGTAGTTAAAGATGAGGCTGAAAGGGTTAGGTCGGAGAGGAGGGTGGACCAGATTGATGGGAAGGAAGATGAACACATATGAACGTTCAAAAGGGGGGAGTGTGCTGAGTTGGAATATTGGACTGGGATAAGGTGGAGTTAGGGGAAATGGGGAAACTGGTGAAATCTACGTTATTCCCCTGTGGTTGGAGGGACCCAAGGCAGAAAAGGAACCTTTCTTCATCCATGCTTCGGGTAGTTAGGGTTTGGTGATGAAGGAGGCCCAGGACTCTCATATCCTTGCCAGAGCGGAAAGGAGAGTTAAAGTGTTTAGCCACAAGGTGGTGGAGTTGGTCAATGTGGCTGTTCCAGCGATGTTCTCTGAAATGATCCACGTATGTCTCGCCAATGTAGAGAAGACCACACTGAGTTTAAAGGATGCAGTAGATGAGGCGTTCTGTCTCCCTTCATCACCTATCCCTTTCAACACACCTTCATCTACTTATCGCATTCCTAGCTACCTGCCTCCTGCCACACCCCCTTCTCATTTATCTCTCAGCTCCCTTGACCCAGAAGCCTCATTCCTGATAAAGGGTTGTGCCCGAAACGTCAATGCTCCTGCTCCTAGTACGCTGCCCGACTGTGCTTTTCCAGCGCCACTGATCTCCAGCAGCTGCAGTGCCCACTTTCTCCTCACACCTTCAGGGCTTGCATGATTCAGATTTATAACAGTTACTTCAAATAAAACAAACACTATCGTGTACTCAAACAGCATAAAAGGAAACAATGCATTGTCGTCCTTGTTCCCAAAAGGCCCTTTCCAGCAAAGTGTTCAATTAGCTTTTCTGATCAGGTGAATTGGCCATGCTAAGTTGCCCGTAGTGTTAGGTAAGGGGTAGATGTAGGGGTATGGGTGCGTTGCGCTTCGGCGGGGCGGTGTGGACTTGTTGGGCCAAAGGGCCTGTTTCCACACTGTAAGTAAGTAATCTGGTCATCCAACACCAATTTCTAAATAACCTGATCGCTAGCTTCGTGCTCGACAAAATGTTAGTGCCAGCTATCTAACACATGCTCATGGAATCCATTCTTCCCAGCATTAGCTTTCAGTTGTGTTAACACAGTTTATATATAATTATTACTGCAGTAGCCACAAATGTGTATATCCCATTTCCTGTTTTATAACATGCCCAATATTTATATTGAAGTTTTCACTTTGATATATAACTCCCATCAATGTTTGCACCTCCTTGCTGTTTTTACGCTCCATCTTACGAGATTCTGTAGAATCTGAGCGACGTGGGTTTTGGGGAGATTCGCAACATCATTTATGATCTTCTTAAGCATCATTGTGACATTTTCTCCAGATCTCCCGTTATGCTGATGGAGTAGAGAAGGACAATGATTGTTCATAAATGCTCTGTATTTCCCCCAGAGAGCTGAGACTGCTCTAACCTGCGTGGGAACCTTACAGCAGGATGGTAAAGCATTGCTGCTGCTGTACAGGGTCTGAGTGAGATCACATCTGGAGTAGTGTGTTCAGATTTAGTCTCTTCAATGAAGAAAGGATGTTGTTGTATTGGAAGCAGCTCAGAGATGGTCCCCTCAGCTGCATCCTGCGATGAAGGAGCTAGGTTATAACGAAAGGATGATAAGGTTGATCCAATAGCCATTGGAGTTTGCAAAAATGAAAGAAGATCTTATTTCAACATAGATGACAGGAAGGAGTCAACAAGTGAAGAGAATGATACAGATAATGGAGAAATCCATTCCGTTCTCCAGCCTGTTACACAGGATATTCAGACCTTTGACCCTATTACACCAGAATAGGGCGAGGCTGTTCAAACCCTGGAGCCGAATGTATATTTACAGGAGGAGGCCAATCAGCCCCTCAAATCTATAACACTAGCCCCAGAGTAGGCCATGCAGCACCAGTAACCTATTACACAGCAACAGGATCAGCCCATTCAGCCACCTCAAGTCCGTAACATAGGAACTGAAAGCAACCACACAGTGACTGGAGATTTTCATGTGGCGCAATCTACAATAACAGACGGCAGTCTGAGGATCGAGAGATAGCAGGGATGTGGAACAGAGGCCGCGGTGACATCAGCCATGATTGTATTCCATGGCGGAGCAGGTTCGAAGGGTTGGATTCCTGACTGATGCTCCTTGTTCATATTCAGCTTTACGACTGTGTTACACAGTAATGGGGGAGGATTATGTTACAAACAGGAAGCAGGCACTCCGGATAAATCAGTCTAAATCAGTTTGACAGAACGTCACCAGTGGAGTCACACAGTGACCAGTGCTGGGTCCTCAACTATTTACAATATATATCAATGATCAGGAGGATGGAACAGATATAGAGATACTGAGTTTGGTCATGTTGCTGTGATAAGCAAGAGATTAAATTATCAAGAGAGGGTGGAGGGTCTACAAATAGATACAGAATGGTAAAGGCAATGGAGAATAATTTGGCAGCTGCAATATAACATGATATAATCTGTCATTTCACTTACAGGAATAATGGAAGGCAGTATGTTACTGAAATGGAGAGGGATTACAGGGATTAATGATACTGTGTACTGGGGGGTTCATTCATACCCGTTCAGACATGGGAGGTTTTGCTCCATCCCTGATCCTCTGCTCCTTGATGCTCCAAGTGAGCCCATTGCTCTCCGTACACATGGAATGTTTTGAAGTGTTTGGTTGGTGATGGGGTGTGCTATTTTCAAACGTGTATCAAGGGGATGACCTTTATCCAAGATACATTCATTCCTTTCTACATGGAGATCTGAAGACGATGGGAAGGGCTGCCTGCTTGTGAATGAAGAGGCTGCGACTGCAGTGAGGACAGGGGTATTCACCAACATGATGTACTGTGATGGGCACACTGCAAGATTAATAAAGAGAGTGCTCCTTCAGTTCCTCTACCTCTCCACATTGACACGGCTACTCCACAGATGCCATGTACACCATCGGGAATCCCATTATACTGGATACACCTGACAGCTCCCTGTTGAAGGAGAAACAATGTATTTACCTCATCCACCATATATATCCTCCATCACTGAATGGTTACATTGATGGCAACATACTGGCAGATAATGGATATGTCACCCAGTCGTGTTTGAAAAGTTCCAGAACATAGAAGCAGAATGAAACTGTGACCCGAACAGCCACTGGCAGCACCATCCTCTCCCTGGTGTGATAAAGGAGGTGACACCGCTCTGTGACCAGCTCCTTGTTCAGTCAGGGCCCCTCACACTCTACTCCAGGGTTAAGTGGATCTTGGGAAGCTGTTCCTGGAAAATCCGGGGTGGACACAGCAGATCCCTTTCGCCACACACACTCACTGCGTCGTTTCAAAGCTTGCCCTCTCTGCAACCTCTGCTCCATTTGTTGTTCATGTTGCAGACCCAGATGTTGTAACTACAGTCCCCATGCTCCATCCAAAGTTGGGTCACCAAATCCTCAGGTCTCTCTGAATGTCTGAGGCAGCTCACAGCACAACCTCCAGCAAACCATCCCCAGCTGCTGCACTAACATTTCAATAACAGGATTCAGTTAGAAACCCCTCGTCTATAAGTGTTGTGGACCAGACCAGATTCCCGCAAAATATTTTAAGAAGGCCGCTTAGACTCAACCCTTTCCTTATTCTGAATATAGATGGGAAGTGAGCGTTCCAGATATGTTGTGACTGGTCAAACTACTCGACATTAAGCAAAATGTAATCTATTCAAATGCTTTAGTTAAAATACAATCAAAGAAAAGAAAAATTTGGGATGGCTTATATGTTGGAACACTTACACAAAGAGTAGATACCGTACCTTATTGGTATACACTGCTTGGCACAAAGATATATTCAAATACAGATTCTTATGCAATTTTCCTATCCAGGAGAAATCAACATGAACAGAGATCTGAGAGAGAAAGGCTTCTAGGGATCATGTATTGAAACTTCCAACCATTCTGGGACCCGAACAGCTTCTGAATGCTGCAGCTAAAAACAAAACGAGGAAACCTGTTCTGAGAGAGCTGGCCACTGCCCTTCCATTGTTACAACCCTTTTAATAAAACCTAAAGGCTTTCTCAGTTGTTTAGTTGAACTGTGTTCAGACAGCAGTTCTTCACTTCTGCCTTAAAAACCTCTCTTCAAAAACAAACTAAGAGAAAATAACGTTTTTACAGTGATAGTATACTCACAACACCACATTTAATAAAATGATTCATCAATATAAAAAGATGGATTAATTTTAGACCTCCTAATCTTCCTCTATTAGTAGACTGGAATGAATATATATTACATTGACTGTGAGCATACAAATGTTCACAACTCGATTCGATTTCAGTCATTTCATTCGTGCCACAGAATGCTTTTTGTCTTTCTTCATCCAAGTCTCCACAAAGTGTCAAAACTTACTTTTTCTCGCCCTGTAAACTTTATAATCTAAAATTGAATGGCAGCAAGAATAAGCTCAGTCAAAACAGACTGGAATTTTTCTCCCGAAACTTCTCCAAAAATTTTAATGTGTCACGATCAGTGATAAAGATTTGTCTCAGGTATTTTATTCGCAATGTAAATGCTGAAATGTTGTAAAGCCAACACCAAGCTCAAGGCCCCCTTCGCCATTGTGGAATAAATCTGTTGATGTTTTCACTGGACACTACAACCACACGTTACATAATGCAGCACTTCTCATCTCTCCAATACATCCTCTGAATGACACAGCTCCTCATGTCTCAGCATAAAATAATTACATGCTTCTGTACCTCTTAATGCTCTAACCTCTTTACCTGCTACTCCTGGCCTATGCCAGTAAACCTTACTCTCACAAGGAAATGTTTTAAGAAGATCTCACACATTCTTCTCAATCCCTCACAGAAACCAAACTTTGATTTCTGAACCCAATCATCATCATCAGCCATTTCAGTTTCTAAGCTTGCCATTGCAACTCTCTGCTCTTCCACACGAGTTCTCACGACTGCAGGTCTCTCTCAGAGTGCCATAGGTTTGTTCTGTTTTTAATACCGTTCCCCACCTTTCAAAATTACTTTGTTTGCTTCTTTCAAACACAATGCTATTTTAGATCCCTGAAACACTGTCTGTCGGTTTTTAGCACAAGCTCCTATGCACTTTAGATGGCTTTGTTCACCTCCTCCGATAGGGATGCAAATACCTATCAGCTTTGTTTGGATAAACTAAATCCACATGTTCTCTGGCCACTGCACTTGTTTAGCCACTTTCTGAAATGAAATTAAAAAGGCTCCCCCATCATTCTCATCAAATTTAGATAATGCCTGGATGTATTTAAACAGATCCTGATCAGGCCTTTGTCTACCATAGGGTTGCTCTACCTCACTATCCTTTAATGAAAATCCATGCAAAATGAAGAGGAATTTAGAATAACTTAACTATTGGAAACCTTAACCAAATAATGGATACAGTACGTTCTACAACTGAACTGTTCAATCTATTAACATCAAATAAACACACCCCTTGGCAAAAAGGAACATTCAGACATGCATTCTTGCATACAGTTCTCCAATCCAGGAGGAAACACCATCAAGTGAGGCTTTAGAGAGAGTAGCAGCTAGGGATAATTTACTAAAACTTCCAACCCCTCTGGGACCCCAAGCATCCGGTAATTGTTACAGCTACAAGAAAAAAAACAAACTAGAAAGCCTGGTCTGTGTGACCTGGCCATTGTTGCTACTATATATTAAAAACCCTAAAGTCCCGTATGTTATTTACTTGAGCCGTTTTCAGTCGGCAGTTTGGCCTTTAAGATCTCTTACTAAAAAAATGAGAAACTAACGTTTTATTTAAAAAGTAGCAGCATTGCCACACAATTTAGATGCCTGGTCCTTTACTCAATGAGCTTCCTCGTGTTACTGAACGAAAGGTCCCCTGAATGGGGCAAGCACAGGTACAGACCAAGTTACAAAGATGTGTCTTATAACTTCTGAAACACGCCTGTCTATGAACCATCACACGGGACTTACCGGGAAGGGAACAACAGCTTGAAAAAACACCATTTCAGTATTTTTGAGCTACACAATGCCAGCACTCGATACACGAGGGAGACAAAACACAAGGCCAGGGAAAGATACAGAGGGACAGAGAGATTCACATTAAAGACAGAAACAGACAGTTAATAAACTGAAAAGATGTTGTGGAAATATGTGGAAAAAGGCAGGGCAGTGGGACTAACTGAGGAAGTGAGATATTACTGAGTAAAATTACAAGAATGAGAACATTGAATAAAGGCATTGTCAGATCAGCAGAAATGGTTTGTTACATCAAATTCTGAATCTGCTTCACCGAACACCGCAAACAACATAAACTGGGACAAGGTGACAGCCCAGCATGGAGAGTTGCTGTGCACACCATGCTAGTGTGTTGCTCAGTAAACGACACTATCTGCCCAGCATGAGAGTATTGCAAACTTTGCTATCATATGCTAACTATCGTCGCATCAGATTACTGCCTGCAATGGGAAGTGTGTGTGTGTGTGTATGGTTGAATGCGAAACTCATTGTTTGAGAAGGAACGCACATGGACGAAATTATTTTAAATAAGAACAACTGGCAGGCTTTTTATTAATCAACAGAGAGAACGAGAGAAGTTTCATGGACAGATGAATATAAAGTGTTTGAGAATGTTAATGTAAAGTTATTGCCAGACACAACAGCAAATATACATCCGCGTGCACATACACCACTAGACCTACCGAGCATGGTCTGGGCTCACTACCGAGTCCAGTGCAGTATTTGAGGTCTGAAGAAATGTCCAGCAATACAGGACAAGCATCAATAACCTTCCCCGCTCTGTCAGGATAAGGGTCACCGTATTCTGTCTGCTCCCTCACAATCACTATATCTCTGTGATTGCAACTACTCCTGAACAAGGCTCTTGGTCCCCCACTCTCACTACTGCATGCAACACCTTCTCTCTCTCTCCCTCTTCTTTGCAATACCTCCCACACAGTCATAGAATATTCTGGTGAATGAAGATTATAAAATGTTCCAGATAATGTTCCAAATATTTCCCAGTTTCAGGAAAATGTTAGTGTCCCAGTGTGTAACACATAAGAGTCACTTGACTCACCTTAATGATATTAAACCAAAAACAACTTCTAAACACGTCTTGTTACAAATACAATTTCGAGCAGAGAACATTTTTACCCTCAGGCGTTATCTTGACCGTTATCTGAACTGTACCACTTTCCTTATTATGAATGTTTCTCTTACCCTTTGTCTGTGACTGTTTCTGACTGTAACAGTTACACAGTCTCCCACTCAGTTGGCTGGATGGCCGGTTTGTGATGTCGAGGCAGGGCAACAGCGCAGGTTCAGTTCCTCACATTGACAGAAAATACTCTCTCAGCCTCACCCCATCACCCGAGATGTGGTGATCCTCAGGATAAACCACCATGAGTGGGCTCTCTAATGAGAGTTCTTTCGGACTGTATTCTATCAATGTTAGCATATTAATTAAAAAAAACTTATTTAAAAAGAGATTTTTAATATTATAATAAACCAATAACAACAAAACTCAAATATCTGAAAAAAATTACATCCAATTGCATGTACATACAAAACAAGTTAAAACACTACACAGGCAGAAGAAAAAACAAAACTAAACAATAAATAATGAATAAATAACACAGCTCAGCATAACAAAAGGACAGCTCTCGTTCATCAAGAGCATTAACTGATACACATTTTTATGTTCAAAGTTCTTCCTCTCTGGGGGAGGGGGAGTTCAGACATCCAACACAACAGAATATTTTTCTTAGCACAGAAAGTGCGGATTGTAAGGATATATGTTTTTCCCATATTCATCTGTGGAAAGTACCTTGGGCAGGCCCAGGAAAACAGAAACCAAGTCCATCTCCAATTCAGTCCCCATTACCCACTCTATCACATCTGACACAGTGCTCCAATATAGATGAAGTCTGCTGCAGAACCACAAGCAATGAGTAAGAGTGCCTGTAGTCATTCTGCATTTCGGACATGCTGAAGATAATCCCACTTTGAATATTGAGAGACAATTTGGGGTCAGATAGACCCTACGAAGAATTTTCAACTGCATGGAATGGGTCCGATCACAGAGCAAAATCCTTTGCACATTTTCACAAATATCCTCCCATGTCTCAGAAGTGTTCTGAACCCCCAACTCTCTAGCAGACAACACAAAGTTGCACAGTCTCGTCTGAGGGGACACTCTCCAACGAATGATAAAGGGTACTGACAGAGAGTGTATTCGAAGAAATAAGCGCCCTCTTCCCTTTATCGGATCTGTATGAGTGTGGTAAAGTGTGTTTTTTTTCAATCGAATCTCTGATCTGGAAAAAATACAGAAGACGTCTCTCCTAGGTAGTCCATACGTACGAGTTATTTGATCAAATGCCATCATTGTTTCTCCATCAAATAACACGTGGTGGCTCAGTGGTGAGCATTGCTGCCTCAAAGCACCAGGGTCTCGGCTTTGGTTCCGGCCTTGGGTGACTGGCTGTGTGGAGTTAACATATTCTCGCCGTGTCTGTGTGTGTTTCCTTCCACAGTACAAAAATGCACGTGTTAGATGAATTGGTCATTGATAAATCACCCATAGTGTTTAGGGATGTGTAGGTTTGGGCATTTGTCAGGGTAAATATAGGATGGTAGGGGATTGGGTCTGGGTGGGTTTCTCTTTAAAAGGTCGAAGTGGTCTTGCTGGGCCCAAGGGCTTGAATCCACACTGTAGGGATTCTACTAATTCTAAATCACTCAAGCAAGTTACAGCTCTTGCTGCCACAGTTTAAACCTGGAATCCATTATCCCCGGATGACAGCCCAGTGTACCAATTACAGAAGTAAGAAACATGATTTTGGTTGTATTGCCCTCAATCGGACGCATTGTCACTCATGCTTTAACAGTATTGATAATTATTGGGTTATGACAATACTCCATAAATGTTATTATTTTGCCTAAGAACAACCATGGGCCGCACAGTGGCACAGTGGTTAGCACTGCTGCCTCACAGCACCAGACCCGAGTTCAATTCCCGCCTCAGTCGATTGACTGTGTGGAGTTTGCACATTCTCCCCGTGTCTGCATGAGTCTTCTCCGGGTGCTCCGGTTTCCTCCCAAAGTCCAAAAGATATGCAGGTCAGGTGAATTGGCCATGCTAAATTGCCCATAGTGTTAGGTAAAGGGGTGAATGTAGAGGAATGGGCCTGCGTGGGTGGCGGGTCGGTGTGGGCTTGTTGGGCTGAAGGGCCTGTTTCCACACTGTAATAATCTAGCAATAAGAGTTCACTTTGTCTGAGAGGGTTCAATATCTAACCGTATTGACGCCGTGCACTAATGTATGATAAAAAGAGCTTAATTGATAGAATTTAATCTGGGAGATCTAATCCCCACAATCTGGGGTAGTTACAATTTGGGTAGGTTGATAAAGAGTTGCTTATGGTGCCAAATAAAAGAGTTAAACCAGCCATTATGTCTCCTAAATATCTGTCTGGGAAACACCAAAGGAAGCATTCACATGGGGTATAGTAAATGAGGAGGGACATTCATTTTAATAAGAGCTATTCGACCTCGCCAGGATATTGGAAGTGCCTCCCGTCTTTGAAGGTCTTGTTTAATTTTGTTAAACACATGGACATAGTTCACGTTAAATACATTATCAAAGACAGATGTAATGAATATACCGAAATAGAGACCCCCACCCCCACCATGATCATTTAAAAGGAAACCAGGATTTGCCCTCATCAGGTATTTCCCTAAGGCCTCCCATAGGCATGGCCTCCAACGTTGTAAAATTAATCTTAAAGCCCGAAAAGGGGACAAGCGAATTAATGCATTACATCACGGCTGAAATTGTGGGATTTGACAAAAATGTAAGACCCTCACCTGTATCCAACATAATATTATGTGGCATCTATATCACTTCTGGATCAGGTGTGTTGGGGTAACATTCCCTATTGTGCAGGATGCCACCGAATTTAAGATTGTTGCAGTGATGGGGAAGAGATCAACCCTCGTGTCGTATTTCTGCGGGTTAAAGAATAAAATAAAATCCCTACTTGTGAGGTAGATCTGCCTCCAGACATCTAGTTCTGCACACACATCCACTAATTGCTTACACTATAACGGGGATATTGGGGGCCGTTTGAACATTCTGCCCATCATGAGGTCCATAACACAGTTGAAATCTCCTTCTACAATAATGTGCCACGTTGCAAGATAACTTAATTCGGCAAATGCAATTACCAGGATTTTAAGAGGGTGCGCTGGGGGCGGGGGGGGGGGGGGGGTGGACGGGGGGTGGGGGGTATGGGGGTGTGGGGGGTGTGGGGGGGCAATAAACATTCCAAATACTGTATTATTTCCCATAGTTCAAGGCTTTAGGGATTATAATCCTCCTGTGAGTGTCGAAAACAATCTAATAATTTAAATGGAAGATTCTTCCTGTCCAGTATGGCTTCTCCCCTGGTCCTAGTATTAAAAGATGAGAAATAAACCCGATCAAACCCGCCCTGCTGTAACGTCAAAGTTCCTTGTCATCAAGCTGCATCTCCTGCAATAGGACAACATTCACCCTCTCCTTTTTAAGACTAGAAACTATATTTTTCCTCTTGACTGGCAGATGGCTCCCCTTAATGTTCCAGGTATGCCATTTAAGCACATCATTCTCTATAACACACTGTAGCAACATTTCAACTCTCGAGTTTCACATCGACTTACACATGGCTGATCATTAATGAAAAAAGACTCATAGAGACTAAAAACTGTACAAACTAAAACTACTACACATAACCAGCTCTGAAAACTTTCCTAAGCTAAACACATAAAAAACCAAAGAACGAATGAAACACCAAATTGCCAATGACACTCGATAGGGTAATTTACTGCCACACCACCCCTGCCCACCGGGAACGTTTTCATAGCACAAAACTTTATCTTCTGCCCATTACCAATATGGCATCCAGGGCAATTAACAACAAAATTCCAGCTTGAACTGCTGGTGGGCACTGATCAAATAAAGAGAAAATGAGTAATAATACTAATGAAGAATTTAGAAGTGACTACTCTACCCATCCCCGACTATAATTAAACACTGGTTACTACCAGAAAAATCCAAGAAAATTTCTTTAAGAGAGAAACATGATTGTCTAAACATCCAGCTTTCTTTAAAATATCCACAAAGTTTTCACTTACTCTGGAGAGTCAGACGAGTTCACGGATCCATTCAGAGCAATACGCAGCACCGCTGGGAACCATAAGGAATGCTGAATCCCGAGTTCCCTTACTCTTCTCTTGATATAATCAAAAGATTTTCTTTCTTGAATCAACGCTGCTGAAATGTCCTGAAAGATCATAATCCTGGAGCTCTCGTAAATTAAAGCCATCGGATCATTGGCCTGTGTTCTGGAAGTTTCCATCAGTCTTTGTTTGTCCCCATAACTATGTAATCGCTCAAGGACAGGGCGAGGGCGCTGGTCTCAGGCTGACCTCCGCACCATAACCCAATGAACTGTCTCACTCTTTACCCGTCCCTCTTCAGCTTCAAAGTGAAGGAATCGCTGCAGCCAGTTTTCGAAAAGCCTCACTGGCTGACCACCTGCCGTCTGGTCCAGCAGACCGACGATGTGAACATTTTTCATCCTGCCCCTGTTCTCAACGTCGTGTTCGTTAAGGTGCAGACCTGTTTTTCAAGGGCGAGCATCCGCTCCTTGAAGAAATCAGTTGTAGTCTCTGCCACTGCAGTTCGGCGCTCAAACTCATCCATTCTGTTTCCAAGGCTTTCAAGTCATGTTTTTGGAGCACGGCTGAGAATGGCTCTAGCATACTGCTGAACTTTTCTTTAATCATGTCTTCAGTCATTTCACATAACTTGGTGAACTCAGTAACCAAGGTCTCGTGAGTAACTGGGTCTATCGAACGAGCAGAGTGGGTTGCAGCTACAGCCTCAGGCCATGCTCGATGCTTCTGACGGGTGCACCGTGTGTTGGGACTTACTCGATCCTTTCCCGTGTTTTGTCATTTCCACTTGACAAAACTGGATTAGTAAAGATTCTGTAGTTCTTTTATTGTTGAATTTTAAGTAAATGGCTGGGATGGAGTGGGTTAAAGTACCACTTTGCCCGTTCTGTAATGTAAAGCCCAGCAAAGCTGGATTGTGGCCATCTTGGATTCCCCCTTAGAATTTTATCAACATTTTAATTTCGTTTTGCATTTTATTAATAAATTTTCTGGAGCCGTGTAATTTGGTACCTTTGTCTACATTTCCCCCCACACCGCACGTTCCTGCTAATCCCCGATAATCCTCGACTCCACGGTTACTTATGAAACTTCTGTCCGTGCCTCAAAAATATTCAATATCTCTGCCTCCATTGGTCTGCGTGGAAGAGAGTTCGAAAGACCTACAATGCTGAAAGAACAAAACATAAACCTCAAGACCAGAGTTTGAGATTCGTTTTTCTTTGCCTCCTTATCTGAGAAAGGATATAATTACATTGGAAACAGTTTGGAGATGTTTCACTTCATGGATTCCAGGGATGAGGGCCTTATTATGAAGGCTTTAACAAGTTACTCTTGGAATGAGAGGTGATCTTATTGAAACATACAAGACCTAGAGGAGAGTGGATCAGATATATACCCACTGTGTATAGTCGAAATTTCTTGTCATTTTTGTAGAATCTCTACAGTGTAGAAGCAGGATATCCCATCCATCAAGTCCACACTGACCCTCTGAACAGCATCCCCCCGGACCTTCCCCCCCCTCCCTTCCCGATCCATGTAACTGTGCATTTTCCATCACTAACCTACCTAACCTACACATCCCTGGGCACTATGGACAATTTAGCATGGCCAATCCACGTTAAGCTGCGTATCTTTGGATTGTGGGAGTAAATTGGAGTATCGTGAGGAAACCCACACAGATACCTGCATAGAGAATACTCAAATTCCATGCAGAGCATAGCCCAAGGTTGGTAGTTAACCCAGATTCTTGGTGACGAGAGGTAGCAGTGCGAACCACAGATCCACCATGCGCATCCATTAGTTCTGTTAGTTACTTGTGGCTGACTAAAGAAATCTGCCTGACCTGTTCCGATCACTGAACCTGATCCAGTCTGAGACCTTTATCATTGGCCATATCACGAACTTGGTTACATTTAAAATTTGTTGTGAGCAGTGGACAAGTGGGACTAGAGAAGGAAACAGTGACACCCTCCAACCTCAGTCAGAATAGAAATTAGGAAAATTCATTCAAGTGGGACTTCTCTTTGTGATAAATGACTCTTTATTTTATATTGAGGCTGGTTTCGTCTGGTTGTCCATTGACGGTGAATCAGGGATAATAGTACATGGAGATAAAAGTGTAGCTGGGACCACAATGAGATGAGCCACGACCTTATTTACTGGTGGAAAAAAAGCAAATTACTGTGGATTCTGGAATCTGAAACCAAAAGAGAAAATGCTGGAAAATCTGAGCAGGTCTGGAAGCATCTGTAAGGAGAAAAAAGAGCTGACTTTTCTAGTCTAACTGACCCTTTGTCAAACCTAAAAAAAAGGGAGTCATAAAGAGGTATTTAGATGAGGAAAAATGCCTCGATATTTCTCCCCTTTATTCTTTAGCTCTGACAAAGGGTCAGTTAGACTCGAAACGTCAGCTGTTTTCTCTCCTTACGGATGCTGCCAGACCTGCTGAGATTTTCCAACATTTCCTCTTTGATTTACTGGTGGAGTAGTTTCAAAGGGTCGAATGGCCAATTTGTGTGCCTCAGCCCTGTGTTCTGATGTTCCATTCAGCCCCTCAGACCTGCTATATAGGGACAGATCGAGGTCACTTGGATGGTTAGGTGTAGTTTTGGAAAGGTATTTGGAAAATGCAGGCTGGGTCGGGAAGTGACCCCACTCCCAATCCCTGTTTCCAGATGTGCGTCATGTTACAGACCCAGACACGGTGGGATACAGCCCACATACCCCACCCGGGGTTAACCCAAGCAAATCCTCTGCTCTCCCTGAATGCAACATTGCACAACGCAACTTCCAGGAAAACAATCAGTTACTTTCCAAGAGCATAACATGTGAAATGAATAAATAGAATAGGCTATTCAGCCCCTCAGATTTGCCCTGTCATTTTATACGAACATGGCTGATCTACTCCAGGGCTCAACTCCACTTTCTTGCCGACTCCGTGTATCCCTCTATACCTCTCTGGGTTAAGGAGTTCTGGACATTTACTACCTTCCGAGAGAAGACATCACTCTGCGTCTCAGATTGAAATCCATGTTCCATATTCGGTATCTATATTCTCGAGTTTGAGACTCCACCCAGGAGTGGTAACAACTTGCCAATACCTACCTTCTCAAGCCCCTTCTGTGTCTTGTATTTTTCAGTGGTATCACTCCTCATTCATTTAAACCCCAATGAATAATAGCCTCACCATTTTAAAGATTCTCAACAACTCAACCCTTTCAGCCCAGGAAACTGCCTAATGAACTTGCTGCACCAACATGCTGACTTTATGTTTCATACATAGAAACACTCCTTTTCAGGAAGTCCCCTCCATTAAATAACAGCCTGCCTTTTGATTCTCAGAGTCATCCACGACCTCGAATGTGTATTTCACTTAGCTCCCGCCGTCAGGCTATCAATACAGAATGTAAATAACTGATTCTGGATTAGTGGTGCTGGAAGAGCACAGCAGTTCAGGCAGCATCCAAGGAGCAGCGAAATCGACCTTTCGGGCAAAAGTCCTTCATGAAGGGCTTTTGCCCGAAACGTCGATTTCGCTTCTCCTCGGATGCTGCCTGAACTGCTGTGCTCTTCCAGCATCACTTATCCAGAATCTGGTTTCCAGCATCTGCAGTCATTGATTTTACCTTGTAAATAACTAATGCCATTCGACTGATATTTGTGATACTCCAGCAGATAGACCTTGATCATGAAGATCCATTAATCCTGACTCTCTGATTTCTATGTGTTAACCAATCATCATCCCATGTTACCACATTAGCCGTCATCCTACGAACTTCAGTCTTGTGTAAGAACTTTTATTCTGTACTACTTTGTGGAAGCTCTGGAAAGCCTGGTTTCTACCAAATCCACTTTATCAAGTCCGCTTGTTACATTCTCTGGCATCTCCAGAAGTTCTTTGCATGATTTTACAGGGCAAAGTATAATTTCCCTTTCACAAAACTACACTGACCCTGCGTGAAGCTTTACTAAACGTCTATGCTGGCCAGATTTTCCAAATTAAGCTCATTCTATCTGCTTTCAATTGGCCCATATGCCTCTAACTGTTTCCCATTCATATGTTTGTCCAAATGATTTTTAAATGTTGCAGCTGTCCATGCATCTACCACACTTCCTCTGGCAGCTCATTCCATACACACACCACCCACTGTGTAAAACTGTTGCTCCTTCGTTCCTTTTAAATCTTCCGTCTTTCACCTTAAGCTATGCCTTGTATGTTTGAACTCCCCCATCCCGTCGAAAAGACCGTGGCTATTCACCCTATCCATGCCTCTCATGACTTTATAAACTTCTACAATGTCACCCCTCAACCTTCTACACTCCAGTACTAACTTCAAGAACAAACATTTAAAGATAAGCACTGGAGTTTTCATGTGTTTGACTTCTTATTGATATGAGTAAACGTTCATTGCTGTTATAGAATTTTGTAATATGGAGAAAAACAAATAACAATATTAAGTTTAGGCTGAGTATTGTTTTACTGCCATCTTTGATATCGTGTCAAATTAAAAGGGGTGATGATCTCGACAGTGAAAACGTAATTACGGCCAGATCTATATAATGTCACATAGTCAACATTCTCCCTCCTGGCCTCCCTTGTGTGATTGTGTCTTATTTATCTTGCACTCAGTAGAGAGAATCCCTTTCCCCAGCCACGTCTTAATTTAAACCCGTTCGTTATCGTCTTCTTGTTCACCACTGTTAAAAGCCAGCTTATCTTTGCCACACCCTCTTTTCCCTGTCACCCATCCCCCATCTCTGGCAAGCGATTAAAAATCCCAGTTTCCAATCCTTTTCAGTTCTGAAGAAGTGTCACACTGGTCTTGAAACGCTAACTCTGTTTCTGTCTCTGCAGATGCAGACAGACCTGCTGAGTTTCTCCAGAAATGAATAGTTACAGAACAAATTTTCAATTAAACAAATAACTATGGATACTGCAAATAAAAGTACAAAAATTGCTGGAGAAACTGAGAGCTTTGTAGAGGGTCACTGGACCTGAAAGTTTCACTCTGCATTCACTTCAGAAGATGCTGCAACATCGTCTGCAGTTTCTTCAGCAATTTCTGTTTTTGAACAATTTCCAAAGAAGTATGTCAAAGATGCTCAAACATCCCATCCAACCTGGAGCGCTGTACACTGGGGACTGAACGATAATGCATGGTGCACAAGTTCCTTGATTCTGAAACTGCATAGGAATGGCATCATTGACACTACGGACATCTTAATCATGGTCAGGGAGAAAAACAGAGGGAGGCATATTCACTTCGAACACAGAAGATGGCATCGCGGATGAAACGTTGTTGAGTGGATGAAACACCTCACCTTCCTCATGATGCCCACAGAATCACAGATGCCAGTTTTCAATCAATTCGATTCGCAGCACGTGACATGAAGAAACAGCTGAACACAGTAGATGCGACAAAGGCAATGGACCCTGACACCATTCCTGCAATAGGACTGAAGACTTGTGCTGCACAACAAGCCGTGTCTCTGGGGAAGCTGTATCATTCCAGCTCCAACTCTGACATCTCCCTGGCAATCTGGAACATTACTCAACTATGTCCAATCTCCTAAGAGGGGAATAACTACAATCTGACCATTTACATCTCCTTTAGTCCCATCACGAAAGTCAAATTAGTGGGAATTCTTTTTGACAAAGGATTCAAGTAGCACAAAACTAACCAGGCCAGTGTGGTTTCAGATAGTCCCCGTGTGCAGATGGTGCTGTTGTGGTAATGTAAATACATTACTAATCAAGACCAGGCTAATGGTCTGGCAGCTCGTGGAAGTTAAAAGTAATTAATAAAATTAATTAAAATCAGGTGTTAGTAATAGTGATCTTGTGTCCAATGTTGATTGTAAACATTGATCTTCTTCACCAATATACTTTCAGGAAGTGAATCTCCCTTGCTTTCCTGGTGTGGCTTAAAAGTAACTCCAGCCACACAGACATGTGATCACTTTTTCAATGGTCTCTAAATCTGCTCAGCAAGACATACTATTGTATCAAACTGCTCCAAGGTCTGAAAGGATATAACCGGGCAGAATACCCGGCCCCAGCCTCAATATCGGAAAAAGGAATGGGAAAAACAGTCCTGTTGACCCTGCAGAGGCCTCCTTCCTAACATCTGAGAGCTTGTGACAACATTTACAGAGCTTTCCCACAGACTGCACAGAAACATTGGGAAAGGAGGAGGTCATTCAACATATTGAGCTTTTCCCATGCTAATACATGACCAAAGGTCTCCTCAATGCAGTTTTCCCCAGACACTGTTCATTTCACTGAATATGTTTAAACATTGTGAAATATAAAATTGGAACTGCTGCAATCCCTTCGGTCCATCAATTTTGTGGCACCATTCAATATACAGGCAGTTCTCCGATAACACGCATTTATTTAATATGAAATGGCTGTGGCCCCTTGTTTTAGACATGCTAGCCCGGAGAACAATCATCCCTGCTTCCAATCTGTCTCGCCCTGTCAGAGTTTTATATCTCACTGAGATCTCCACTCATTTTGCTAAAACCCATGGAATAGAGGCACAGTTGCCCCAAACCCTGCTCCTGCAACAAGCCCTTCATCGCAGAGATCAGTCTGGTCGTGCTTCACTGCACTCCCTCAATGTCAGGTTTGTCCTTTATTAGGTAAGGAGACCAAAACTGCACACAATATTGCACAATGTTCAAGGTGAGGTCTCACCAAGGCCATGTACAGCTGCAGTAAATGACCCTTACTCCTTCATCCAAATCTCCCTGAAATGTATGTCAATACACAATTTATTTTCCTAACTGCTTACTGCTCCTGCAACATTGCTTTCATTGACTGGTCCACAGAGAGATCAAGATTATTTTCAATGTTACAGCTCCCCACTTGCTGGGTCTATATGCACTGGTCAGCTTGCCAAAGCCATTCCCAGTATTGACTTCCATGTTCAGAACTCACTGTCCTACATGGACTCAGAGGGCTGCACAGAAATAAATAACAATGCAGCTTAATTTCCTTTATAGAGCAACATTTGTTCAACCAATCTCTTTTCAAATGATAGGCTGCCATTCTATTCTTCCCATCAATGTACACAACATCACACCTCTCCCAATGATCTCCATCTGTCAGGTATTTGCCCAGTCGCTCCACTGTCACAATCACCTTCGAGCTTTTTTTTACATCCTCCTTACCCACTCACAAGCTGACATCGTTTAGTGCTGTCGGTGGACTTCGGAATATTGCATTTGAGCCCCTCAACCAGAGATATGATGTGTACTGGGAATAGCTGGATTCCAAATCCTGATCCTTGTTATATCATCCAAGCCTTCCGTTCAAAAATCATGGTTTTATTATTTATCAGTGTTTCTTGCCAGTTGTCCCATTCTAAAACCATGACCGTATATTAACCCCAGTCCCACAGGATTCGAATTTGCACGAAAGGCTTGGGGCTTATCAAAAATCTTTCTGAGATTTCAGTCGTATTGCATTGATACCTTCTCCATAATTTTGCAGAAAGCCACTTTCTCAAATATGATGCCCATTTCATAAATCTCTGTTCACTTTGTCTATACCCATTACGTTCAATCCAATACTTTCTCTAAAACTGTTCGTTGCTAATTTCATTCTATTCCCTTTTTCTCACCAGACTAAAGTTCCATAGTATTGCTAGGAAGTTTCTTTTTGATTTGCTTTCTTCTGTGAAGACATAACTGAAATATTTTTTTCATTGTTCTGCTATTTCACTGTCCTCAATTATGCGGTAACAGACTGTAAGAAAGCTGCACCTTTTTCTTTTCATTTTGCCAATGATATATTTTCAGAAGATATTAGAAGTTCACTTATAAAAGTTTTGATAAGATATTATTCAGAAATCCATCAATTCCTGTCTTAAACTCGGCAATGATTGACCTTCCACAACCATACAATCACAGAAGCACAGACTCTGTACCATCAGAAATACAGCACGGTCTATATTAGCCCTACTTTCCGACACAAGGCCGTGAATTTTATGGCATTTCAAGTGCACAACCGTGTACTTTCTAATGGTTGTGAGGTTATCATAACAACTCCCGTCTCAAGAAGCGCATTCCAGACCCCGACAACTCTGTGTGAAAAAACACTCCTCAAATCCGCACGAAACTTCAAACATTTCACTTTAAAATTGTGGGCCTTTGACTAAAAGGAACAGCTGCTGTTTATCCACCCTGTCCATGGCCCTCGTAATCTTATCCTTCTGAAGCACGGCCCCCTCAGCCTTCTTTCCTCCAAACTAAACAACCCGAGCTTATCCAGCCTCTCTCCATGGCTGATAAGCCCCATCCCAAGGAACATCCTGTTGAGTCCTCTCCGTACCCCCTCGAGTTCAATCACATCCATCCTGTAATGTGGTTCCCTGAAATACACACAGTATTCCATCTTGGTCAAAAAAACATTTGGCATTGCTCTGATAATCTATGCTTTGATGTATAAACGCTGTGTTAACTGTCCCCTATGCTTTCCCAAATTGTGTATTAACCTGTCCATCACATTCAGGGATGTGTGGAGAAGCACCCTCTGACCTGCCTAGTGTGCTCCCATTCATTGAGTCCTCCCCCGTCTGGTTCCTTCTTCCAAAGTATATCACCTCACATTTATCAGGGTTACATTCCATCTGCCATTGATCCACCCATCTGACCATTCCATCTGTATCTTCCTGAAACATAAGACTTTCGTTCTCACTGCCAACCACCCGGACAATCATTAGATGAAATACAAACTTACTTATCACCCCGCCCCACACCTCATCCATATTCACAGCTGCATTATTTATGATTACCACAAGTAATAAGGTTAAAGATCGCACAACATTGGCTCATAGTCGAACATGTTTATTCAGAGGCACGAGCATTCAAAGCGATGTTTCTTCAGCAGATGTTTGTGCACTTTGATGAAGAAGCAGCGCTTCGAATGCTCGTGCATCTGAATAAACCTGTTAGACTGGAAGCTGGTGTTATGCGATGTTTGGCATTGTCTACTCCATACCAACACCAACACCTCGAATAACAAATATTAAGGGGCACAGCACTGATCCCCGGGGTACACCATTGGACACTGGCCTTCAGTCACACAAACAGCCTTCTACCTCTGCCTCCTGTCTCCTCCCACTAATGTTGATTTGGCTGTAACTTGGCAAGTCTTAACGAGTCCTAACTGTTCCCTCAACATTGTGTTTCGCTTGTCACACTTGCAGATTATCTGGGGATACTCCCTAATGTTACCCTGCCAGCAGCAGGTTTCCATTCCCCTGTGTTTGTTAGTCCCCTCCAAGTGAAGAACTTCCTCCTTATTGCAGTCGTAACTGGTCTGTCCCAGCTGATTACATTATTTGCCTTGAATGTGGATTAGAGAGCCAGGGAAGTATTCTGTTAATTTCCAACTTGTCATATGTTTTGTGAATGTTCTACATTTGACGGTGACCCACCTCTCATTCTTTGAAGCGCTGGAGAAAATAGGCCGAGTTTCCTCATCAGGCAATCTCGCTATCTGAGGGATTAATGTGGAAAATGCACATTGCACATCTTCTGTTGTCAGTATATTTTTTTCTGAGATTCGTTCAGTCAAACTGTGCGCAATACTCCAGGTACAGTCCCATCAACACGCTGTGAAACTGCTTCAACATGTCTTTACATTCATGTTCTGACTCTCTTAAATGAAGGCGAACCAAACTCTAACTTTCCACTTACATATATTCCTCCAAATACCCTTCACATTCATTGCATTTACGAACTCATTATTTCAGTTCTTCTAGAAATCCTTCCGAAAATCCAACATATGCCACTTCTAGTGGTTCCCCATTATCTATGCTATAAGAAAATTTCAAACAATTCCGAAGTTTATCAAATATGATATCTCTATCAGAAATGCATGCTGATTCTCTCCATTGTTGCTGTTAATTTCTAAATATCAAAAATCTCATCCTGTGTTATAGATTTCAAAAATTTCCCTACAGATGTCAAGTTAATTGGTCTGCAGTTCTCCACACTCTGTCTTTTTCCGTTTGAAGCTGTTTGGATCCCTTCCATTCATCTGTAGTGCTTGGATCACGTTTACTAACTTCCATTTATCTACAATAGTTTCTGCCCTCTGCAGAATATACAGGAAAATAAAACACAGTCATCGACAGTGCAATTAATACTACTATTGCTGATGTATTTCTGACATTTTGATAGGAAGTACATCTGTCTTAGCAGTGCTCTTTCCAGCTGCACTACCTTGTTCCTGATTTGAATTGACTTTATGTCTTTAGCTCCATGAGTCCGATATGATCACTCTGTATTACTGGGGGATTTTCTGGATATTCTTCCAGGAAGACAGATGCAATGTAACTGGTTGTTTTTTTTTGGCCATTTCCCTGTTCCCCACAATTACCTCTCCTCTCCCGATTCCAAATTTCCACATGTGACCTTGCTTTTATTTTGTTTCCATTGAAATATAGATCGCAGATTGATGCAGTCTTTGTGTTCCTTTTCTTAGCATGTATGTTCTCTTTTTGATTTCCTTATCAGTTTCATGGCCTTCCTTTTTTGGATCGTTAATTTCTGAGAATTCTCAGGTTTCCACAATAGCTGGAATTCTTCTGAAGTCACTTCCTATGATTAACATGTTTTCTAATTTGTTATGTTAACCATCATTGAGTCACTTTCTCACTCTTTAGTGTTGGTACCTGAAATAAATAGATGTATGTTTCAGACTTTGCGTTATTTCTAAAAACTCCTGGTCCTGACCAGTTATATTCAGGAACACCGCAGGAGGATGGGAGAATAGAGAAGAAATTGCGGGAGCACTGGTTGGCTCTTTTCTATCATCGCTGATGGAAGAGTGAGGGCCTGGACGACTGGAGGGTAACAAATGCTGAGCTGTATTCAAGAAAGGCTACAAAGATAAACCTGGGAACTAAAGACCAGTGAAACGAAATTCTAGTGGGTAGGTTACTTGAGAAGATTCAGAGAGATTGGATATATATGCATTTGGAAAGACAGGGTGTGGTTCAGAGTAAGATTAGAATGGTGCTGGAAAAGCAGAGCAGGTCAGACAGCATAGGAGGAGCATGAAAATTGATGTTTCGGGCAAAAGCCCTTCATCAAATTCAGCACGGGAGATTGTGCTAGGCAGATCATGATTCACAATTTTTTTGGAGTTCTTTAATGAAGTGACCAGCAACGTTGAGGAGGTCCGAGTGGTATACGTAATCTAGGTGGATTCCAGTAAGGCCTTCAATAAGGTTCCACATGGTCCGCTGCTCTGGAATGTTAGATCGCATGGAATTGAAGGGGACCTGGCAAATTAGGTACAAAATTGCCTTGATGGTAGGTAGCAGAGGGTAATACTAGAAAAATGCTGGTCAGACTAGAGGCCTCTAACTAGTGGAATGCCTCAGAGGTTGGTGCTGGGACCATTACATATTGCATATAACTGTGATTTAGATGAGAATGTACAGGCATGATTTGTAAGTTTGAAGACGGCACTAAAACAGGCGGCATCACGGAAAGTGAGGAAGGTTATCAGAAATTTCAGAAATTACAGTTGTATCTTGATCATCTGGAGAAGTGGGCTGAGAAATGGCAAATGGATTTTAATATAGATCCATGTAAATTCTTGCATTTTAGAAAGTCAAATCAAGTTTGGAGTTTCAAGGTGAGTGGTTGGGTCCTAAGGAGTGTAGTGGAACAGAGGGACCTTGGAATTCAGGTGCATGTTTCTCCGAAAGTTGATTCACAGGTCGACAGCACAATGACGACAGCTTTTGACACACTGCCCTTCAGCAGTGTATATCACTGAGTATCGAAATCAGGGAATTACGTTGCAGTTAATAGGATGCTGGTAAGGCCATACTGGTAGCGTAATGTTCAGCTTTTTTTTCAATTTTCTATAGGAAGTGTGTTATTAAATTGGAAAGACTGCTGAAGACATTTACAAGGATGTTACCGTCTCAATGGTCTGAATTATAGGGAGAGTTTGGACAAGCTGGGATATTTTACTTTAGCCTGTATGAGGTTGAGGGGGATCTGACAGAAGTGTATAAGATCATGACAGGCATGGACCGAATGAATGTACCCAGTCTTTTTTCCCAGGGTTGGGCAATCACCGACTAGAGGGCATCAGTTTAAGGATAGAGGGTAAAGAGGGGAAAGACTATAAGAGAGCCTGAGGAACAACTGTTTTACACACAGGCTGGTACACATTTGGAATGAGATGCCAGCGGAAGTGGTTGAGGCGCGTACATTTAACAACATTTAAAAGGCATTTGGACAAAACACGGATAGAGAAGGATTAGAAGGATATGGAGCAATGGCAGGGAAATGGGGTTAGCGTGGATGGACTTTTTGGTCAGAATAGACTAGTTTGAGCCGAAGAGCCTGTCTCCGTGCTGTAGGTCTCTATGTCCCTAGCAATCATTGCTTGTCTCCCACTGAATGTTATGTTGTATTTTCCCAATTCCCTGAAGCTAACTTGACCCTCGAGCTTCCAGTCTTCCATGATGTTTAACCAGAATGTATGTTGTATACAGGAACCGTGTAAAGTGCACCTTATTAATGCCACTATTCCTTAAAAGAGCAAGGTTATACATTAGCCCGGCTGACCACATGACGCCAAATCCAAAATAACCTGCTCTCTAGTTTGCTTCACAACATACTCTCCAATCCACCTCATATACACTTATTTTTCACAACATGAGCAGTCACTTAGTTAATTGAGTTTAGATGCAACTTGAAACCATCCAATAAATCCAACACCAGAGATGTGTATGGAGACGTGCATCACTCTCGGGGAGAATTTCAATGAGATTGAGTTCACCTAAAATAGGGAATGATCACAGACCTGAATAGAACTGAGCTGTAGGAATACGGGAAACAGACATAGGAAGGGAGCTATCTTTACTTCTGTTCTTCTCTCACAGGATGTATGCAGACCTAGTCAGGGCAGCATGTTATGCTGACCTTGAATTGAGTGTTTGGTTCAGCTGTTCCACAGGCCAGCAAAGAGTAAAACACATTCCTGTAGGGTTGTAGCATTACAACATAGGATAAATTATCCTGCTTAATTTGAAACCAGCAACAGGGAAAAGTTTTATCCACTGCATATTCTGTGACAATTCTAGACTCCAAAAATATTTATAGTAAAAATTAACAACTTTATTTCTTAAAGTATAACAGGGAATAATAGACGAACGTCTGTTTACAAATTCTTCCTCTAACCTATCTTTTACCTCCCCCACCCCCACGATACTCGTCCGGTTCTACTTCTAATTAAGACCTACAAAACAAAACTTCCAATCTCAAAACCAAGAAACTTTCAGTTGTTCTCTATATTCCTGTCTTCTTTTCTTCTTTGGGTTCAGCTTTACCAGTTACTACTCAATAAAGGTACTGAGAGGAGAGCAATTTTTCAGGCAATCGTTGCATGCTGGTAACTTGGCATCTCTCCTCTCAACTGTTCAATTTCCAAAAGTCTTGTACCCCCAAACCATTGGATCGTGTCATTGGCTTTTAAGATTCTCAATATAGTAAATTCAAACTTGATTGGAGGTGGGTATTTTGAGGTGTAATTCAAGCTGTTTGGCTGAATTTATTTTTGTCTTGAGACAATGAGCTAATCAAGTTGTTCAACCAAATGTTACACTAAATCTATTTTTCAAAACACTTGGTGCTGTCAGGTAATTATTGTTGGCTTTTAATTCTTTTAAAGGTGTAGTACACCCACATGTTCATCACAGAAGTCACACTGAAACTTGACTAGGGAAGAATGACACATTGACTTCCCTAAAGGACTTGGGGCAAGCAGATGGGCTTTTAGAGCAAATGAAAATAGTTACTTTTAAATTCCACCAATCTCCCTCATGGGATATCAACAGAGTATTATTCTGTGGCTCTAGAATATGAGTCAATGGCTTGAACACCATAAACTGTTGTCCCGTCTGTGCAGAGAACAAGTTAAACATCCTGAAGAGCAATTATTTAGTGACGAACATGTGGTTAGAAGGAACTTGAAACTGTTGCATCCGGATTAAACAAAGGCACAAATCATGGTTTATTCAGAAGTTGCACTGAAACTGAGAACAAGACTGGGATATCATGACGGTGGTATTGGATAGGGTTGGTGAGTGGGAAGGAGCTGGAGATGTAAATCTGTGAAGGACAAAATGGATTATGGAGTTTGAGAACATTCTGGTTCCTTCTCGCATATCAGTGAGTAATTTATAAATAGTAGTTTAATACTTATAATTTAGAAGGAAAGGAGTTTTTGTTTAGAACTGAAGACGTTGTCTTGTAATTTCCAAAATTTATATATCATGAGCAGAAATTCAGTCCAACCCGGTTTAGTAGACAAATATAATGACTTACCAGGAACACCAACTATAGTGAGGATGGGATAGTAACCACCGTGAATAATCCAAACGATATCCTGGATCCGTGATGCTAATGATATCCAAGGCAGCGAAAGACAGTAAAGACCCGAGGATAAACTCCTGTCTGTTATTACAATGTTCCAGTCTAATTATCTCAGATTCTGATACATTGTTGAACCATTCCAGTCTAATGATCTCAGATTCTGATACATTCTTGGAACATTCCAGTCTAAAGTTCTCAGATTCTGATACACTGTTGTACCATTCCAGTTTACTGAACTTAGATTCTGATCCATTGTTGGAACATTCTAATCCAAGGTCCTCACATTCTGAAACATTATTGTAACGTTCCAGTGTAATGTTCTCAGATTCTGATCTTTCCCCTCACCCCTTCCTCTCGAACAGTTGATCCCTGTTAGTGCTGTCAGCGATGCTCCTACTCATACTATGGGATAACAAATTGACAGAGCCCATTTATCATTCAACGATAGAAACTCTCCACTGGGATAATTAGGATCCACGGAGATTGACATTAATCACAGTCACTGAACAAATATCTCCAGTTAACCCCTTTCAATTCAATATTGGTTTTATTAAAATTAAAAAGAATGTTTAAAATTTACATATTTGGCATGGAATATGTGGGGGTTACTGAGGGAAGGAATATTGGAGATGGTAGATTGAATGCATGTAATCATTCAATCAGCCTTGTATATGGGAGTAATGACAAAGGATTGTCAGAACATAAACAAGTTTCTCCATTTATAAATGGAAACATACAGTCTATAACTACTGATCATTGATTATAGTGTCAGTAAAATATGGAGAGAACTTTTCTTGTACATAATCTGACAGGAAAATGTACCTACGACAGCATGAGTGATAACACACACAGGGCATGGATGTGTTAACAGAAAATATGAGGAGAGGTGAGGGTCTTGCTGTTAATGTTATCGATGTCAATCAACTGTGATTACGTACCATTCACTGGATTTCAATTGCAGTGTGATTACGATATTGGGGGCATGGCTGCTGAGACTGGAGGGAGGGAACATGATAATTCCCAATCAGCAGTACTGAAATGTGACTCTTTATAAATCATTTGAAGATCAAATTCCAGGATACAACTCCAATGAGTAATGAGGAGAGCCAATATTAACCATACAACCAGAAGACATTGGAGCAGAAATTTGGCTATGAGGCCCATTGAGCCTGCTCCACCATTCAATGATGGCTGTTAAGCTTCTCAACCCCATTCTCCCGCTTTCTATCTGTAACCCTTGATCCCCTTTACAGTCAACAATCTAAATGTCTCAGTCTTACATATACTCAATGATCTGGACTCGACAGACTTCTGTGGCAGTGAATTCCATGGATTCTCCACTCTCTGGTTGAAGAGGTTTCTCCTTATCTCTGTTCGAAAAGGTCTTCACTTTACTCTGTCCCCTTGCGGACTAGTCTCTCCTACTATTGCATATATCTTCCCAATATCCACTCTGTCCCAGGTCATTTAGTATTCTGTAAGTTTCAATTAGGCCTCCTAACATTCTTCTCAACTCTGTCAAATAGAGACCCAAAGCCCTCAAATATTCTTTATATGCATGCCCGCTTTGCATGTTTGCACCATTCTCGTGGATCTCGTCTGAAAACACTCCAGGACCTGTACATCCTTCCTGAGATATCGGACCCAAAACTGCGCACAATAATCCAAATGTGACATGACTAAAGCCTTGTAGAGCCTTAGAAGTACATTCCTGCTTTTATATTTCAGCCCTTTTGAAATAAATGCCATAATTGTCTTTGCCTTCCTAACTACTGACAACCTGCAAGTTTACCTTTCAGGACTCCTGGACTAGAACTCCACAGTCTTTATGCACTTCAGACCTCTGAAATTGCTCGCTTTTACAAAAAAGTCCATGCCTCTATTCATCTTTTCCACACTTTTCCACATTGTACTCCATCTGCCACTTCTTTGCTCACTCTCCAAACCTGTGAAAATCCTTCAGCAGGTGAAAGTGAGGACCGCAGATGCTGGAGATCAGAAGCAAACATTGCGGCCATAGAAAAGCACAGCCTGTCAGGCAGCATCCGAGGAGCAGGAGATTCGACGTTTCAGGCAGAAAGCCTTCATCAGGAATGTGGGGTGGGCAGAGAGGGACAGAGAGATAAATTGGAGGGGCTGGGGCTGGGAGGAAGTTAGCTTGGAAGGCGATTGCTAGATGAAGATTGGTGTTGATAGTGATAGGTCAGAGTGGAAGGTGGAGTGGATAGATGGGAAGGAAGATGGACAGGTAGAACAGTTCAAGAGGGCAGTGCTGAGTTGGATAAGGTGGAGGGAGTGGAGATGAGGAAACTGGTGATATTGTCCTTGATATCGTGTGTTGGGAGTGTCCCAAGGCAGAAGATGATGCGTTCTCCCTTCAGACGTCAAGTGGCTAGAATTTGGCAGCAGAGGAGGCCAAAAACCTGCAAGACCTTGGTGGAGTGGGAAGGGAAGTTGAAGTATTCAGCCACAGGGCAGTGGGACTGTTGGGTTTGTGTGTCCGAGAGTGTTCCCTGACCGTTCTGCAAGTTGACGTCCTGTCTCTCCAATGTACGGGAGACAAGGAGCAATGAACAGACGAGATGAGATATTTGGATGCACAGGATTTTCTCTGCCTGATGTGGAAGGATGCTTTGGGGCCTTGGGTGGAGGTAAGAAGCGAGATGTTGGCACAGGTTTCATACCTGTTGTAGTGGCAAGGGAAGGTGTCGGAGGGTGGGGAAGGTGGCTTGGTGAGGTTACGTGGATCTATCGAGGGAGTTTGTGAGGGAATGGTCTCAGCAGTATGATGAAAGGGGTAGGGAGGGAAGTATATCTCTGTTGGTGAGGTCTGACCGTTGGTGGCAGAAATGGCAGAGCATGATGCGTTGTAGCCTGAAGTTGGTGGGATGGAAGGCAAGCATCAGAGAGGTTCTAACTTGTTGTAGTTGGAAGGGTGGAGTACAAGGGCGGAACTGTGGGAAGTTAAGGAGATGCGCTCGAGCACCCTCCTGCAGCCGAACCACCTCCTCAATGCTACCTGTCCCTCTATCTATCGTTGCACTGTTTGAAAGCTTAGCCAGAATGCCCTCAGTTCCTTCATATTGATAATGAATGCACAAAGTGAAAAGTTGTGGTCCCAACCCTGAGTCTTGTGGAACACCACTTGTCACTGGCTGCCATCCTGAGAAGGACACTTTAATCCACATTCTCTTTCTGTCAGACAGCCAAACTGATATCCATGCAAGCTCCTTGCCTCTAACACCATGGGCCCAAACCTTTCTCAATAGCATCATGCATAGCACCTTTTCAAAGGATTCTTGAGGTGCAGATGCATAACATCTATTGGTACTCCTTATTCTAATCTGCTCATTATTCTCTCAAAGTATTCTAGCCGGTTTGTCTGGCATGTCCTCCCTTTGATGAAACCATGCTGACTCTCTTCGATTTTACCAAAGACCTCCAAATATCCAGAAATCCCATCCTTCACGATGGAATCCATGATGTGACCCACAACCAACCAGTCTGCTAATCAGTCTGCAGTTTTCCGTCTTGTGCCTAACTCCCTTAATAAACGGAGTGTAATACTCGCAATTATACAGCCATTTGGCCCTTTCCTGATTTCAGTCATTCCTGTAAGATTACCACTTACACATGCACTAACTCTTCAGCTCTCTCCCGTTCAAATCTGGGGTGTAGTCCATCTGGTCCAGGTGAGTTATCCACATTCAGGCCATTCCGTATTCTAGCATGTTCTTCTTGGTGATGGCCACCATATTCAGGACTATCCTCTCACTATCTTGAATACTTGGGAAATTACTCCTGTATTCCACCATGAAGGCAGATGCAAAATTCCTCAGCCATTTCTTTGTTTCCCACTACTGTCTCTCCAGCATCATTTTCCAGTGGTCCATATTCACTTTTGCCTCTCTTTTGCATTTTATATATCTAACGAATCTCTTACAATTTCCTTTATATTGCTGGTTAGTTTACCCCCATATTTAATCTTTGCCCACCTTATTTATTTCTTCTTGTTTTCTGTTGGCCCCAATTCTCCAGTTTCCCTCTGCCCTTCACCGCATTATATGCTTGCTCTTTTGCTTATAGGCAATCCCTGACTTCCCTTGTCAGCCCTGGTTGCCTCATCCTCCCTGTACCATATCTCTATTACTCAGCATGAATCTCTGCAGTGACTCCTGGATTAATCTTGGAATCACCAGCCATTGTTGCTCCCCTGTCTTTCCTGCTAGACCCCTGTCCCGGTCAATTCTACCCAGCTTCTCCTTTATGCCTCTCCAGTTGCCTTTACTCAGCTGAAATATTGTTCACTCTGATTCTACCTTCTCTCTCAAATTGCAAATTAAATTCAACAATGTTCTGATCACTGCTTCTGAAGTTTTCCTTCACCTTAAGCTGCCTTATCTAGCCTTCATCATTAAATCCAGTGTCATCTGTTCCCGAGTGGGCTCCACCACATGATGCTCCAAAAAGCCATCCTGTAGACATTCCTCAAATTCCTTTTCTTGCGATCCACTACCAACTTGGTTTCCCATTTCACTTGTATATTGAAATACCCCATGATCACTGTAACTTTGCCTTTCCTACAGATCTTTTCTATCTCCTGGTGTATCTTGTGCCCCAGCGTCTGACTACTCTTTGGAGGCCTGTGCAAGTCTCCAACTGTGGTTGTCTTAACTTTGTGGTTCCTCAATTCTACCCACGCAGATTCTACACCATCCGACTTTACTTCCTTTCTTACTATTGATTTAATTTCATTTCTTAATAATAAAGTAAATCCACTCCCTCTGCCACCTAACTTTTCGATAGTATATATGTCCTTGAATATCCTGATCCCCTTGCAGCCACCTCTCTGTGATGCCCATCACGGCATACCTATCAATTTCAATCTGTGCCACAAGCTCATTTACTCTATTCCTTATACTGCTCGCCTTCAGATCTAACCCTTCAATCTTGTATTAAAGGTCTCTCCTCTCATTGTCATTTGTTTGTCCAGTGTGCTTGAAGTTTAATTGCTTACACTTTCCATACACAACTGTCCTATTTGCATCTGTGCTGGAGATTTTAATAACCTCTCCTGAGCTCTGTACACTTACCTCCTCTTTTCTAATTAAACCATATAACAGAACCCCCAACCCTGCCAACGCACACACAATATGATCAGTTTAGAGCTCTGTCTACAGCCTTAGTTAAGATTCACTTGGACTCTGGTCCCAGCACGGTTCAGACGAAGACTGTCCTATCGGAACAAATCCTTTCTTCCTCAGTAAAAAAATGTGTTTATTTAACACAAAATGCAGGGACAAGAAAAAAAAAACATTTCTGCACATACCAAAACATGAAAACTACAAAGAGACAAGTCTGTTAAAATACACTTACAATGTGGAGCTATATGAATTGAAAGGTGAATTACAAAACCACGGACGAGGTGTTCAAGCTTTATCAGTCATTATTTGACCCACAGCTGAAATGCGGATTTCCCCTCAGTCAGTGATCCCCTCACTGAGATTCTCTCGCCCTGTCTCTATCACAGTGTCTAGAGGCACTACAAGTTCTTGTTAGCTCAGAATATTTAAATTAATTCACCTTCTCCCTGGAACCAATCTATTGCTATTTTGGACCTTGGTCAGCCGTCAGCGACCCGGCTCTGTGAAATTATTGGCGATAAATGATCTGGGATGACAGGTGCTCACAGTGCTCACAGTGTACGGCACCAGACAAAGGGCTTGCAGTCTGTGGGAGTTCTAAATAAAATGTCTGTGTATTTGTCCTCATGCTGTTTCTGATCTAACTTCACACTCACCTGACACCCCTTGCTCTCACTCACTCTGTCGCTCCATTTTCTATCCATTCCTTTTATCTCTCTTGACTTCCTTTTTCTCTGTTAATTTCTCTCTCTCTCTCTCTCTCTCACACACACACACACACACACACACACACACACACACACACACACACACACACACACACACACAGTTCTCTCTGTTTTCAAATTGTGATGTTGGAGAGCTCGTCGTTGTACAATGTGTTAAATGGCCTCTTTCAGTGCTCTTATTAATTCTGAAGCTCTCTGACCCACAATAAAGACTTTAGGTGCCTGGAGAGACAATCTGATCCTGAGAAGGACACAGTGCAGAATCATCCTTTATCTCTTCCTGTTGTCTGATATGCAGCGGCCCTGAAATATCTGTTCAAACACAATAGATTGAAATTCGAGCAGGCGGGAGGACGTTCACGAGATGATTTTGCTGTCAGGATTTAACAAGCAGTTCCCACACATAAAATGTGGATTTCCCTGATAGCAGCTCCTCCCAATTGACACGTCCTAGCTCGGCCTGATACTGACGTAATTTGCCTTCCGCCAATTCAGTAGCTTCACACAAGGTCCTGAATTATCTATGTTCGTAACTATCTTAAGTCTGAGAGAGCTGTGATCACTCTTCCTAATATTCTATCCGACTGAGAGGTCAGTTACCTGACCAGGATCATCAGCCAAGGTCCAGTATGGCTCATCCTCTCGTTGGTCTATCCACTACGGTTGCAGTTAATAAATTCTGCCCCGTCTAAGCCTCTTGCTCCAAGGGACCCCTTGTCATTATTGGGGATGCTAAAGTGACTCACTATGACCACTCACTTTTTAATACACCTTTCCTTAATCGAAGTACATATTCGTGCTGGATTAGTGGTGCTGGAAGAGCACAGCAGTTCAGGCAGCATCCAAGTAGCTTCGAAATCGACGTTTCGGGCAAAAGCCCTTCATCAGGAATAAAGGCAGTGAGCCTGAAGCGTGGAGAGATAAGCTAGAGGAGGGTGGGTGTGTGGAGAAAGTAGCATAGAGTAAAATGGGTGAGTGGGGGAGGGGATGAAGGTGATAGGTCAAGGAGGAGAGGGTGAAGTGGATAGGTGGAAGAGGAGATAGGCAGGTAGGACAAGTCCGGGCAAGTCAAGGGGACAGTTACTGAGCTGGAAGTTTAGAACTAGGCTGAGGTGGGGGAAGGGGAAATGAGGAAACTGTTGAAGTCTACATTGATGCCCTGGGGTTGAAGTGTTCCGAGGCGGAAGATGAGGCGTTCTTCCTCCAGGCGTCTGGTGGTGAGGGAGCGGCGGTGAAGGAGGCCCACGACCTCAATGTCCTCGGCAGAGTGGGAGGGGGAGTTGAAATGTGGGCCACGGGGCGGTTTGGTTGATTGGTGCGGGAGTCCCGGAGATGTTCCCTAAAGCGCTCTGCTAGGAGGCGCCCAGTCTCCACAATACAGAGGAGACCGCATCGGGAGCTACGGATACAATAAATGATATTAGTGGATATGCAAGTAAAACTTTGATGGATGTGAAAGGCTCTTTTAGGGCCTTGGGTAGAGGTGAGGGAGGAGGTTTGGGCGCAGGTTTTACAGTTCCTGCGGTCGCAGGGGAAAGTGCCAGGATTGGAGGTTAGGTTGTTTGGGGGCATGGACCTGACCAGTGAGTCACGGAGGGAACGGTCTTTGCAGAAGGTGGAAAGGGGTGGGGAGGGAAATATATCCCTGGTAGTGGGGTCTGTTTGGAGGTGGAAAATATGTCGGCGGATGGTTTGGTTTATGCGAAGGTTTGTAGGGTGGAAGGTGAGCACCAGTTGCGTTCTGTCCTTGTTACGGTTGGAGGGGTGGGGTCTGAGGGCGGAGGTGCGGGATGTGGACGAGATGCGTTGGAGGGCATCTTTAATCACGTGGGAAGGGAATTTGCGGTCTCTAAAGAAGGAGGCCATCTGATGTGTTCTGTGGTGGAACTGGTCCTCCTGGGAACAGATCCGGCGGAGGCGGAGGAATTGGGAATACGGGATGGTATTTTTGCAAGAGGTAGGGTGGGAAGAAGTGTAATCCAGGTAGCTGTGGGAGTCGGTGGGTTTGTAAAAAATGTCAGTGTCAAGTCGGTCGACATTAATGGAGATGGAGAGGTCCAGGAAGGGGAGGGAGGTGTCAAAGATGGTCCAGGTAAATTTAAGGTCAGGGTGGAATGTGTTGGTGAAGTTGATCAATTGCTCAACCTCCTCGCGGGAGCACGAGGTGGCACCAATGTAGTCATCAATGTTGAGGCGGAAGAGGTGGGGAGTGGTGCCAGTGTAATTATGGAAGATCAACTGCTCTATGTAGCCAACAAAGAGACAGGCATAGCTGGGGCCCATACGTGTTCCCATGGCTACCCCATTTATTGGGAGGAAGTGGGAGGATTCAAAGGAAAAATTGTTAAGGGTGAGGACCAGTTCAGCCAAACGAATGAGAGTGTCGGTGGAAGGGTACTGTTGGGGACGTCTGGAGAGGAAGAAACGGAGGGCTTGGAGGCCCTGGTCGTGGAGGATGGAGGTGTAGAGGGATTGGATATCCATGGTGAAGATGAGGCGTTGGGGGCCAGGGAAACGGAAGTCTTGGAGGAGGTGGAGGGCGTGGGTGGTGTCTCGAAAGTATGTGTGGAATTCCTGGATTAGGGGGGATAGGACAGTGTCGAGGTAGGTAGAGATGAGTTCAGTGGGGCAGGAACATGCTGAGACAATGGGTCGGCCAGGGTGGACAGGCTTGTGGATCTTGGGAAGGAGGTAGAACCGGGCAGTGCGGGGTTCCCGCACTGTGAGGTTGGAAGCTGTGGATGGGAGTTCTCCTAAGGTGATGAGGTTCTGTATGGTCTGGGGGATGATGGTTTGGTGATGGGGTGGGGTCATGGTCGAGAGGGCAGTAGGAAGGGGTGTCCTCGAGTTGACGTTTGGCTTCAGCGGTGTAGACGTCAGTGCGCCAGACTACCACTGCGCCCCCTTTAACCGCTGGCTTGATGGTGAGGTTGGGATTGGAGCAGAGGGATTGGAGGGCTGCGCGTTGTGAGGGTGAGAGGTTGGAGTGGGGGAGGGGGGTCGACAGGTTGAGGCGGTTAATGTCCTGTGGCAGTTGGAAATGAAGAGGTCGAGGGCAGGTAATAGGCCAGCGCGGGGTGTCCAGGTGGATGCAGTGTGTTGGAGGTTGGCGAAGTGGTCGTCAGAAGGTGGGCGGGAGTCCTGATTGTGAAAGTAAGCTCGGAGGTGGAGGCGACGGAAGAACTGTTCGACATCACGGCGTGTATTAAATTCATTGATGCGTGGATGGAGGGGGATGAAGGTGAGTCCTTTGCTGAGGACTGATCGTTCGTCCTCACTGAGGGGGAGGTCTGGGGGGATGGTGAAATCTCGGCAGGGCTGGGAGCTGGGATCTGGTGTGTGTGTACAGCTGGGAGTGGGGGCGGAACCTGTAACTGGAGTGTGTGTGATGGTGGGGGGAATCATCCCACACGGACTCCAGACCACTTTTAAACCAGCTGAGTTCGGACCCGAACAGGACAAACAGTACAGACTACAGATTCAAAAACACCAGCAACAGTTCTCCTTCAAGATTCTCTGCTCCACGCTTGCAGCAATGCGCCAGCACCAAACCTCTCTACAGTCAGCCCTGCCCCAGCTGAGGGCCATACTCTCTCAGAATTGCAAAGGACCCACTCTGTACTGCATCCTCAGGAGAATTCATACTCTCAACAAACAGTATTTCAATTCCATCTCAAACATCAAAAACTGTAAGTACAACAAACTTTTATCCACCCACCTCCTTAACCAGCGCTCCTCAAACATTCCAGAAGATTCCCCTGGCCTCGGAACCTATTCCACCATTAGCCATGTGGCTGATGCATCTACCACCCCGACGCTGATTGATGATGTCACTTCCGCACCCATCATGGCCACTCCCACAACCACTTCCACCCCTCACAATTCCTCATGCATCACACCTGACACCACTTCTGCCCTTCACATCATCGCTGATGCCACATGCTCAGTGACTCCCGCCACCCCTACTGCCGTAATCACCACCACTTCCGCCCCCACCAGCGCCACTCACCTGCATTCTGCTGACATGCCCCCCACAGACCCCACTGTCACTATCCCCACCGCCCAGAACCCCGACGGGGAACACTGCCCCTGCTCATGACTCCACCCCCATTCCCCCCACCATCACACCCACTCCAGTTACAGGTTCCGCCCCCACTCCCAGCTCTACACCCACACCAGATCCCAGCTCCCAGCCCTGCCGAGTTTTCACCATCCCCCCAGACCTAACCCTCACTGAAGACGAACGATCAGTCCTCAGCAAAGGACTCACCTTCATCCCCCTCCGTCCACGCATCAATGAATTTAATACACGCCATGATGTCGAACAGTTCTTCCATCGCCTCCACCTCCGAGCTTTCTTTCACAATCAGGACTCCCGCCCACCTTCCGAGGACCCCTTCGCCATCCTCCAACACACTGCATCCACCTGGACACCCCGCCCTGGCCTATTACCTGCCCTCGACCTCTTCATTTCCAACTGCCGCCGGGACATTAACCGCCTCAACCTGTCGACACCCTCCCCAACTCCAACGTCACCCTCATAACGCGCAGCACTCCAATCCCTCTGCTCCAATCCCAACCTCACCATCAAGCCAGCGGATAAAGGGGGCCCAGTGGTAGTCTGGCGCACTGGCCTCTACACCGCTGAAGCCAAATGTCAACTCGAGGACTCCTCTTCCTACTGCCCCCTCGACCATGACCCCACCCCCCATCACCAAACCATCATCTCCCAGACCATACAGAACCTCATCACCTGAGGAGATCACCCATCCACAGCTTCCAACTTCATAGTGTGGGAACCCAGCACTGCCCGGTTCTACCTCCTTCCCAAGATCCACAAGCCTGACCACCCTGGCCGACCCATTGTCTCAGCATGTTGCTGCCTACTGAACTCATCTCTACCTACCTCGACACTGTCCTATCCCCTCTAGTCCAGGAACTCCACACATACGTTCGAGACACCCCCCACGCCCTCCACCTCCTCCACGACTTCCGTTTCCCTGGCCCCCAACGCCTCATCTTCACAATGGATATCCAATCCGTCTACACCTCCATCCGCCACGACCAGGGCCTCCAAGCCCTCCGTTCTTTCCATCTCTAGACGTCAGCAACAGTACCCTTCCACCGACACTCTCATTCGTTTGGCTGAGCTGGGCCTCACCCTTAACAATTTTTCCTTTGAATCCTCCCACATCCTCCCATCCAAAGGGGTAGCCATGGGCACACGTATGGGCCCCAGCTATGCCTGTCTCTTTGTTGGTTACATAGAGCAGTTGATCTTCCGTAATTGCACCAGCACCACTCCCCACCTTTTCCTCCGCTACATTGATCACTGCAGTGGCGCCACCTCGTGCTCCCGCGAGGTGGTTGAGCAATTGATCAACTTCACCAACACATTCCACCTGAACTTAAATTTACCTGGACCATCTCTGACACCTCCCTCCCCTTCCTGGACCTCTCCATCTCCATTAATGACGACCGACTTGACACTGACATTTTTTACAAACCCACCGACACCCACAGCTACCTGGATTACACCTCTTCCCACCCTACCACTTGCAAAAATGCCATCGCGTATTCACAATTCCTCCGCCTCCGCCGGATCTGTTCCAAGGAAGACCAGTTCCACTACAGAACACAACAGATGGCCTCCTTTTCTAGAGACCGCAAATTCCCTTCCCACGTGGTTAAAGATGCCCTCCAACGCATCTCGTCCACATCCCGCACCTCCGCCCTCAGACCCCACCCCTCCAACCGTAACAAGGACAGAACGCCCCTGGTGCTCACCTTCCACCCTACAAACCTTCGCATAAACCAAATCATCCGCCGACATATTTTCCACCTCCAAACAGACCCCACTACCAGGGATATATTTCCCTTCCCACCCCTTTCCGCCTTCCGCAAAGACCGTTCCCTCCGTGACTCCCTGGTCAGGTCCATGCCCCCAAACAACCCAACCTCCAATCCTGGCACTTTCCCCTGCGACCGCAGGAAATGTAAAACCTGCGCCCAAACCTCCTCCCTCACCTCTATCCAAGGCCCTAAAGGAGCTTTCCACATCCATCAAAGTTTTACTTGCACATCCACTAATATCATTTATTGTATCCATTTCTCCCAATGCGGTCTCCTCTATATTGTGGAGACTGGGCGCCTCCTAGCAGAGCGCTTTAGGGAACATCTCCGGGACACCCGCACCAATCAACGAAATCGCCCCGTGGCCCAACATTTCAACTCCCCCTCCCACTCTGCCGAGGACATGGTGGTCGTGGGCCTCCTTCACTGCCGCTCCCTCACCACCAGACGCCTGGAGGAAGAACGCCTCATCTTCCGCCTCGGAACACTTCAACCCCAGGGCATCAATGTAGACTTCAACAGTTTCCTCATTTCCACTTCCCCCACCTCACCCTAGTTCTAATCTTTCAGCTCGGTAACTGTCCCCATAACTTGTCCGGACTTGTCCTACCTGCCTATCTTCTTTTCCACCTATCCACTCCACCCTCTCCTCCTTGACCTATCACCTTCATCCCCTCCCCCACTCACCCACTGTACTCTATGCTACTTTCTCCACACCCCCACCCTCCTCTAGCTTTTCCCTCCACGCTTTAGGCTCACTGCCTTTATTCCTGATGAAGGGCTTTTGCCCGAAACGTCGATTTCGAAGCTACTTGGATTCTGCCTGAACTGCTGTGCTCTTCCAGCACCACTAATCCAGAACCTGGTTTCCAGCATCTGCAGTCATTGTTTTTACCTCGTACATATTCGTTCCTCCATCGCTCCGTGGCTGTTGGAGGGATTATAATAAGGCAGTGCTTGCAGCCATCGTATAATTGAGCTTTACTCATATTGCTGCAGTGGATGATCCCTCCTATAAGTTCTCTTCAAGTGCACGTGTAAAACAACTCGTCCACCTCTTTTACCTTCCTCTCCATCTCGCATAAAACAACGAAATCATGGAATGTTGAACGGCCATTCCTTTCCCCCGCTCAACCAAATCTCTGTAAACCCGCAACATCATAGTCCCATGTACGGTTTCCGGCTGTCAGTTCATCGGTCTTACCCATAATAATTCTTGCATTGAAATAAATACACTTCAGCCCAACTCCATCAGATCCTGACCTGATATTTGGTTTGAGTTTCCCTGACGTAAATTCTCCTCGACTATTCTTTGGTAACAGGAGATTACAAAAGACTGTCAGTAAAGCAGAAAATATTGTAAACAGACAATTTCAGGTTCCTCCCTTATCCCTTCAATCTGTACATTGCATCACACACTGTCCAATTCCAATAAACTGCTGGATGCTTATTTTGCTTCAAACAACAGTCTCCAGCCTCTCACTGCACATTATTCAACGCTCTCTGGACCCATTGGATTGACTGTTTTCTGATCCCTCTCTCAACCAAATCTCTGTAATATTTATATCATAGTTATATATACTCATTCAAACTCCAAGCTCCAAGCTCATCTGTCTTGCCTGTCATACTGCTCACATTAAAATCAGCATACTTCAGACTGCCAGCCCCATTGTGTTCACTCCCCTCTGCTAGGTTGCTGGTGGCTTTAGCTGTACTGGGATTAGTCTATAACTCCTCTTCAGTCACTGTGCTTGTGGACATACTGCTCTAGTTCCCCCAACGTCCCCCCATTTCCACACTCGTTTAAACCCTCCTGAGTGACAATAGCAAACCTGCCTGCCAGGAGATTGATGACAGTTCACGTCCATCCCGTCCTTCTTGTGTATTTCATACTGACCCAGGAATCTCAATTACCCACATAACGGTGATCGCTGCCAGTTCAGATGCATCCCGTCCTTCTTGTGTGTATCCTGTCGGGAATCCCAATGATCCACATGTTGGAGATTGCTGCCAGTTCTGATGCATCCCGTCCTTGTTGTGTATATCCTACCGACCCGAGAATCCCAATGATCCACATATTGCAAGTGCTGCCTACCCTACCAGCTCTTTGGCCATGTTTTTAACTATACTGCCTTCCTATTCCTAACCTCACTGGCACGTGGCATACTCTAGTCTCTTCAACATTCAAATATCCTTTCAGCACAACTCTGGCAAGTACCTTTACTTTAAAATGGATGGACTTGGCAATAAAAACTTAAGTGTGATCTCATTTACCAGAAAGGTGGAGCCCAATGAATCAATCGCAATGACCATAGGATCTGATATCTATCACCTTCACCAAACCTGTGTGACAAGGTATACATATGGAGCATCTTTTTGTAGATGGATGAGGATAAACAGAATTAGCCCAAAAGACCAGAAAATGTCAGAACAGATGGCTGCCATTCTGCCTGTTTACTCTGCTTTGCTGTTCAATTGGATTATAGCTATTCTGTTCTTTTAAATGGTAGGGTCTTTGCCCTGCATCCCTAGCAGTTCAGAACGTGCCCAGTGTCTTTGAGCGCTCCCTGTGTAAGGAACATCCAGTACCAGGCGATGGGGTGTGGGGAATCCCGGGGTGGCTCGATGAAAGGCTGCATGCAGTGACGGATGAACTCAGGGATTGAGAGAGACGGAGAAGGTAATCAGGAACATGCACTCAGAGAAGGAGCTGGGCAAGATTCCCAAGCACTCGGGGAGCCCGAGCACGCTTGCGACTTTTACAATAACGCCGTCATATCTGCAGCAATTCTCCATCAAACACAAGCAAATGTACTGTAGATAGCATAAACCTGAAACAAACACAGAAACATATTGTGAACATTGTAGACGTTTCTGTTATTAGAAGGGTGTTCAGTGTTCGATAACTTATTGTTGCTGTGTGCTGTGATAAATTGCATCTGTTCTGTTAAATTCAACATTACTGGTGTAACAGGATCAATCCTTCGAAAATACCAAACTGAAAATGGCAATCAATTGAGAGACAGTGTACTCCCGCCACATGAGACTGACATATAGCTCTTTGTATTCAACGTTTAATGGAATACTGGCCGACACTGAATCCTCCCATTGTTCATATCACAGAGGTTGCCATTGAACAGAACGTGAAATCAAATCAACATACAAATACAAGGGTTACAAGAGCTGCTCAGAGACAAACAATTCTGCACTGAAAAAATAGACCACATGACCATAACAGCATGAGATATCGCAATAGATTGAGCCCATTCAGCCCATTCCTTCGCTGTGAAACTGCGTCATTTTATCATAGTCTCTATGAGTAGTGGACTAATCTTCTACACACTGACTGATTACTGGAAAGATTGATACAATCAGTTTCTATCAGATGCCTCGCCTCCCATTCTTCAAAATTCCATCGAGTACACACACTGCCGCTTATGACAAGCCACCATCCCCAGGATGGATCACCTCCAACACCAGTTGATCTTTTCCCAGAGATATTGCCCAAAATAGCTTCCAATATTCCAAATGCCGTCTGACCATTGCCCATTACATTCTCAGCGGTATGACTCCTCTCATTAATTCTAGATCCCTTGAAATGAATGCGAACATTGCATTTGCTTTCCTAACTGTCAACTGAACCTGCACAGTAACCGTAACAGAGGACGAGGGTTTCAAAATCCTTTTGTGTTTCAGGTTTAATGGATCCTATTAGAACATAGTGTCTGTCTCTAGTCCGCCTACCAAAGTGCATACTCTCACACGTGCCCATATTATATTCCATCAGCAACGTGTTTGCCCACAGTCCTAAACTGTCCAAGCTTTTCTGCAGTCTCCCTACTTCATTAATTTCGCCTGCTCATCCAACCATCACTGTAACAACTCGAAACTTAGCAAAAATGCCCTCAGGGCTTTTGTTCAGGTGGTTCATGTAAATGGCACTTCCTGACTCCCTAAGGACTGTGAGAAAGTGAGGACGGCAGATGCTGGAGATCAGAGCTGAAAAATGTGTTGCTGGAAAAACGCAGCAGGTCAGGCAGCAACCAAGAAGCAGGAGAATCGATGTTTCGGTCATGCTCCCTTCTTCCGGAATGAGAAATGTGTGCCCAGAAGGCTAAGATATAAGGTAGGGATGAGGGACTTGGAGAGGGGCGTTGGAAATGTGATAGGAGGAGGGAGGTTAAGGTGAGGGTGATAGGCCAGAGAGGGGGTGGGGGCGGAGAGGTCAGGAAGAAGATTGCAGGTTAGGAAGATGGTGCTGAGTTCGAGGTTTGGGACTGAGACTAGGTAGAGGGAGGGGAAATGAGGAAGCTGGAGAAATCTGAATTCATCCCTTGTGGTTGAAGGATTCCAAAGCGGAAGATGAGGCGCTCTTCCTCCAGCCGTCGTGTTGCCATGGTCTGGCGATGGAGGAGGCCAAGGACCTGCATGTCCTTGGCGGAGTGGGTGGGGGAGTTGAAGTGTTGAGCCGCGGGGTGATTGGGTTGGTTGGTCTGGGTGTCCCAGAGGTGTGTTATGAAACGTTCCACATGTCGACGGCCTGTCTCCCCAATATAGTGGAGGCCACATCGGGTGCAGCGGATGCAGTAAATAATGGGTGTGGAGGTGCAGGTGAATTTGTGGCAAATATGGAAGGATCCCTTGAGGCCTTGGAGGGAAGTAATGGGGGAGGTGTGGGCGCAAGTTTTGCATTTCTTGCAGTTGCAGGGGAAGGTGCCGGGAGTGGAGGTTGGGTTGATGGGGGGTGTGGAACTGATTAAGGAATCGCGGAGGAAGTGGTCTTTTCAAAACACTGACAGGGGAGTAGAGGGGAATATATCCTTGGTGGTGGGGACTGTTTGGAGGTGGCCGAAATGACGACGGATGATACGATGTATCTGGAGGTTGGTGGGGTGTTAGGTGAGGACCAATGGGGTTCTGTTGTGTTGGCAGTTGGAGGAGTGGGGTTCAAGGGCGGAGGAGCGGGATATGGAGGAGATGCAGTGAAGAGCATCGTCGGCCATGTCTGAGGGGAAATTGCGGTCTTTGCAGAAGGAGGCCATCTGGGTTGTTCACTATCGGAACTGGTCCTCCTGGGAGCGGATGCAGTGGAGGCGAAGGAATTGGGAATATGGGATGACGTTTTTACAGGGTGCAGGGTGAGAGGAGGTGTAGTCTAGGTAGCTGTGGGAGTCGGTCGGTTTATATTAAATGTCCGTGTTGATTCGGTCACCCGAGATAGAAATTAAGAGCTCTAGGAAGGAGAGGGAGGAGTCTGAGAATTTACCTCGACTGCCTCAGACTTCTCCCTCCCCTTCCACCTATCGTATTTCCAACGCACCTCCCCCACGTCCCTCCTCCCTACCTTTTATCTTAGCCTGCTTAGCACACTTTCCTCATTCCTGAAGAAGAGCTCATGCCCGAAACATCGATTCTTCTGCTCTTTGGATGCTGCCTGACCTGCTGCACTTTTCCAGCAACACATTTTTCAGCTCTGTGTTTGCTCACGTACAAGGATGATAGTGGTTTTCTTGAAGCAGGCTGGGATGACGGCTCCAGGACGGAGAGGTTGAAGTTGTTTTTAAATACCTCTGTCAGTTGGTCCTCACAGGATCTTAGTGCTCAGCCTGGAACACTCTCCAGGCCTGTCGCTTTCCTTGACTTGATCATGTCTGCCATGGTGACATCAGGCACAGGTGCATCGGAGGCTCATGCCCGAAACGTCAATTCTGCTGCTCCTTGAATGCTGCCTCACCTGCTGCGCTTTTCCAGCAACACATTTTTCAGCTCTGATCTCCAGCATCGGCAGTCCTCATTTTCTCCTAGTGAGAAAATACGTGCAACATTCCTTAATGACTCCCCACAGTGGGTCTGACCTCAATAAACATGAAGTGCTTTGAGACGCTGGTTATGGCCCACATCAGCTCCAGTGTCCCAGCCTGACCTGCTATCCTATAATGTGCCGACTGATGTAATGCGTCCAAAATGGATGCCATATACCTGCCCTGCCCTCATCAATGGAACATCTGGACAACAAGGATGCATACACCAGACTCCTGGTCATTGACTACAGCTCCACCTTCAACATCATTATCCCCTCCAGACGTATCTCAAAACTCCGTGACCTTGATCATGGCTCAACCCTCTGCAACAGGATACCCTGGTTTCTGACACATAGACCACAATCCGTGAAGATAGGTATCTGTACATTCTCCACAATAAAACTCAACACTGGAAATACTGGAGGATGTGTTCTCAGCCCCCTATTGTACTCTCCGTGCACCCACAGCAGTGTCCTCATCCCCTACTGTACTCCCTGTATATCCACAGCTGTGGTCTCCACCCCCTACTGTAGTCCTTGTACACAAATGGCTGTGCCCTCAGCCTCCTCCTGTACTCCCTGCACTCCCATGGCTGTGTCCTCATCCCCATACCCTACTCCCTCTCCTCCAATATCTCTGTCTTCACACCCTACTGTACTCCCTGTACACACGCGGCTGTGTTGTCAAATTCCAAACTTCGCCAGCTACAAGTTCGCTGATGACATCACCAAATCAAGAGCGATATCAAACAACGATGAGTCAGAATACAGAAAGGCGATTGAGGGCTTAGTGGCATGGTGTAATGATAATTGCCTCTCTCTCAAATTCGGAAATAGTACGGAACTGATCATTGAGTTCAGAAAGAAAGGAGAGGAACACACTGTCATCTACATCAGTGGTTGAGGCAGTGCAGAGCATCAACTCCCTCAGAGTGACGATAACTGATAACCTTCCCTCGTCTTCTTGCAAAGGTGTGACAGTCAAGAAGGTTCAATAACGCCTCTTCTTCCTCAGGAGGCTCCGGAAATTCAGCATGTACTACTTCGATAGATACACCATTGAGAGCATACTGTCTGGGTGCATCACGGCTTCATACAGCAATGCTCTGCCCAGGACCGCAAGAAACTACAGAAGGTTGGGTGCACAGCCAATCTCCCAACCATCGCCACTACTTACACGGCTCGTTGCAGCAGAAAGGCTACCCACATCTAGAACAAAGAACAAAGAACATAGAATAGTACAGCACAGAACAGGCCCTTCAACCCACGACGTTGTGCCGACCATTGATCCTCATGTATGGACCCTCAAATTTCTGTGACCATATGCATGTCCAGCTGTCTCTTAAATGTCCCCAATGACCTGATTTCCATAACTGCTGCTGGCAGCGCATTCCTTGCTTTCACAACTCTCTGTGTAAAGAAACCGCCTCTGACATCCCCTCTATAGTTTCCTCCTACCAGCTTAAAACTATGACCCCTCGTGTTAGCCATCTCTGCCCTGGGATATAGTCTCTGGCTATCGACTCTATCTATGCCTCTCATTATCTTGTATAATCTGTCAGGTCCCATCTCCTCCTCCTTTTCTCCAATGAAAAAAGTCCTAGCTCAGTCAACCTCTCTTCATAAGATAAGCCCTCCAGTCCAGGCAGCATCCTGGTAAACGTCCTCGGAACCCTCTCCAAAACACCAACATCTTTCCTATAATAGTGCGACCAGAACTGGACGCAGTATTCCAAGTGCGGTCAAACCAAAGTTTTATAGAGCTGCAACAAGACCTCAGGACTCTTAAAATCAATCCCCCTGTTAATGAAAGCCAAAACATCATATGCTTTCTAAACAACCCTGTCCACTTGGGTGGCCATTTTAAGGGATCTATGTACCTGCACACCAACATCCCTCTGTTCCTCCACACTGCCAAGAATCCTATCCTTAATTCTGTACTCAGTTTTCAAAATCGACCTTCCAAAATGCATCACATCGCATTTATCCAGGTTGAATTCCATTTGTCACCTCTCAGCCCATCTCTGCATCCTGTCAATGTCCTGCTGCAGCATACAACAGCCCTCGATACTGTCAATGACACCTCCGACCTTTGTGTCATCTGGAAACCTGCTGACACATCCTTCAATCCCCTCATCCAAGTCATTAATAAAAATTACAAACAGTAGAGGCCCAAGGAGAAAGCCCTATGGAACACCAATCACCACTGACTTCCAGGCAGAATATTTTCCTTCTACTACTACTCGCTGTCTTATGTTCGCCAGCTAATTCTGTATCCAGACAGCTAAGTTCCCCTGTATCCCATTCCTCCGGACCTTCTGAATGAGCCTACCATGGGGAACCTTATCAAATGCCTTGCTGAAGTCCATTTACACCTTACCCACAGCTCGACCCTCATCAACGTTTCTAGTCTCATCCTCAATGAACTCGATAAGTTTTTTTGAGGCATGACCTGCCCCTCACAAAACCGTGTTGACTGCATTTAATCAAGCCATGCTCTTCCAGATAGTCATAAATCCTATCCCTCAGAATTCTTTCTAACACCTTACAGACGACAGACGTGAGACTTACTGGTCTGTAATTGCCGGGGATTTCCCTATTTCCTATCTTGAAGAGAGGAATTACATTTGCCTCTCTCCAGTCCTCAAGTATGATTCCAGTGGAGAGCGATGCAAAGATCTTCACAAGTGGTAAAGCAATTGCATTTCTCATTTCCCAAAGCAGCCGACGACAAATCTGGTCCAGGCCTGACGACTTTTCAATCTTAATGTTTGACAAAGTTTTCAGCACATCAGCTTCCTCTATCTCTATCCATTCCAGCATGCACACCTGCTCTTCAAAGGTTTCATTCACTATAAAGTTCGTTTTTTTCGTGAAGACAGAAGCAAAAAAACACATTTAGGGCTTCCCCTACCTCCTCAGACTCCACTCAGAAGTTCCCTATGCTATCCCTGATCGGCGCTACTCTTTCTTTGACCATTCTCTTATTCCTCACATAAGTGTAAAATGCCTTTGTGTTCACCCTAATCCATTCTGCCCAGCCTTTCTCATGCCCCCTCTTGTCTCTCCTCAGATCATCTTTAAGGTCCTTCCTCGCCTGCCTGTAATCCTCTAGAGCTCAGCTTGACCTTAGATTCCTCCATCTTATGTAAACTACCTTCTTCCTTTTGACGAGAAGCTCCACCGCTATCGCAGATTCTTGAGGGAAGGGAGACAGGAAATAGCTCGGGCATTCACAGATATCGTTGTACCATTTTTGAACACAACTGAGGTCCAGGAGGACTGAAAAGTTGTTGTTTAAGAAGGGTAGCATGAATAATCAAGTTACTTATCGACCAGTGAGCCTATCATCAGGGGTAGGGGAGCTGCTAGAGAAGATACTGAGGGATAGGGTCTTTTCTTATTTGGATGAAAATGGTCTTATCAGTGATTTTACAAGATGGTTACGTGGAGGGAAGGTCATGTCTTACCAACTTAATAGAATTCTTTGAGGAAGTGACAAAGTAGATTGATGAGGGAAGGACTGTAGATGTCATGTACATGGACTTCAGGAAGGCGTTTGGTAAGTTTTTCCATGGTCGGGTTATGGAGAAAGTGAAGTCACATGGTGCCCAGGGTGTGCTAGCTACATGGATAAAGAACTGGCTGGGCAACAGGGTACAGAGCGTAGTAGAGTAAGGCAGTTTCTCAAAATGGAGAACTGTGACCAGTGGTGCTCCATTTAAGATGTTTCCAGAAAGTTACATGAATGGGCAGGGAGCAAAGGGATACAGACCCTTAGAAAATTGGCGACTGATTTAGAGAGAGGATCTGGATCAGCGCAGGATTTGACCGCCGAATGGCCTGGTGTACTGGAATGTTCTTTGTTCTAACATTACCAAAGACTCATCACATGCCTGTAAAGATCTCCCACAACCTCTTCCATCAGGCTAAAAGATACAGAAGCTTGAAAATACAGATCAACTGGTTCAGTAACAGCTTCTTCGTGACTGTTGTTAAACTGATGAATAGACTCTCTAATCTTAGATAATGTTGATCTTGTTTATGTTGATCTCGCCTAGCGCATGCGCTGTGCAGCGTAACCTATATGCCTCTCAGACATGTTTTACACCCATCGTTCTGTACATCCTTGTTTACTATGATCTGCCTGGACATCTTGGTACAGGTCAAAATAAATCCTCACCTCCCTCCTCCCAGCTCCCCACAGTGCTCACTCCCAGCTCACTCCGGTACTCACCCCCAGCTTCTCCTATATCCCCCAGCTCGCTGTGACCCTATCCCCAGCTCCCCGTGCCCTTTGTCTCTCCCTGTGTATCTCTCCCTGTCTGTTTCCCTCTGTTTTCCTTTTCCCTGCCTTCTGTTTCTTTCCCTGAACCTATTACCTCCCCTTCTCCCTGTCCATGTGACTGTTTGTTTCCTTGTTTTGTTTCTTTTCTCTCTTTGACTGATTGTCCATCTGTTTCCCTCGCTGTGTTCTCTCTCTCCTTCCCTTCGTATCTGTCTCTTTCTCCCTCGTTGTGATGGTGATGGCTTCTCTATTCGTTTGAAGCCGGTGATGGCTCATTGGTTCGATGCTGGCAATATAATTAACTCAACTGGGTTTTGATATCGAAGACATAATTTAAAATTATTGGTTAAATTTCAATTGTTGTCAAAACAGCATCCAGAACATGGGTATCCATTTCACAGCCAATTGTTGAATCTAACTATTTTAGAACAACCCGTCTCCCAATGTTCTGTGCACAGGCAACTGAAAACATTCTAGTCACCTGCATATTGGTCTGACATGCCTAGGACCATAAGAAACTACAGACGTTGTGTGCACCGCCCAGACGATCACGGAAGACAATCTTCCGTCCATTTGTACTTGTCATTGTCGCAGAAAGGCTGGCAATATCAAAGATTTCTCCCAAACCTGTAATGATCTCCTACAACGTCTTCCAACAGGGAGGAGACACAGAGGCTTGAAAACATGAACCAACATGCTCAGGAACACTTCCTTCCCTACTATAATTAGACTGACGAATTGACATCTCTAACTTTTCAAATAATCTTAGTCTTGCTAATGTCGATTTTGCTTTGCTCACCTCTTGTGAAGCTGTAACCATGTATGCCTCACTGTGTGTAAGTACCCCACGATCTCTGTTTTCTTGTTTACTATCATGTGCCTGCACTACTCGCAAAACAAACCTTTCCATTGTACATTTGACTAAACTAAATCAAATCAAATCAGATCAATCCCGTGAACTGCATTGGCTCAAGGTCTTCTCAAGGGCAACTGTGAAAGTGAACTAATGCTGGCCCAGTGAGAGATACCTATATCCCGTGAACAAATCCAAGTAGATGACCACACTCAGGGAACACTGACGGGGAATCAAATCGCTTAAAACATGGTCCTAGACAAATACAGGTTTCCCTGGCTATCTGAATGAAAACGTCCGCTAGCTGATATGGTGTAAAGTGCAGTAGCACTAATTTATATGGGAAAAAAATCGCCTTTCTTCGAAAAAGTGAAAATCCTCTTCGGATTTCTTTTGGTTACCGAAACAAGGCCCTAATGGCGGTTATTCGGGAAAGGAAGTGGTGAAAAGCGAACTTTTGAAAAGCGGGGAATACCTGTATGTACATGGGCATGATATCCAGGAAGATGGGAATGGCGAAAAATAAATGAGGTGAATCTCACATTTGATTTCCAGCCCAGCTAATCATCATTCTCTTTGTTTCCTCTTTTTCTTGTATATCCCTCTTTCTCTATTGATTCCTCCTTCCCTTCAAAGCAAACTCTCCTGTCAATCGTATTAATCACACTCTTTTCCAGCTGCTTTCAGTTCAGGAAAGTTCCCCAGCACTTTCTGTTCGTTTCTTTGCATTGCCTTGTATAATTTCAGATTTTCAGCGTATTCCTTTATTTGAGTTCACCTTCAATTTTGTTATTTCGTGGGAGGTTGGCATCTCTGCCAAGGGCAGCATTTGGTGACCATCATAAATTTCCCTGACTCTGAGGCCATTCCACAAGCCAATATAAAGTCAAGCACATTGTCATGGGGCTGAAGTCTCACTTAACCCAGACCGGGTAATAACATTAGTTTTCTTTACCGAAGGTGATCAGCAAAACAGGAAGGCTTTCAGACAAAATGTTGCTTTTATGGTTGTCTTTGTGAAATTCACTTTTATTCCAATTCTTATCAGTTTTGTTGAAGTTCTGTCATCATCTGTGGTGGATTGAAACAAATTACTTGAAGCAATATCTTTCGTTTAATAAGCTTTGCTTCTGAATTACATCCAGCGACATTCCTACATTCATATATTGTCCTAAACATGAAGTAACGTCGGAGGCAAGAGCAATTTTATGTTTGAAATATTTGTAATCGGAAAAGTGAACAGAAGGGAGCTTGAAACATTAAGTCTGAATTTTACCAACGTGTAGGCAATGGATTGTTCAGAAACAGCACTGACGCAGTGATGAAGATTGGGGATATTAGGAGCTGGTAGTGGACAGATTTGGTAAAAGAGAGAACACGAGACATAAATTAGTTCAGGGCAAAAAGTGATCTCGAGGTTTTGAACAGTTTTGTTCTCAGATGTTGGTGAGGGAGTGGTCTGTAATTCGTGGGTAATGAATGGAGACTGCAATTGAAACTGTAGACAAGAGTTTCTTTCTCTGACAAATATCGATAACAGAAATTGCAACGAAGTTCAAACTTGTTTGTAGGATTAATGAATGAACAGAGGAAGAGAACACCAGCAATAGCGAGAATAGGTTAGTAGCACACCCTCCACCCCACCCAGAACAATCATCAGCACTGTGGATATCCGATATGGTAGACATTCCCAGCAGGGGGAAATCTTTGAAAAGACTCAAGAAAAAACTCCTCTCCATTGCTGTAATGTTCCAGTCCACTATTCACAGATTCAGATCAGTTCTCTCTGTCTAGGCAGCTGTTGATCTATGTTACTGTTGGAATTGATGCATCTGCTCCTACACTGGGATAGCACACTGAATGAAGCCCTTCGCCAAGAGGAGAGGGAAATACTCCAGTGACACTGTTACATTGCATGGAGACTGACATTAATCATAGTCTCTGAGCAACCAGTCCCAGCTTTCAATCCAGTATATTCAGTTCACAATATAACTGGACTGGACTACATGTTGACATTGCCGGCTATTGGTCACATCTCCCATCACCAATTGCTCTAGTGAAGTCAGTTGTGAGGGAGAATGATGGATGTTATCTTTTCGTAGGCTGGATGATTCTGCTCTGTTGTCCGTTTACTATGCTGTAACCATGTCTCCACAAATCCCTCCACCCCCCCCCACCCCCCCCTCCAAAAGAAACACAACCAGGATGTTGTTACTGTTCTGATCTCTCCTCTACGGGAACAAACGCCAGCCAACACACTGTCACTGTCACAGTCGCCCTGAACATATACAGGAAGTGTGGACTTCTCTGAATGTTCCTTTCACTGCTCTAATAAGGCAACTTTGGAACTTCTTTAGGGAATATGCTTCAATAATTTATTTATACAAATTGGCAAACGTCTAAATGCAGTTTTATTTGCTGTGAAACAGCATTTTTTATGCATTTTGGCCTCAGTCCAAAACCAAAAGTGGTAATTACAATGAACTTATTCATTAAGACCTATGATTTAATGAGTCAGCTTCGAATGAACATGACATTGGCTGGGAGATAGGACAGAATGGGGATAGTGGCTATGGAGACTGTATGGGGAATACAATGATATTCCCCAGTCATCATCTCTCTTTCTGACTGACAGAATTAAATCTAATGCACAACAAGGAAAACTCCAACATTTGGGAGATGCAATGCTGAATGACAAAGTGAACTGAACAGGATCATTTTAAATGTAATAAAGTGAACTATATTTTATATACAAACCATTTAATCATTGAGAATACAGATCGATTAGGATCACTAGACCAGAACATTAACTTTGATTTCTCTTCACAGACACTGCAAGACGTGGTGAGCTTTCCCTCTAAGTTCTTTTTGTTTGTTTGAGTTTGATCGTATTGTCCATATCTGGCAGGATACTTTATAAATTAAAAGCAACGCTAATAACAAAATGTGGAGGGCTATGGGGACAGTACAGGAGACAAAAAGGAGAGATATCGTCGTTCAAAACTGGAAGAGACAATGGGCAGAATTTTTGCTGTAAATAATTCTGTGTTATGTAATCAAAACCTTTGGAGAAGGGTAGACAAGTTAGTTCAACGAAGGACACAGAGTGTTCCACCATCAATAATTTATTCCTGTTATCTCATGAAATTTCAACTGCCTCTGAAATGTCTTTTCAAACAAAGTGGCGTTCCTGAGATTTACAGGATATTCAGAAAAATATTCTTTTACCTTTGAATCTTAAATAAAAAAGAGATTTCAGCCGTAACACAGGTGTCACAGACACACCAACGATAATAGGAACAGGAAAGGACAACATTGTCCATATATAACCAAATTCAGCATGTAACCCTGTCAAGAAATATGAAATATAGTGATTCGAAAACATGAAATAGAAATAAAAAATGATGGAAAAGCGCAACAGATGAGGAAGCATCTGCAGAGAGAAACAAAGTTAACATATCGAATATGATGTGACACTGTTCTGAAAAAGTCATATTGGAATCAAATTTTAATTCTGTGTATCTCTGCTCAGAGAGTGCCAGACCTGCTGAGTTTCCCTCCATCGATTTTTTGCTTTCTGAACTGTGACAAATTGACTGATCTGAACGATATAAGAAAAGCTGCTACTCAGTTGAATCTCGAGTAATTTGTAACCAAAAGAGAAAATGCTGGAAAATCTCAGCAGGTCTGGCAGCATCTGTAAGAAGAGAAAAGAGCTGACGTTTCGAGTCTAGCTGCCTCTGTGCAGAGAAATCAGAATTAAAGTTTCTAGTTCAGTGGCCCTTCCTCAGAACGGATGGTACCTCTGAAAGTGTTGATTTATATAAGAAGAGGCTGAATAATTGTTTTTGGAGACTGTTAGTAGCTTAAAATAGGCGGTGAGTAATGGAAGGCTAAGTGAGTACTAGGCCTGGTGGTATGGGTAGGAGGCATTGAGGAGTTCAGTCCCTAAAATTATTGAACATTATTTTGAGTCTGAATGGCTGCAGGGTCCACCCACGGAAAATGGGGTGCTGTTCTTCCAGCTTGCGTTGAAATGTCCTGGAACACTGCAGCAAGTCTGACACAGAGATATTGGGCAGGGAGCAGGATGAGATATTAAACTGGCAGGCAACTGGAAAATCAGGGTCTTTTGCATAGGTACAGCTTGGATATACTGTGAAGTGTTCACCCAGTCTACTTTTAGTTTCCCCAATGTAGAGCAGATCACAATGTGAGCAGCGCATGTAGTAGATTGGATTGTGGGAAATGTTGGTAGGATGCTGCTTCACCTAGAAGGTATGTTTGGGCCCTTGGTTTGTGAGGAGGGAGGAGGTAAATGGGAAAATGTAACACCTCCTGCAGGGGAAAGTGAGGTGGACCTGTGGAGGGGGGGTGGGGGAGGTGGGGGGAGGTGTTGGCAGTGAAAAACGAGCGGACCAGGGTGTCCTGGAGCAAATGGTCACTTCAGAAGGCGGAAAAGGGAGAGGAGGCAAATAAGTGTCTGGTGGTGGCATCTCGCCGGAGGTGGGGGAATGCAGACTGATGATCTTCGGCATGTGAATGCTGGTGGGATGGTAGGTAAGGACAAGGAGAACTTTTAACGCTGTTGCAGGAGGGAGGAGAGAGGGTGAGGGTAGAAGTGCAAGAGGTTGGTCAGAACTGGTTGAGAGCCCTGTCGACAGCAGTGCTGGGGAATTTTCGTTGAGGACGAAGATGGACATTTCAGAGGCCACAGTTTTGAAGTTGACATCATCAGAAGCAATGCGGTTGAGAGGGAGGAATTGGGGGAATGTAATGGAATCTTTGCAGGAAACAGGGTGTGAGGGTGTATACTCCAGGTAGCTGTGGGAGTCGGTGGCTTAATACTGAATATCAGTGACCTGCCTATCCCCAGAAATAGAAGCAGAGATGTCGAGGAAAGAAAGGGAGGAGTCAGAGATAGACCAGATGAAAATGAGGGAGGAGTGCAAATTGGAAACGATGAACTTTTCCAATTCTGGACAAGAGAGAGGCGCAACAGCTAAGATAACATCTACGTATCGGATAAACAGTTTGGGTGGAGGCTAGAAAGAACTGGAACAAGGAACGGTCTACGTACCCCATGAAGGAACAGGTATAACTTGGGGCCCACGTGTGTATCCATGCACCCCCAGTGTGGCAGGAGCAGGCTGAAGCAATGGGTCTGCCCAGGCAGTTCTGTTTGTGGATTTTCAGGAGGACAAAAAAGCGAGCCCTGCTATCCGAGGACCATGAGCTTTGGGACTGTTCGATGGGGGTGAGTGGGTGGGAATCTCCATATGAAATATTGCCAGATTTAGTTCATAAAATGGCCTGATGTGCCATGGCAGGGTTATGGAGGAGCAGGTCATGTGTGGAGGTATCTGAGAGCTGACACTCAGCCTCTGAAATGGAGAGGTGAGTCCATCAGACTAGAGCAGCACCACCCTTATCGGCACAGGCTGAATAACACAGTCACGGTTGTATCAAGGCATACAGAGTACAGTCTGTTCAGAGAGTGATAGGTGGGATAGGGTGAGGGGGATGCAGAGAAATTAAAACAACCAGTGTCACATTGAAAGTTCTCAAAGTACAGATTGAATCAACGTAAATGCCAGAGGAATGTGTCCAGGTGGAGGGACAGTGTTGGAGCTGGGCGAAGGGTCTGTAGAGTGGTGAGTGCACTCTTGTCCAAAGAACTGGACACCAAGGAGAAGACGGTGGAAGAGAAATTCAATATTATGTCATTCCTGAAATGCATTAAAGTGGGGGCACAGAGGGATAAAGCTGAGACCTTTGTTGAGTACAGAACATTCAGCATTACAGCGTGGCAGTTTAGGAGGGATGGTGAATACACGACAGGAGGTGGGCTTGGGGGAGGGGATGGGCTCAGAGCGCAGGGCATGGGAGGGGTTGGCAGGTTCTAGAGCCTCGTAGTCATCTCTAAGTTATTGTAGTCCTCATATCGCTGGCGAGCACAGCGAATGAGCTGGAGAATGAAGTAGAATTGGGTAATGGTGCAGCCTTGAGCCAATGTGATGAGATGCTGGTGGACAGAGAAAATGTTGATCTCAGTGACAGTGACTTCGCACGATCAGTCCTCATAAAGTAACTGACTGAAAATAATCAGAATCGTTATTTTATTGTAATGCTCTGATTTCATTGGGGTGACACTCAACCAGCAAGATGTTAGTTTTCTGAGACTTTAGACCAAACCGTGAAAACAAATGATGTTATTAATAAGACAAATCCATCCATAGTTTCGGAAGGCAGTAGCAAAGGCAGAGTTTATTTGTCATTCCCAATAGGTCTAGGGAAGGTGTCATTGTTCATTGAGGAAACTACCAGCACAGAATTTCCTCTGATTCCCGTTAACCACAGTTTTCTGAGGGTTAATGATCCTGCATGAGTCAAATATTACTTTGATGCAAGGGAAGTTACTCTGATCTCACTTCTAATGACATTGGAAAGTCAGTTAAAATGGTAAAGAGCAAAACCATAGAACATGGCTTATTTGAACAATGTGGTCACTGTTCTCACAACGTTTAAGGAAAAACTGATGCATGGTCGTCTGATTCTGAGGAGAGGTTTGTCCTATTTGTGATAAGGCTATTTGGTTAAGCGTTGTGACAAAGAGTCAGAAATAAAGTTCCACTCTCTATGGGGAACAGAACCACCATGTTCATGGTGCATTGGACAGTGACAGACACACATCAGCTCCAATTGAACATTGATCACCTCAATCTCATCATCCAATAAAGACCAAGAGCAGCACAGAATGCAGCAGTTCCCATCACCCCCGTTGGTATCAAAAACAGAAAGTAATGGCCAGTGGAAGTGGGAGTAGCTAGGAAATTGGTGTAACTTAAGTGGGAGTGGGAGAAGAAAGATGTGAAGAGATATCATCAATGGAAGAGTATGTAGCAGCAGAAGGGTATTGTAAGGGAAGTAGGAGTGCACAAAAAGAGTAAGAAGAGGGAGGAAGAATGGCTAATGAAGTTTTAGTTACTGGGAAAATCTTGCTTTAGCAAATGTGATGTTGGGTGAAATATATCCCTGTTCAGGAAAATTGGGATCTGGTTCCATTGAAAATTATGATTTGATGTATTTCTTTTTCTAAAAACTTGATTCTTGTTCAGATTGCACAATCACTCTGTATTTCTGTATCTCCATCAAATGCAGATGACATTTTTTTTTTCCCGGTATGGTGTCTCAACATTTTTGATTTTTTTTTAAACAGTATGTATTTGCTTTCAATTCAAGGTAGACATGAGCATATGATTTGATCTCCTGCAGTTTGTCCATAACGTAGAATTTAATTGAATATTTATCCTCATCACATTCACTGATTCAAGCAATGAGTCAGTGTCCATCCTGCAGATGAAAAGATTCAGCTCCTACTATTGATAAAACGAACAGCGCCACACAAATGACTAATGTTCCAGTGCAAGGTGCCAAACCCTAGTTCATCTTAAATTAGGTACAAAATTTATGAATAAGACATGATGAGGGGGAGAGTGTAAAAGATGATTTCAACTCTGTGTCGAAAATGCTAAGGGCAGCTACCTCACAATAGGTGTTAACTACATCACTTTGTAAATCCCCCAAAATAAGAACAGCAAGAGACTGGAATTCTTAATTCCTCTTCTGTGAATAACATCTGGAGAACAGGAAGGAAATCAAGGTTTGTTTGTGATATTCATAAATGATGATGGTGAGAATGTGGAAGGTGGACGGCAGTGGAATGGGAACTAATGGGGATGACACAAAGATTAGGTGAGTGGTTCACTGTGAGAAGGAAAGGGTTAGGCTACAGGACGATATAAACAGATGATTTCTATATCCAGATTAATGGCTGATGAAGTTTAACACTGATAAATGTGAGATAATGCACATCTGAATTAACAAGACAAGTGTGTGCTCAAACTGTGAATTGTGAGGGCTACATTTGCTCCTTTTTTCATTGCAGCAGGGAAGGATGAGGAGGGAACCTGGTACAGGTGTACAAGAGCATAAGGGAAATGGAGAGGATGAAGAGACAACAGCTGTTTACCTTACTCGAAGGGTCAAAAACAAAGGGATACATGCTTAAAGTGAAAGGCAGGGGATTGAGAGAGGATTGGTGAGTCTGTTTTGAACTGAGAAGGTGGCACAGACATAGAATATAAAATTCCTACAGTGTGGAAATAGGCTCTTCAGCCCGACAAATCCACACTGACCCTCCAAAGAATAGCCCACACAAACACGTTCCTCCTATATTTACCCCTGACCTACACATCCCTGAACACAATGGGCAATTAAGCATGGCCAATTCACCTAATCTGCACATATTTAGATTGTGGGAGGAAACCGAAGTACCTGGTGGAAACCACGCAGACACGGGAAGAATGTGCAAAATCCATACAGGCTGTCACCCGATGCTGGACTCATTCCTGGGTCCCCGCGTTCGAAGGCAGGAGTTCTACCGATGAGCCACCGTTCTGTCCCTGGTGACATGTGTTTGGAGTGCATTCCCTCGGCGGGTGATTGAGCAGATAATCTAACAAACTTTCAAAAAAGCCATTGGATATGCAATTGGTGGTGCATGCTCGCATTTTCATTTAATGATTCTACATGGTGGCAGCCATGAACACTGATATATTCTGAAGCAATAGCTAATGGCAGTTCCTGGTTTGTTCCATTGACTGTTTCAGTAAGTGAGCATCCAGTGAAGTGCTGGCGTTATCTCCCACTTTCTATTTAAGTGTTTCGGTTTCCTTACGTTGGACATGTAAATTCCTCTGTCGATGATGTCATTTCCGGACCTTTTCGTCAGAGGGTAGGAGATGGCATCGAAATTGATTTGTTTGTTGATGGAGTTCCGGTTGGAATGCCATGTTTCTAGGAATACTTGGGCTTGTCTCTGTTTGGCCTGTCCTAGGATGGATATGCAGATTAGTCAGAGTGGCGTTCTTCCTTATCAGTACGCAAGGAATTAGTGTTGGTGTCATGTATTTTGTGGCGAGTTGATGTTCATATATCCTGGTGACTACTTTTCTGCTTGTTTTTCCGTTGTAGTATTTGTTACAGTTCTTGCAAGACTTATTGTTCTTGGAGCAGAACAGACAAAGATATGAATTTATTGCGGTGCTCAAAAGTATGAATAAACTGTCAGAGTGAAAAATATTACTCTATTAGTTGGCATTATAGCATCAAAGAATTATAATTTCATGGTTGTAAGCAGAAGAGCGAGGAGTAAAATAAGGAAAAGTGTCTTTATTTAGGGAGTTGTTACGAATTGGAATTGACTGACTGGGAAAGTTGTGAATGAAGATTCAAAACAGAAGTGGATATACATTTGGAAATTATTAATTTAACGGGCAACAGAGAGAGGGCTGGCGTATTAGAGGTGTTTGGAGACATTTTTCGAACTGATTCATACATAATGCCAATGACTTCCTCCTGTACCTTAAAGTTTTGTACTCTGTTCTGTGTCAGCTGTAAATAAAAGTCAGTATCCAATTATTTCACATTGTAAATGCTCACAAATATCTGATTATTTGGTGCAGTATAAGCATTTAAAATGCAAGGATTGCAAGGTCAGCTTCGTTATGAAATCCAATGATTACTCAGAACATTAATATTTTACATGTGTTGTTCTACTTGCTAAAACAAATATATCATTGCTTTGGCATAAACCCCTTTGGAAGCTTTGACATTTCTCTGACACGATATTATCTATGTTGTCTTTTTCACTCTCTAAATTTCATATTAAATATCATTCATTTTAATATTTGGAAGTTTTCAAATGATTGTTCACTGAAATTTGATAACACAAATAATTTATTTAGTTTAATATTTACAGTCCATGTTGCATTATTGCCATTTTAAAATTGTGGCAAATAGATGAAGATCGTACATTTCAGTGAGAAATTATCCAGATTGATATATATATATATATATATATATATATATAAATGTATAAGAACGCTTATTCTATTTGTATGTTCAATCTTCTGCTCACTCTGAATATGCAATCACTCAGAAGCCAACCACTTTAAAAATATTGGAGTGGCAAAACATTGCTTAGAATCTTGACATTGAATATCTAATTCTAATCACCACAAGAGTTATGTTCTTTCTTCGATAAAATAAAATGTACATGCTTTATTTCTGAGTTAGGAAATTTTGACAGGAGTTTATACTTTAGTTCCATAAATATAGAATTAACAGAATTGATTTAAGAGATTATAGTTCAGTTGAATGATTATCGTTCACATCTTATTGTTGTCCAATTCATGAAATATAGCAAACATCCGATTATTGTTCGGGTCAGTAAACTCAACACCTTGCAATATGCTACGCTGAAAATTGCTTCCAATTTATCTGAAATCATTTACATTGTTATTAGACCTCACAGCTGCCTGTGATGCAGAGAGACTCGGTAGCCTGTTCCAAAATCTGTGCATGGAGCTTCTAACATGGTTCAGGGCAGTCAGTGAAACATTACTTCAAAACAAATAAGTTGGAATCCTCCTTGGGCAGAGGGGTAACCCGCCAACAGACTATCACTGGTCTCAGTGTAGGTACAAATATTGTCCAGGTTAAATACTAATGTCTGACCAGCAACCAGGTTTTGAAATTCATCTTAGTCAGAGCCTGGCCCAGAGAGCAGACGTGTTGACATGGAGAGCCAGAATCTCACCGTACAAGTTACCAACAGTGATGAAATCTGACCTGTCTCCCAGACTCCATATATCTGCACCCTGGACCAGACATGGGTGAAGACGTTAACAGTTTGACAATGTATTCCAGTGCCTTGTGTCTCACAAAGAAACCTCTAAAGCCATATCCAATAAATGTCACCTTCACATTCTCCAGTATCAAAATAAAATTGTACATCTCTATGAATGGTCAGAGATTACTACATGGATCACACAGTACAAAGTATGTGAAGTAACCAGCAGCAAATGGCAATCCACAAATCACATTAATAACTGAACTTGGTGGATTCTGTCTGGTCAAAGTAAACAAACATATTATACTCGCCTTCAGGTGACTGTAACAATGCGTACCATAACTGGAGGTTTTGGCCTTACACCCCTCTAAAGCTTCCTGATCTCACACACATCACTCCCGCACAAATTCAACAATTTAAGGGGAATCCACAAGCTGGGTGAAACTGGAAAGATAGAACAGTGCAGCATGTACAGGACTTTTGGCCCTTGACGTTCTGTTGACTTTTTATCCTACTCTAAGATCAAACTAACCTACATATCTTTTATTATACTATCATTCATGTGCCTATCCAATTAAATATACCGAATATAGCTGATTTTACTACAACTGTTGGCTGTTCATTGCACACACACACCACTCTCTGTGTAAAGAACTTACCTCTGACATCTCCCCTAAACCTTCCTCCAATTTCTTTAAAATCATACCCCCTCGAGATAGCCATTTCCACCCTGGGAGAAAGTCTCTGGCTATCCACTCTATCTATTCCTCTCATCGCTGTCAAGTCACGTTCCATTCTTCTTCGTTACAATGAGGAAAATACCCGAGCTCCCTCAAATTTTCTTTGCAGGACATGCCCTCCAGTCCAGGCAACATCTTGACAAATTTCCTCAGCAACCTCACCAAAGCTTCCTCATCTTTCCTAAAACGAGGCAACCAGAACTGATCACAATATTCTAAGTGTGGTCTCACCAGGGCTCGATCGAGTAGCAGCATAACCTCGCAGCTTTTAATCTCAATCCATCGGCTAATGAACACATCAAACAGCTTTTTAACAACCTTATAAACCCGTGTAGAAACATTGTGGGAGCTATTCCATGGCCCATATGATCCCCGTTCCTCCACAATGTAAGAATCCTGCTTCTAACCCTGTATTCTGCATTCAACTTCGACCTTCCAAAATGAATCGCATCCCACTTTTCCATATTGAACACCATATACCACTAAGCAGCAGAGTCCTGCATCTTGTCATTATCCTGTTGCAAACTATTCCAGCCCTTCACACTATCCATAATTCCACCAACCGGTGTTACATCATCAAACTTACGAACCTACCCTTCCATTTCGTCATCCAAGTTATTTATCAAAATCACAAACAGCAGAGGTCCCAGAACCGATCCTTACGGAACACCACTGCTCACCTAGTTCCACACTGAGTACTTCCCATTTACCACCACCCTCTGTCTTCTATGGGCTATCCTATTCTCTATTCAGACAGACAGGACTCCCTGTATGCCATGCCTCCTTACTTTCTGAATGAAACTACCATGGGGAAGCTTATCAAACGCCTTGGTAAAATCCATGCACTCCGCATTCACTGCTCTACCTTCTTCAGTGTGTTTAATCCCATCCTCAAAGAATCCAATAAAAGTTGTGAGGTATGACCTGCACCTCACAAAGCCATGCTTACTATTTCTAATCAAACTATGATTTTTTTCAGAATCCTCTCCAATACTTTGGCCAATACAGCTGTAAGACTGACTGGTCTGTCGTTCTCAGGATTGCCTGAACAAGGGAGTAACATTTGCCACCCTCCAATCAACCGATGCTACTCAAATAGAGAGTGAAGACGCAAAGACCATCGCCAAAAGCACAAAAATCTCTTTCCTCTCTTCTTGTAGTAAACTAGGGTGTTTCCCGTCTGGTTGAGGGATTTATATATCCTTATGTTTGGACTTCAATCAGTCTGTATTTGACCTCAACTTGTTTACACCCTGTCCAACCAACTGGTTGACTGCTTTCCATTTCAGGGCTCTGTACAGTGCTGCCTTCCTGACCAAGTATGGTTCCCAATATCCTGTGTATTATCGAATGGAAAACATGGGAAGGCACGAATGGCTTTCTCATGAAGGGCAGATGCCAAAACTTTGACACTGCTGTTCCTCAGATGGTGACTGAATAGTTGTGCTTTGCCAACTTTCCAGGAAGAAGTGGGAGAGCATTATAGGACCAGTGACCGTGATATCACACATTATGACTTTGATAAGGAAAAGGCCCCAAAAATGTTTGAATCATAAAAGCGTTTTGGATTGGGTAGACAGATTTAATGCAAAAAATGACAGAATCTGGCCAAAGTGCAGTTGCTTCTGGGTGAAACTGTAGCAAAACAAGGTGGGGCGGGGGTTGGGGGATCATTTGATTAAAATTGAATTGATGACAGTGTCGGCCCAGCATGTTACACCGAAGATAAGATTTAGGAAAACAAGCCCAGAAAACCTCAGGTGTCGACACAAATCCCGAACAGGATGAAAAAGGAAAGAGAAGCTTAAAGCAGGTACCAAGTGAGCGGGCCAATGAAGGTCCTAAAAGAATATAGAAAGTGGAGGGATAAACTTAAAAAGTCAGCGGAAGAGCAGAAGGAGGGGTGATAAAGCATTAGTGGGTAAGATTAGCAAGAATCCAAAGTCATATTTTTGGTGTATATTAAGGGGAAGACGATAATGCGGGAAAGAACTGGAATGTTAGGAACTAAGGGGATAGCCTGTTTACGCAGCCAGAGAATATGTTAAATACATGCTACGAATCGGTCTTTAGTTTGGAGAAGCTGTTTCTGGATTCAGGGAGAGTGACCATTTGACCCTTGAGCAAATTTACACAGGAGCTGAGGAAGAATTGGAAGTTTATGCAAGGTAGAGTGGGCAAATCACCAGATTAAAGACCACCAAGTCTCACATCAGTGAGAGGGAAACAATTGTAGAAAATTCGGATGGCTGTTGAGGCTGGATCATTAAATATCTTCAAGGCTGAGGCAGACAGATTTTTATACAAGTGTTATGGGAAATTGCAGAAAAGTGGAATGGGGGATTAACAAAATAAAAATAACCTAATCGAAGGAAAAGCAGAGTCAGTTAGAGGATAGACATATTGTTGTCCCTATGTCTAATAGTGTTCTTTTCCAATAGCCCTGTATTCACAAGAACATCATCTCTCTCGAGGGATTTAAGGAATTCATAAACGTGATACCAATAGACAGAAAGCACGAGAGGGCTGCGACAACACAGATTGCCTGTTCGGGTGAGGATTTGCATGGACAAGTCAACACTACCAGAAGGAAGACCTCAGCAAGACACCCTTCAAGGCCAAGCAGAGATCTGCACTGGGGAGCAGGTAGTCAGTGGCCAGGTGTCAAGGAGTGCTGAAGACCTAAACACTGCATCACTGTCGTGTCTCCTTCCTTCGCTGACCAAAGCTCTATGTGGAGAGGTAGAGAGACATGCCATTGTAGCAGAGTAAGCAGTAAGGCTTTGACACGAGAGGCTTCGGACAGCTGCAGCTCCGCAAAATGTACAGGGAAACTGAAATAAGGTCATTTTAACTTTATTGTTATAGCCATCGAGATGGCAGTTAGGGCAGTCACACGCTCCTCTTGTGGGATGTGTGAGCTCACGGAGATTTTCACCGTCCCTGATGACTACACGTGTGGTCTGTGCACCCAGCTTCATCTCCTGGGAGACCGTGTTAGGAAGCTGGAGATGGGCGGCACGGTGGCGCAGTGGTTAGCACTGCTGCCTCACAGCACAAGGGAGCAGGGGTCAAATCCTGGCTCGGACAACTGCTTGTGTGGAGTTTGTGCATTCTGCCCGTGTCTGCATGGGATTCCTCTGGGTGATGCGGTTTCCTCCCACAGTTCAAAGATGTGCAGGTTAGGTGATTTGTCCAGTATCCAGTTGCACATCAACAGGATCAGTCTATTCAGCTACTTGAAGTCAGTAACACAGGAAATGGAAGAGGCCACAAAGTGACTGGACTATGAGGTATACTGGAATAAAACCAGTCTACATAGCCTCTCAGACCTGCACTTCGATTAAGTCAGTCAGGGCTGATTTGCACTCGGCCGCAATTTCTCTTACATGTCCAATTCTTTGTAGCCCTCCACTCTCTGACGGGTCAAACCCATTGATACCCACTCGCAACCCCCAATCATTTCAGTGATGTAGCCTCCCCTAACTGTCTGGCCCCAACCATCACTATTCCCTGAGAGAAGGAACCACTCCCCACACATATACCTTGGCCTATTGACATGGATAGAAGATATGAACACAGCGTAAAGTGACTGGCCCTGATATCACGGTAGTATTTGAGCAAGATGTCAAGGCGACTGAACAAAATTGAATTTGATGGGAATCAGTTGTGAACTCCTCGCTGGTTGGGTCATTCAGAAAACAATGGGGCTGGTGGACATCAATCCTCCCAGTCCCTGGATTTCTTTGTGGGCAATCATCAGGGTAGCTTCTTCGGCATAAACATCTTCAGCTGCTTCATCAATGTCTTTCCCTCTTTCATGCAATCAGAGGTGGGGATATTCTTTGAAGATTATACAATGTTCAGAACAATGGGTCACCTCCTAAGGTACTAAAGTATCAAATCTGGGCAACATTCAAGCTTGTGATGTTAATGTATCGGTAACATAAATCAAAAGCACTGCTGGAGAATAAACATTTCCACTGTTAAAAGAAAGAGGGACCCCTTCAGCAACTCTAGCAAGTTTCACAGTAATATAAGAAAGCCATTCAGCCCATCAGATCTATTGGATAACAATAGGTGCAATGCCTTAACTTACTCCTGCCTATTACACAAGAAGACAATTTAAAATAAAAGCAGGTGTTGGAATCCAAAATACACACGCGGGAAACTGGAAGAACAGAATAAGCAAGGCAGCATCAAGACTTTGAGAAGTGTATGCCTTGGATATAACCTTTTGTCAGGACTGGGTGGGTGTAAGGGGGTCAATAGATAAAGTGGCAGGTGAGGGAGGAGGAGGCAGAGTGCCGAGGTGGGGATTAGTGAACACAGATAAAGGTATCAGCGAGTTGTTGATGGGAGGGCTGAATCCAGTTGGTAGCTGGACAAAAGGTGGCTCAGAGGAATGGACGGGAGGGGAGGGCTTGGGAAGGGAGTCGGGGGGATTGGAAGGGAGGTTATTAGAAATTGAAGAATTCAATGTTGAGCCCCCGAGGTGCAGGCTGCACAGGTGACAGATGAGATCTTATTCCTCCAAAAAATGGTTTGGTTCATTGTGACAATGGAGGAGGCCAAGGATGGCCATGTTGGAAAGGGATTGGGAAAGAGAATTGAAATAGGAAGTGACTGGGATATTTTCCATTTCACCTAACGACCCTACCTTTCAGCTCCCAACCGGATTCATCCCTCCCATCGCCTAACCAGGTAGCACCTAGCACTTGTGTCCACATAGCCGTAACTGACCATCCCCTGATCTCCCCACCCCAACCACTCCCTTCCCTCTTTATCTGCAGCTCCCCCTACCCCCCAACCCAGTTCTGAAGAACGGTTATAACTGAAATGTTGACTTTCCCAGCTCATGGTGCCGCTTGGCTTGCTGTGTTCTTCCAGCCTTCTGTTTGTCTCCTATAACCCAGGAAGATAGAGTCTAGTCTGCACAGCGTGCTGGTAGGCATGAACTAAGGGTTGCCACTGAAGTCCTTGAACCTCTGCCCTCGGGCCAGGAGGAAGACATTCAGTTCCTCCAGACACTGACACATGAACAGAAGAGGCCATTCAGCCCATCCAAACTGTTAGACTGAAATTGGAGGATGTCATTGTTGCTGCAACACGACAAACCAATGAGCCATAGACTGCAAAGATAGACTGCTCCATGTTGTTCCTCCTGGCTCCATTGCTAATGGTACACATGTGCTCTTGTTCACGTGGTTTGCTGACCATGAGGAGGGAAAGTGAATGGTTTGTGTCAAGTCCCAAGGAGGCATCTTCCATCTACGAGATATTATGAACTAGGTTAGACTACTCCAAACACTTTTAAGCAGGCAGCCGAGCGCATACCTTTGCAATTTGTTTCGGTAAGTGTACAATGAAAATTACCAGAGGTAATTTAGCTAGGTTGACTACTAGATTTTGAAACAGACAAAAACTTTAATCATAAAATTACACAATGAAACACAAAGAACAGAATAAAAAATCACGACAGAATTCAACCTATTCAGCTAGACTTAATTATGCTATTCCGAATACACACAACTGTCCCAATAAGCAAACTCCCAATAATAAAAAAAACAGTATAAATGGAACACAAACTTCCAGGTTGATGTTGAAGGTCAGAAAAGAGAGAGAGTTTCCACACAGCTCCCAGTTGAACTTCCAAGTTCAAGACTCAACTGAAAACTGCTCAGCTCAGCTAGTTCAGCTACAGGATCTCACCACTCTCCGTTCATTCTACTGGTCACTTATAAAGCATGGCCACTTTGGCCTGGAGACTCATCTGTTTCCATATAAATAAAAGACCTCAGAAAGTACTTTTCATCTCTGTACCAAACCAGACTGATCGGAGCTTGGAGAAAGTGAGGAAGGGATTATGCCCGAAACATCGATTCTCCTGCTCCTTGGATGCTGCCTGACCTGCTGCGCTTTTCCAGCAACACAATTTTCAGCTCTGATTGGAACTTGGCCCCGTTTTATTGTTCCACTGAAAAAAAACCAAGGACAGAGTCTACTTGAGCCAAGGAACAGCTTTTAGACAAAAAGGGACTTGCTTTGTGACAAATCTTTGCCCCCTTTAAAAAAACATCAATGATAAAAGGTGGCTGCATTTTTAACCCTTCAGACCCAGTTAGTAGTCTTAAAACTGACAGATATACTGTACTAATTGTAAACATTCAAACATGCACAAACCCATACAAAACCAGGCTGCTGTATGCCCACCACCGAACACCTCCATATCTCATTCTACTCTCAGTAACTCATCAGCTTTCACGTTTTCGCGACCTGCCACATGCACAATTGTCATTGAATGGCTGCAACAACAAGCTCCATGTAAACAGTCTGGCATTTTTGTCTTTAATTTTTTCCACAAATGTCAATGTGTTGTGATCAGTGTATGCGATTGTTTCAGATGCATTGCTGGTAATATAAACACAGTTATGGTGTAATGCCAACACCAAGTTTAAAGTCTTTTTCTCCACTGTTGAACATTTCTGTTGATGTACGTTCGACTTGCCAGAAAAACACCCGATCGGTCTTTCTATTCCTTCATCATCCTCCTGCAGGAACACTGAACCAATGCCCACATCACTGGCATCGATAGCCACCTTGAAAGACTTCGTGTAATCTAGAGTAGCTAATATTGGGGCAGTGTCTAACACAGGTTTTAGGCTGGAAAATGCCTTTTGACAGTCCTCTGTCCACTGAGAGTTCTTGCCCTTGACAATTCGGTGAGTGGAGCAGCCACACCGCTTAAAGTTTGGCACAAACGTTCAGTAAAATCCAGTCAATCCCACGAACCGTAGTATTACATATTTATTTTTGTCGACGGTGTGGAACATTCCCCAACTACTTTCGTTTTTGTATCTCATGGGGCCATTGGTCCATGTCCAATAACATGACACAGGAACGTGACTTGGAGTTCTCAAATTCACTTTTAGCTAGGTTTACCAGCAAGCCTGCCTTCTGAAGTCGATCAAACAAGTCCGATAAATGCTGTAAATGTTCCTTTCAAGAGTCACTAAAAATACCAGGTGATCAATGGACACCACATAGTTGGGGAATCCGACAATGACTTCATTATCAGTCTCTGAAAGGTGGCTGGATCGTTTTACATATCAAATGCCACAACTTTGAACTGAATCCAGTTAGTGCTATGAAAGCCGAAATTGCCTTTGCTCTCTCTGACAGAGGTCCTTGCCAGTAGCCTCTGAGCAAGTCCAACTTAGAAATGTAAGTAGCTTCTCCCACTTTTTCGACAAAGTTCTCCAAACATGCAATAGGATATGCATCAGTCTTTGTAACGAAGTTGAGTTTGTGATAGTCCACACATGTCCACTGGGTAACATCTGGCTTTGGCGCCATGACTATACATGAGCTCCAAGCACAGTAACTCATTTCGATTATGCCATCTTGGAGCGTGTGCTCTATTTCCTTCTGAACCCTTGACAACTTTAGAGGATAATGCCTTTAAGGATGTTATTTAATCAGAACAGCGTCTCCTGTGTCGACACTATGCACAATTATGTTCGTACTTCCCAGTTTATTTCCGCATATCTCTCCAAGATATCGTAATAACTCTTTCAGGTTAGTATGGTTTTCTCGTGGAAGGTAACTCAGTAATTTATCCCAATTTTTGACAACTTTCGCATTGTTCAATTTGATATTAGGAACGTCCAATTCAGAATCCTCTGAACTTGGGTCTTCCTTCTGTGTTGTAATCATTAATACCTTCTCCTCTTGCTTTCCTTCCCTCTCAAAATACCTGTTGAGCATATTCACATGACACACTCTGTGACATTTTTTCCTGTCTGGAGTCCGTACCAAGTAGTTCACCTCATTCAATTTCTTCCCAATTAGATAAGGTACACTAAAACTTGCTTCTAAAGGCTCCGCTGTGACTGGAAGTAACACCAATACCTTATTTCCAATAGCAAAATTGCGAATTTGTGATTTCTGATCCACTTCCTGTTTCATTGTATGCTGCGATACGTTTAAATGCTGTCGAGCCAACTCTCCAGCTCTATTTCATCGTTCCCTAAAATTTGACACATTGTCCAAATGGGTGGTCTCGGAATTATGCCTTATTAATTTCTCCTTAACCAATGTTAACAGTTCTTTTACTTCATGGTCAAAAATTAATTCAAATAGTCTGAATTTGGTCGATTCATTCTGTGCGTCTCTGATCACAAATAGTTCAAAAGTAATTTCCTTATCGCAATCATCTGGATTATCCTGGCCATAAACCCTCAACATGATCTTCACTGTTTGATGCCATCTCGCTCATGTTCACTGTGATTCCAAATACTATGTAGCAGATTTGAATTGCTTTATTCCCAAGTTATCGATCACCTGCTTGAATTGTTCGGATGTGAGGTTTGATCTATCTGGATCTCTTGGTAGTCCGTACCTACGTAAAAAATAAGTATTTTTTTCTACAATTCTTTTACCTGTGATGCTGCATAATGGGTCTGCCTCTGGAAATCTAGTTGACACATCCATTATTGTTAAGAAGTACTTACTCCCACTTAGTCTTAGGGATAGGGGACCTACACAATCTATCTTGACTCTTGTGAAAGGATCCTCAAATGCTGCAATAGGTATTAAAGTTGCAGGTTTTATTACTGCGTGTGTGACATGTTTGAGACATTTGGCAATATTCACTACATCTTTGTGTAGTCCAGGCCAATGAAAATATCTTTGTATTTCAGCCTGTAATGTCCTCACCCCGAAATGATCTCCAAGTTGTGGCTCACGTGCCACTCGCAGCACTCCCTTTCTATACCCAACAGGCAAAACAATTTGATGAATTTCTGTGCACGTCCAATCTGCTTCAATGTGTGCTGATCTCAATATCTGCATTAAAACATCATTTGTTAAGTAATAACACACAGGAATGCATTCATTCTCTTTCTTGCTAAATATCTTTTGATATAACTTCTGTAACTCCACATCTTTCTGCTGTAATTCAATCAGTTTAGAAGAGCTAAAAATACGTTCATATTTTCCTACTCGCTCCGTCTGTTTTCCACTTATCTGGTCAAAAAGAAACTTTTGGATAACTCTACGTCAGCTTCGTTATCTGTGCCTTTACCCTGCTTAAACCTGTGCTTCTGTGATCTTCTGGTGATGCAATCAGGGGACATTCCTGTAGACATATTCTCCAGGTCTTCAGTTGCCTGCATCTCCACTGGCTTTTCAACTAGAGTAGACAGCACGCCTACCAGTGAAGCAGCTATATTATTTGCAAGGACAAATTTTATTCCTAGAGCTGAAAGTTAGGGCTCTAGTACACCTACCACACATGCTCCAATCTTCTCTGGACACTCTAGCCTCACTTTACATAACTGAGCACTTTTTTCTTCACTATGAATTCCTGTTACCAGCACATTTTCTGGAAGTAGTCTGTCAAGAGTGCATAAAGCCTCACCCCTCACCATTACAGACTGAAAAGATCCTGTGTAAAGTAATATTGAAACCTTCTTACCAATTAATCCTGGCCTATGTGAATAAACTTTACCCTTTCATGTAAGTTTTGTTTGCCGATTTGGCACGTCCACTGATCATCTTGTACACTCTGAGGCAGTTGCCTCCCTTCCCTTACGCTTTTTGTTACGAGTCCAACAAAACTTCCAGGCTTGTTTGGTTATCCTACTTCTGGTTTTCTCCCAGCCCATCAACACTGTGATTTTGTGTGGCCCTCTTTTTTACAATGAAAACACGACAGGTTTTTAACTTCTTTGTCCCCCTCAAGGTTTTCTTTATTACTGTGGTAAATGATCCTTATGATCTACACTGTGATCTACCTTTCCCTTTGCATGTGAGGATATCTGTTTGCTCCAATTTCTGTCCCTCAGAGACCAGAACTGGTTCTGGAAGCCAAACCATGTTTATGGACCAATGCATAATCATCAGCCATTTCAGTAGCTAACCTTGCTGCTTACACTCTCTGCTCTTCCACCTGAGTTTGCACTACTCAGGAAGTTAATTTTTGAATTCCTCCAAGAGTTAACCTCTTTAAGGGCATCATAGCTTTGCTTGAATTTTAAAGCTCTTATTCAACTATCGAAATTAGTCTGTTTGATCCTTACAAACTCAGTGTAGGTTTCACCAGGATGTCATTAAATTCCTGAAAGGTTGCCTATGCTGACAAAATGTTTTTTTAACCTCCTTATACTCCCCCGATACCTCCTCTGATAGGGTTGTGAATACCTCACCAGTACTACCTACAAGTTTCGTTTGGATCAACAAAATCCACATAGCCTCTGGCCACTGCATTTGTTTAGCCAACTTTTCAAATGAGATGAAAAGGGTATCACATTCTTCTCATCAAATTGAGGCAACGCTTGAACATACTCAAACAAATTCGCACTAGGCTTCTGACTACCAGGGGCTTTCCCATCCTCACTCTCTTCCTTACTAAGCGCACCCTCAGACGTTATCTCCTGCCTTTTACACTGACTTTTCTTTTTAATTGTCAGTTTTTGTTCTTCAAAAGTTCTCTCTTTCTCTCTCCCCTATTGCTTTCTCTTTTGCTATTCTTTCTTTTTACTCTCTGTTATGCTGCTTTCTTTTTTCCCTCTTCTGCATTTTATCGAAAGTCAAATGTTTCATTTTGGATATTAGTTTGATTGGGTTGAGAAAACTTAGAATTGTAATGGCTATTTCAGTCGCCAAACGTTTTCTGGGTGTGCATGCAGTGACTTTGGAAATTTTACGAAAAATGAATAAGACAAGTTGCAAGAATTAGCAGAAAAGCTGGAATTGGAACTGACTGCTTCTGTGAGGAAAGGAGAGATAATTACAGCGGTATCTCGTCAATGAAACTTGCTGGAGAAACCAACAGAATCAGAGATGGCAAGAATTCAGTTGCAAATTAAACATCTTGAGCTAACGGCGAGAGGTAAGGAAAGGGCAGCCAAATTCCTTCACACTCTCCTCATGATACCATCACAGCAGGGATTAGTCTGATGAAACTCCATTACACCGTCTCTCTGTAGCAAGGAGACTATTGATTCTAAATGAAAGAAAATACTGTCTCAAGTATACTCCACAACTGCAGAACGGTGTCTTCACTCTTATTCTTTAATCATTTTGTAATGAACGATACCACTCAGTTGTTGTGCCGATTACTTGCTGAGTCATAGAGTTATAGAGATGCACAGCATGGAAACAGATCCTTTGGTCGGACCTGTCCGTGCCAACCAGATATCTCAACCCAATGTAGTTCCACCTGCCAGTACCCGATTGCTCTGCATGAATTCTGTTAGTGCCTCATGATCAAGGACATCCAGCTCCTTTTCACCAAGAGCACTTCCCATCATCTCGCCTTCTCATAAATACAAACTGAGAAGGATGGCATTTTTTGCTAATCATTTATTTGCCTTATGAAGCAAAGTCACACCAATAACAACATCACTGTTGCCATTCGAGTTGATTGGAGATACTGAGGAGGCGATGATCTAGCTGTATTATATCCGAATATTAATCCAGGGAATCAGGTAATGACCCAGACACCGGATCCGAATCCCACAACACAAATGATGGAAATTAAATTCAATAAAATATCAGGAATTAAGAATCAAATGAAACAATGAAACCAATGTCGATTGTCCTACATTGCACCATCATGCCCTTCAGGAAAGGAAACTACCATCTTCAGCTGGTCGGGCTTACATGTAACTCCACAGCAATATGGTTAACTCTCAGTTGTAGTTTGAAACAGCCAAGCCAGTCACCCAGTTATATCAGTAACTTTAAAGCCTCAACGAAATGAATCCGCATGGATCTCAGCACTGACTACTTACAGCCCACAGACTGCAGTGGGTCAGGAAGGCAGCTCACCAACACCTTCTCAAGGACAATGGGGAAAGGGAAGTAAATACTAGCCCAGCATCTCATTACTGAATAAAAGACGATGATCACACTCAGGGAAGAGAGAACAACAGACATAAATAACTTTAAGGAGGGACTTTGACATATACCTTACATGGTCAAGATTATCATTAATGTGGGAACAAGAAAAACATAAGTAATATTTAATTTCAGTTTTTATTTCCATCACAGCTGACCATCAACAATCCCTTTGTTTGTTTCTTTCTCTCTATCTCTGTCTTTTTCCATCTATTCAACTCAATCCTTCTCCTCTTCATAACAGATGTCGGTGTCACCAACATCAATCAGTTCGGATGTATGAATCGAATTGCCAATTCTATTTTTCTCTCGACCGAGTGGGTTGCCAAATCTGCTCAGTTTGTCTGGCACTTTCTCGTTCTCCATTGTTTCTGATCTGTTGCATCATTTTTTGTTTTATATAACCTTAAATTTTGTTATTATTTGGAATGTCTGCATCGCTGACAGGGGCAGCATTTGTTGACCTAACCAAATGTCATTTACTGCGAGGTTATTCTTTCAGGCAGTACAGAACCAAGAACATTGCTGTGGGTCTCACATCAATCTTAAACCAGACCAGAGAGTAACGCAAGATCTATTTATCAAAGGAGATCAGTGAAATAGATAAACGTAAATGCTGGAGATGTAATGGTTGTTATTAGTAAAACTTGTTTTTTTTTCCAAATTCTTGTCTTGTGTATTTACTTTCTGACATCGTCTGTGGTAGGATGTGGAACAGTGTCTTTCTGTGTAATAACCTGTGCATCTGAATTACATTTCTTCCGACATTACTGCTCTGAGAGAGTGTTCCTTTCATTAAGTTATTTTAGAGATAAGAACAAAGATGTGATCGAAATATTTGGAACTGAAAGAGTGCTTAGAAGAGAGGTGGAACCAGAACGTCTGAATTTTACTGAAGCATAGATAATAGATAATGAAGCGTCAGCATTGAAGCCAAGATGGTGACTGGGCATATAATCGAGCTGATAGTGGGTTGGTTTGGTGATGGACAGAATACCGAGACATAAATGAATTCAGGGAAGAAAGATACTTCGGTATTGCGAACAGTCTTGTTCTCAGATGTTTGTGAGGGCGGTTCTGAAATTTGCATTTCAGAATGGAATTTGCATTTGAAACTGAAGACAATAGTTTCTGTCTTTGTCAAGGAAAGATAATAGAAACAGCAAAGAAGTTCGCCTTGGTTGAAGAGATTAATAAATGTATAGAGATGAAGAAACTTACCAGGAACACCAACAATAGCGAGTATAGGATAGTAACCCGCCTGGATAATCAGCAGTGCAGCCCATATCCGAACTGGTAATGATGACTTAGACCAGGAAAAAAAGAAAAGACCATCGGATAAACTCCTGTCCATTGTTGCAGCTTTCCAGTCTAATGTTCTCAGATTCTGATCCATTAATGGATCATTCCAGACTATTCTCAGATGTTTAAATCTCCTTTTTGTGTCTCTGCAGCTGTGTCCCTTTGAGCGTTGGAGTTGATGCATCTGCTGCTACAATGGCATAAACCATTGCAAGAGGCCCCTTACTAATAAGAGACGGAAAACATCCAGTGATACAACTAGGATCCATGGAGACTGGCATCAATCACAGTCCCTGAACAAACAGCTCCATTTAACCCCTTTCAGTATGGTTCCTTCAGTTCACAAAAACTACTGGACTGGATTGAATATTGGCACCGCTAGCTATTGAACACATCTCCCATCAGCCATCGCTCTCATGAAGTTAGTAGTGAGGGAGAATGAAGCATGTTTTCTTATCGCAGGCTAGATGATTCTGTTGCGTTTTCCGTTTGCAATACTGTAACTGGCTGAACCGTCCACCACTACCACCCTCAAAAACCACAATCTACATGCTGTTACCATGCAGATCTCTCCTCGACTAGAACAGGCACCATCCATTCTATTTACATAGGAAATGTGAATTTGCCTGGGTATTCCTTTAATTGATCTAATAAGGCAATTTTGAATCTTCAACACTCAATGTGCTTCAGCATTTTTTAAATATAAACTCACAAACACCTTAACATACTTTATTCAGCACAAATTTCTTCACTTTCTCCTCATGGTAGCATCATACCAGGGTTTAGTCTGGTGAAACCCCTTTGGACTGAATCGCTGACAGGATCATTATTTATAAAGCTGATTCAACCTGTACACAATAACCCTAACCGTCTCTCAACAAAACACTATCATTTGGAAAGATATATTTACTCTGGTACTTTAATCATTTTGCATGAAGAGCCACATATCATTTACTTCCTGCTGTGTAAAAATTCTGTTTGTGACTTATGACCAAGTACATCCAGGTCTGTTTCAACAACAGAACTTCCCAACCTCTCACTATTTAATGATCATAAATGTGAATGATGATATTTGTTGTTCATATCTGAAATATTTTTTATCTTGTGAAGAGCTACTGCACAAATACTGATCCTTCACTGTACTACTCTCTTCATTCTCTCGATTATCCAACTTTTAATACATTCGGTGTATTCCACCCCTACCTACCCATGGACTCTAACATTCCCCACTCATCTGTATTCAACCATGTCAAACGTCTGCTGAACATTCAAATACAGGCTCTCAATTGTAGATGTCACAACAGACAATCTCCACAATATCCAGCAGGTTTATCAAAGATCAAGATCATTTCCCCTTCCTGACTCGAGATTGACTCTACCGAAACATGTCATTATTTTCCAAGTGTCTAGTTGTCACATTCCTCACAAAAGGGTCCAATGTTTTTCTCACAGCTTACATCAAGCTAACCACTGTTTAGTTTGCTGTTTCCTCTCTCCGTCCTGTTTTAAATATTTAGGTTTACAATAGCTGCTTTCACGTCTGGAGGATCCTTTCCAGAATCTAACCAGCTTTGAAGAATAATCAGTAATTCTTTCACGAGCTCTACTGCCACCTCCTCAATACTCTGGGATGTAGCTCATCGGATGCAGCAACATACCAACCTTCAATTCAATGAGATTTTGAAAGACCTACCTTTTATTAATTCTAATTTCCTGTTGTTCCTCATTTTCACCAGTCACTCTGTTCCCTTGTATTTCTGGAAGTTTCTTTCAGTATCTTCCTCAGGGAGATGGACACAATATATTGCTCTCAGCAGACAAATGGGTTCTGTCAGAAAGTGAATATATCGGAGGACTGCACTCCAGTGATGATGGATATGTTACTCACCCCTGCCTGCAAAGTTCCAGAATTAATCCAGTTTAATTTATGGTGAGCATCAGCACAGTCCTGTCACTGGTGTGAGGTTACACAGTATATTGAAGGAGGGGACACAGCTCAGTGACCACCTCAATTTTGAAACAAACTGCTTTCGTACCCGACACCTGGCCCAGCTGAGACAAATGTCCCGGGAAATCCCAGTAAAGATAATGTACTGTCCTACACCTCCCTATTTATCGAGCTTTCCTTCTCTGGCACCTCATCTCCATTTGTTTACCATGGACCCAGACACTCTGGAAATGCAGTGTATAGAGTGGGGTCACCAGACCCAGCGGCTGACAATACAAACCCGAGATAAGCATCCACAGTAACTCCACTGATTTTCCAATGACAGGATCACGTCATTTCCCCACACGGAAGGTGCACACGCTCAGTGTTGAAAACTCTTTCCACTCCTGAGATTCTCTTCCTGGCTGAGAAAGCCATTGCATCTCTGCACAGTCCCATAGAAAGAGTTTCCCTCTCAAAGAAGCAGTTGATAATGCAGTATTACCTTCCTCAATATCTCACCAACTACAAGGGCACCACCAGAGAAGAGAGATAGAGGGAACCTAACTCACTTTAAACAGGGACATATCTAAATGGATACGATATTCAGGAATATGGGAAATGAGGAAATGTGAGAATAACTTGCCATTTTGTTTTCCTTTCAGTTTATCATCAGCAATCCCTTTGCTCACTTTTCATTTCTTTTCCTCTCTTTTTCTGGCCATTTCTCCATCCATTCAATTTAAACCTAGCCCCCACCTTTCCCTCCAACCCAACCATCCATGATACCAGGATAAATAATATTATTTCCCTGTTTCCTTTCAGTTGTGAAGCAGGGTCACTGGACTCAACCCGTTATCTGCATTTCTCCTGACAGAGGCTGCCATACCTGCTGAGATTCTCCAACACTTTGAGATGATGGAGAATTTTATTTTCGATCTCTAGCACCTACCGTTCCTTGGTTTATTTCACCGTTAATGCTGTTGTTTCACGGGATGCCAGCATCATGGGCAAGGGCACCATTTGTTGTCCATCACTAATTGTCCTTGACCACGCGGCCATTTTTCAAGACAAAATGGACCCAAAAATGTTTCTGTGCCTCTGAAGTCACACTGATTTCGGACTGGATAATAATGTTAAATTTCTTTACCAAAGACTATCAGCAAAATAATAAAAATATATCTTAACGGTTTCGGGCTTCCATGAGTGAAATTAGGTTTTATTCCAATTTTTATCATTCGAATATAAGCTCTGTCATCGGCTGTGGTAGAGTGTTCAACACTGCCTTGGATTCACAGTCCGTGCCTCTGAATTACCCGTATAGTTACATGATCACTGTTGTGGTTCTGTTCGCCGAGCTGGGAATTTGTGTTGCAGATGTTTCATCCCCTGTCTAGGTGACATCCTCAGTGCTTGGGATCCTCCTGTGAAGCGCTTCTCTGATGTTTCCTCAGGCATTTATAGTGATTTGTATCTGCCACTTCCGGTTGTCAGTTCCAGCTGTCCGTTACAGTGGTCGGTATATTTGGTTCAAGTCAATGTGCTTATTGATTGAATCTGTGATTGAGTGTCATGCCTCTAGGAATTCCCTCGCTGTTCTCTGGTAGGCTTGTCCTATCATAGTAGTATTGTCCCAGTCCAATTCATGTTGCTTGTCATCTGCATGTGTGGCTATTAAGGATAGCTGGTTGTGTCGTTTCGTAGCTATTTGGTGTTCATAGATGCGGATCGTTAGCTGTCTTCCTGTTTGTCCTATGTAGTGTTTTGTGCAGTCCTTGCATGGGATTCTGGACACTACATTGCTTTTGCTCATGTTCAGTATTGGGTCCTTCGTTCTGGTGAGTTGTTGTCTGAGAGTGGCTGTTGGTTTGTGTGCTGTTATGAGTCCGAGTGGTCGCAGTAGTCTGGCTGTCAGTTCAGAAATGCTCTTGATGTATGGTAGTGTGGCTAGTCCTTTGAGTCGTGGCATGTCCTCGTTCCGTTGTCTTTCCCTGAGGCATCTGTGGATGAAATTGCGCGGGTATCCATTTTTGGCGAATTCTTTGTAAAGATGTTCTTCTTCCTCTTTTTGCAGTTCTGGTATACTGAAGTGTGTTGTGGCCCTTTTTAACAGTGTCTTGATGTAACTTCTTTTGTGTGTGTTGGGGTGGTTGCTTTCGTAGTTCAAGACTTGGTCTGTGTGTGTGGCTTTCCTGTATACCTTTGTGATGAATTCTGCGTTCGGTGTTCTCTGTACCATCACGTCTAGGAATGGGAGTTGGTTGTCCTTTTCTTCCTCTCTAGTGAATCGGATTCCTGTGAGTGTGGCGTTGACGATCTGGTATGTGTTCTCTATTTCTGTGTTTTTAATGATTGCAAAGGTGTCATCCCCATATCTGACCCAGAGTTTGGGTTGAATTTGCGGGAAGACTTTTTGTTCTAATCTTTGCATTACCGCTTCTGCTATGAGTCCAGAGATGGGTGAGCCCATGGGTGTACCGTTGATTTGTTCATATATTTGGTTGTTGAATGTGACGTGTGTTGTGAGGCACAGGTCCAGTAGTTTGAGTATGCCGTCTTTGTTGATAAGTTCCCCGTCTTGTTGCCTGTTCTGTATGTCCAGCAGGTTGGCTATTGTTTCTCTGGCTAGGGTTTTGTCGATAGAGGTGAACAGTGCCGTTACATCGAATGAGACCATGGTTTCTTCCTTGTCTATGTGTGTCTTTCTGATGATATCCAAGAATTCCTGTGTTGACTGTACAGAGTGTCTGGATCCGCTGATCAGGTGTTTCAGTTTCTGCTGTAATTCTTTAGCCAGTTTGTGTGATGGTGTCCCTGGTAGTGATACTATTGTTCTGAGTGGGATGTTTGGTTTGTGCACTTTAGGCAGTGCATAGAATCTGAGGGTGTTGTTGCTTTCAGGTTTCATTCTCTGTAGGTCAAACCTGATTATCTGTCCGTTTTTTTTGTAGGTTTCTCAGTGTCTTGTTTCCTATTGGTGAGCTGCGGGGTGGAGTCAAACTCCACGCAATTTCATCCACAGATGCCTCAGGGAAAGACAACGGAATGAAGACATGCCACGACCCAAAGGACTAGCCATACTACCATATATCAAGAACATTTCAGAACTGACAGCCAGACTACTGCAATGACTAGGAATAATAACAGCACACAAACCAACAGCCACTCTCAGACAACAACTCACCAGGACGATGGAACCGATACTCAGCATGAGCAAAACCAACGTCGTGTACAAAATCCCATGCAAGGACTGCACAAAACACGACAATGGACAAACAGGAAGACAGCTAACAATTGGCATCCATGAACACCAACTAGCCATGAAACGACACGAGCTTAGTAGCCACACACGCAGATGACAAACAACATGATTTCGACTGGAACAACACTCCTATTATAGGACAAGCCAAACAGAGAACAGCCAGGGAGTTCCTGGGGGCATGGCACTCATCCACAGATTCAATCAATAAGCACATTGACCTGGACCCAATATACCGGCCACTGCAGCGGAGAGCTGGAACTGACAACCGGAAGAGGCAGATACAAATCACTATAAATGCCGGAGGAAACGTCACAGAAGCGCTTCACAGGAGGATCCCTGAGGATGTCACCTAGACAGGGGACGAAACGTCTGCAACACAAATTCCCAACTCGGTGAACAGAACCACAACAAAGGGCACCCGTGCTATAAATCTTCTCCCAAACTTTGAAGCCCTTTGGACTGTACAAAGCTCCGTCATGAACAAGCCACCATCTCTCTATTCCCTTTATTTTCTTCAGTGTCTGCAACTCTCACTGTAACTTCCAGTAACGTTCTTTAGTTACTGCAGGTCTGCCTAGCTCCCCAGATAACCTGTTTCATCCCCGACAGCTCGCTCAATCACTGTAACACCCTCTGCTCTGTCTAATCCTCCTCTTTCCCACTTTCTGCCAGGCACAACGGCGATGCTGAAGAGAGCAGTGCAGAATGGGATGTTATAAATCTCAGCTGAGGCTTGAGGCCTACCATTACCTGGGAGTCACAAGGGGAGAGAACCTGAGCGAGTGCATCACAGAGCGGGAGAATATAAATCAGCAGCGAGGGTCAAGGCCGACTGGGACTTGGATGTAGGTAGAAAGCAGAGCAGGAGGCTCGAAATCAGCACCGAGTCACAGAGGGAGTGACCGTGTGAGGGAGCAAT